>NW_026637703.1:600000-1066646 GCF_028554395.1 Pezoporus wallicus
AGAAGGGGCACTATGATGTTGTTCAGTACCTCCTCTCCAACGGGAAGATGGATGTCAACTGCCAGGTGAGTTCTTTCTGCGAGGGGCAGGAGCTGCTTCGCTCAGGTCAGGGACTCAAGGCTCAGCAGTGTTTCTCAAGGACAGTCCTGGGAGGCACCTGAAGAACATTCTGTGGTGACAGTGCCGTAGGCATCCCGGTCCATCAGAGAAGGTGAATCCCCTCCGCTGGCCCCATGGAAACTTTCTTTGCACGTGCCTTGATTTGCAGTTTCTCCTTGACTCGGAGTTTGCTGGCGGAGCCTGTTGTTCAAGGGAGTCACTGTGCTCTTCCCTAGCGGGGGAATGGTGGGATCATGGACATGGTGTGGGATGGGTTGAGCCTGGCCGTTGTCATCACAGACCTCATCCATTGCCGTGGGGTGAGGCAGCACTGCATCTGGGTTCCTGGTTCTGGGGGAACCCCACCACCCCTGGGCTTCTCAGGGAGCTTTGCAATAGCTCTTACCCAAGATGGATGTTCCTTGTGCCTTTTGGACAGTGTTTGAATGACCTGGAGATCCATTGCCTGCTACGAATGAACTCCAGCCTGCTGAGGCATGTTGGTTCAAATGGTGCTGGGCTCTGCAGGACCCTGAGGGACCTCTTCCTGCAGCAGCATAGACTGAGGAAGAGTGATGAGACAAACAGGGAGGGAAGGGGTCTGTGGCTCCCGGGCAAGGTGAACCCTACTGTGGCTACCAGGGAGATTGTGAAGCCAGCAGAAGACCTCTTGCCCATCCTGCATGTCTCACCCTTTCCCTTTGCCCTCCTCAGGATGACGGAGGCTGGACGCCAATGATCTGGGCCACCGAGTACAAGCATATTGAGCTGGTGAAGCTGCTGCTTGCGAAGGGGTCGGACATCAACATCCGTGACAATGTAAGGTCCTTCCTGGAATCCATTTCAGAAATCAGCCACTATCATAGAATCATCATAGAACCACAGCCTGGTTTGTGTTAGAAGGGACCTTAAAGCTCACCCAGTTCCAATCCCTGCCACAGGCAGGGACACCTTCCACTAGAGCAGTTTGCTCCGAGCCCCTGTGTCCAACCTGGCCTTGAACACTGCCAGGGATGGGGCAGCCACAGCTTCTCTGGGCACCCTGTGCCAGCGCCTCAGCACCCTCACAGGGAAGAGCTTCTGTCTAAGAGCTCAGCTCAATCCACCCGCCACCAGCTCACAGCCATTCCCCCTTGTGCTGTCATTACAATCCCTTGTCCAAAGCCCCTCTCCAGATTTCTTGTCAGTCCCTTCAGGTATTGTGCTGGGAGCCATCAAGCTCCAGGAGAAATGCTTTTGATTGTGATCCTGTTGCAAGCAGTTCCTTCAGCAGTAGCCTGTGCAAGGCAGAGTAGCAAGTCCAGGTGTAGCATCATGTGGTGTGCAGCCGACAGGGTGAATTTTTTTTGTATGTGATGTGATTAGGGTTTTCTTTACCTAGATGTTGCAACACTGGGAGGCAGAAGCTATATAGAAACAGGCCTCTCCACTCCATGGTGCATGTCAGTAGCCTCCCATTTAAGGAAGGATCTAAGTTGCAATCACTCCAAGATTTGCTTTATTTTTGCTTAAAAAGAAATAGACAAGAGTTGATCATTACTATCACTGCACTGTTTTAATCGATGTCTTCAGAGCTTGTCATGGGGAAGGGTTCGAAGTGTGCTGCAAATTGCACTGGAACTGAAAACAGAGTATCATTGCTTAAAATACCTCCATCAAAAAAGATGAGTGTTCAGCTATTTCCAGTGCTGCTAGTGAGAGATGAGTACATTCAGTATTTAAGAGCTGCCTGAAGTTGGATTGATTGTTCTCCCTGTGGCTCGTGGTTCTTTTCTAGCACCTTCATAGTCCTATAGCTCGTGCTGTGCTCTTTTTAGTTCTGTAGCACTGGAGGCATGCTGACTTTTCCTGTTGGCTGGGCTGGGGAAGCTCAGCTTCTAGCCTTTTCCAGCGTCTTAGTTCATGTCTGCCACCTCTCTCATGGGTAGATTGAGACTGGTTTGTAGCTTAGAGACAGATGATTTGCCTTGTGTGTCTAAGGTAGGCAATGGACCACTTTGTGTGCAGCCTCCCCATCCTTGGTACTTGGAGGCAGCTGGAGTGAGAACTCCCTGCTTGTCTGTGCAGAGATTTCCCTGCCCACCCTGGCAGTCCCACTCAGAAGGAAAAAGACTGCAAGCCACATGTTGCATGCTGCAGGTGTAGAGCTAAGGATGACGGATCCCAAAGCAATAGGGGTTTAATGCACTAAACAGCCTCTGCTCTGTTCTCTTTCCCCCCAGGAGGAAAATATCTGTTTGCACTGGGCTGCTTTTTCTGGCTGTGTTGACATAGCAGAGATCCTGCTGGCTGCTAAGTGTGATTTACATGCAGTGAATATTCACGGCGACTCGCCCCTGCATATTGCAGCCAGAGAGAATCGCTATGAGTGTGTAGTGTAAGTACAGCTCCAGCCCTGCTGCTCCTCTCCCTTCCCCTGGTCACTCCTTTCTGCCTGGTTACTGGCTGGCAAGCTCAGGAGATCCTTTGAAATGCCTTTGAGGTCTAAGCACAAACCAGGATGGGGATGGAGGGCTTGTTTCTCCATTACCCTGCTCCTAGGGGCAATGGGTCTGAAATACAAGCTGCTGCTAGAGCTGGTGGAAAGCAGAACAAGAAACAAGGAGTGGTGCTGGAGTCTTGGGCAGAGGTTTGAGGGGCTCTGCTCAGCCTGGGCTTCCCAACAGAAAGGCCACAGGCATCCTTGATTAAAGCTTGCTTTTTTTTCTCCCCATAACTGGCATGGCATAATATGGTAACAGGGCTTTCCCTTTGCTCCATCACTGCTATGAATAAAGTCATCCTGGGTACTCACCAAAAACCGGTGAGTCTAAACAAGGGCCAAGTCCAGCACCAGTTTCCTGTGGGATTTTTCATTTCCACCCCATATCTTTCCCTGCCAGAGAGAGTTTCAAGCGTGTGTGAAGTTAGGCTTGTACCAGCAGAGTACCTGTCATGCCTGAAGCAAGGCAAGGTTTGCCCAGAGCTCTCATGAGTGCCTAGAGCTCAAGTCTGTGGCTTCTGCAAGCACCTTCACATAGAAGGATTCATTGAACCATGCTTAATAAGGAGAACTCAGGTGATTATTCACTACTACAGATTCTTCCTTGCCCCTTAAGGGCTCCTGGAGGATGTGATTCAGCTTGTTTTCCCCTTGCAGAGTTTCTCTCAGGAGATGCTTACTCTGTCTTGCTCTTTTGCAGTCTCTTTCTTTCCCGTGGCTCAGATGTCACTTTAAAGAACAAGGAGGGTGAGACCCCGCTCCAATGCTCCAGCCTTAACTCTCAGGTCTGGGTGGCCCTACAGATGAACAAGACTCTCAAAGAATCATCTGCTGAGAAGCCTGTCCAGATAGAGAAGGTTGTGAGCAGGTGAGAATACATCTGGCTTTGCTTGGGGGTCATGAAATAGAGCCCCATGAGGGAGGCTGAAGTCTGGTTTAAGAAAGGACTGCAAGTGCACGCTTAGCCTTTTAAACTGGTGTGAAGGTCAGGTTGAGCTTAGCAAGAGCTACGCACATGCTGATTCAGAGCCTGGTTTGTAAATTCATCCTCCAAATGGAAATACTGACAAGCACAAAGAACTATCTGTAAGACGGGGTGGAAAAAAATGAACTCTCTGCTGGTCTGAGCTGCTTTAGGCTTTGAGTGCTCAGTGACCAGAGCCAGTAATTCTGCCCCAGGATGGCAGTTGAATGGGCCCTTTTACAGGGGAGCTTTTCCTCTCTGACAGTTCTCTTTCTCCCACTGACAGAGACATCGCCCGGGGTTATGAGCGGATCCCCATTCCCTGTGTCAACTCTGTGGACAGTGAGCCTTGTCCTAGCAACTACAAATACGTTTCACAGAACTGTGTCACCTCCCCGATGGACATTGATAGAAACATCACCCATTTACAGGTGAGGGACCTTGCATAGCCACGTGGGTATCCTGTCCTGGTGTGCTGCACCTCAGAATGGGGTTTACATTCAAATGGGAATGTCTGCTCCTAATATGGCCATCAAATTCCAGCTAAGGCTGTAGTCCTAAACTCCAGGTCTTTCTCTAGGAGATGGGATTCTGCTTTATTCCTCTTCCAGCACTTAAGCTAATCCCTGTGATCAGCTGTGTGCTGTTGCTGGTGCTGGCTGATGTGGCTCCCATTTATCCTTTTCCTCTGTTCTGTATCTGGAAAGTTGGTAAACTGTTGGGAGACCTTCCTCATGCTGTCTTCCTGCTGACTGCAGCATCCAGGCCAAGGTCTTCAGTGTGATACTGGAAGTCCTGGAAGGACTGGGTTGTGAGAGCAGGGGTGGGGAAGTGTAGGGTGAGGGAAAGCCCTCTCTGGGCACAGCCCTCAGATAGCTGAAGTGAATGTCCCATTCCCAAACCCTGTTGGGCAGCCACTGGTGGTGGGATAGCACTGGTCTGGGGAGTGCTGGAGCCAGTTGGAGCACACATACGGGAAAAAGCAAGCAACAGGCAGGACTGAGATGTCATGTTGCATTATCTCCCAGCTCTTGTCCCTCCTTGGACGAGTCCTTGTCCTCAACGGCTCCACCCAAGCGTGGAGCACAGCTCATAGGGCATGCAGGAAGGTTAGTAACACAGGAGGACATCCTCTCATGACAAAGGAAGGTGGCTCAATGTGAGAGCACACAGAAATTGCACACATAGATAATGGAGCAAAACCACTGCTCAATTGATGAGACTCGTCCTTCTGACTCAGGAGCTGCAGCAAGAAGACTTGTGGTTTCCTCTCTGATCCAGTCACAGAAGTTGCTCTTTCAGTTATGTGTGTGTGGTGGGGAGTTAACCCCTTCTCTTCTCTTCCAGTATTGTGTATGTATAGATGACTGCTCCTCCAGTAACTGCATGTGTGGCCAACTCAGTATGCGCTGCTGGTATGATAAGGTGAGGACACAGAACCTGTTAGTGGGTCAGGTCACTGTCTGTGAGCTGAACTCTGCAGTTCGGGGTTTATAGTAGTACCTTTAAGCCAGTTCCTCGCACAACTCCTCTCTCTTTGTTTTAAAATGCCTGAAGTCGTAGTCTCAGCTTTGCGGTGTGTGTGATAACAGCAAAGCACATAAGCAGGAAAGCTTTTCTAGTGTTACTTATTTGTGTTACTCTCATGCCAACTGAGCCATTAATTACACCCATGTGCTAGAGAGTATTGAATAATCCATGCGTGAAATCAGCTTCCAGTTCAGAGCAGCACAGACAAAGCTGTCGTATGGAAACAAGGGCAGGGTAGTAAAGAGGTTTTTTGCTTGCTTTTATCTGTTATCATTGTGATCCTTCTGGCTGAAGGCAAAGTAGGGATGTTTTAACTGCAGCATTGCCAGAAGCCTGGTTTGGTTTGGGTAACCGTGCTTCAATGCTCCAGGGAGGATTTGAGGTTAACATTTGGACAGGTTCTGCTAAGATCAGAACTTCCGTGAATCTCTGCAAGTTTCTCCCAGGGGGGCTGTTGGCATCTTTCTTTGCTCTGTAGCCATTTTATTTACATGTTAATAGGTGATTACATCTTTCAAGCCTTAACAGCCAAATTTGTTAAATATGATGAACTGCGTCTATCGCTTCCTTAATCCTATCTTGGGTTTGTTAATAATTGAATTGTAGCTTTTTTGGGAGTGTTATTTGGGAAGATAATGTGGTTCAAAGAACTTGGGTATACTGGCCTTGTACTTTGGAAGTTTAGGCTTTATTCCAGAGGCAGACAAAGCCTCTGCTTCTCCCCTCCAGCACAGCAAATGCTAATAATGATGGGGATGCACAGTGGGTTTTTGCACAGCTCTGTAAGATATTTTTTCTAGTGGTGCATAGGGTGATGCCAGGCAGCAAAAATCTAGATGGTCTCTTGCTGTTTGGCAGCTGTTGGTGATAGTGATGATGGTCTCCAGATGTTGGTGATACCACTGTTGGGATAGAGCAGAGCCACTGCAGAAGCTGAGGTCTGATGCTGCTTTGGGGGAGGTTGGGGCATGCTCCACATTAGGGTTCCCTGGTCTGCTTTGACACTGAGGGGGGATTTCTGCCCTTGGCCTGCCCCTGGTTTGGAGGGGAGGCAGGGATGAACAACTAACCCAGTCTGGAATGCCTCTCCTCTTCAGGATGGCCGACTCCTGCCGGAATTCAACATGGCTGAGCCACCGCTGATCTTTGAGTGCAATCACGCGTGCTCTTGCTGGAGAACCTGTAGGAACCGGGTGGTGCAGAATGGGCTCAGGTGAGAAGGATGATCCAAACGCAGCTTATCTTGGCAAGACCAACACCAAACCTGTGAGCTTTCTGGCTCTCTAGTCTCACCTCACCCATAAACCCACAAAAACCCCAGGAGGCAGAAGCTGGGGCAGGTGCCACCATACAGTGGTGTGTTCCTGTGTGCTGTTGGTGGGAATGAAGCAGCAGCAGGTTGTTGAGCTCAGTTAATATTTACACTATGCCCTTGTTGCTGTCATGTTGAAAACTTGGTGTTCTTTCATCAGCCTGACCGTAAAACGTGGAAATGACTTGTGGCTTTGGTTGAGCAGCCTAGATGTAACTTCTCAGGTGGAGATGTGTGAGGAAAATCACAGCAGCAGAAACTGCAAAGCCTTCATTTAGGAGAACTTGTAAATTAGCAGTCTGTATTTAACGCCTTTAAACTGCAAGAGGGGTGATTTAGATTAGACATTCTTCCCTGTGAGGGTGCTGAGGCGCTGGCACAGGGTGCCCAGAGAAGCTGTGGCTGCCCCATCCCTGACAGTGTTCAAGGCCAGGTTGGACACAGGGGCTTGGAGCAAGCTGCTCTAGTGGAAGGTGTCCTTGCCCATGGCAGGGAGTTGGAACTGGATGAGCTTTAAGGTCCCTTCCAACCCAAAACAGTCTTGTTATTCTATGATTCTATATTATATAGGCCAGCATGCCCAGATTTGGCTGCTCAGAAGTTCCAGCTATTGGCCTGACTCCCCATGATCGATACCTGACTAACCCATTGGCCTCAGTACTGCGGATCAGCCGCTGTCGTTTTGGTGCCAACCTAAAAGTGTCAATGTTGTATTTTGGACCTCTGCTATGGAGAAGTTTGCCACTGCACTAAGTCCAAAGGAATCCCACTGGGAAAAAGACTTTTGCAAAGTTTTTGTAGTGCTGACAACACATTTATTTGCAAGCCTTGTAGTTTGAATGACATTTTGCAGTATTAAAAACAAGTAAGGAAGAAGCTGGCTGTGTTTCCACAGAGCTTTATCTCTTCTGGCTTTCCCCACCAAGCTCCAGAGCTCCGGTGTCTCCGTGGGTGTTGATTGAGGAGCTGTACACCTAGAGCTGTTGCTGCTGTATTTTTGCCTTGCCGAAGTGTTTTCTGAAAGCCAGGAAGTGTTGGAAACCCAACCGTGAGCCTGGGAGAGCGGCTGTGTTGGGAAGCCTGCGGTCGGGTGCTTGGCAGAGCTGTGCTTGAGGTCCCTGGGAGGAAACCTCCTGCATTTGGGCTGCAGTGTGACACATGGCTGTTCCCGCTCTGTTTCAGTGCTGCCTTGATTAGATTTGCTCCAGATTAACTCTGCTCAGCAGCACACACATTTCCATCTGGCAGGGTGACCTGGCCTAGCTGGGAAGTTGGGATTGGAGCCCTGGTCCCGCTGCTGTCTGTGTCATCCCCAGTAGCAGAGCCTGAGCTTGGTGCTGTGCTGTGATGGATGATGCAAAACATGGGGGAGCTTCCTCAAGCCTGAAACAGTGTTATAACCACTCTTAGAGTGATCATTCTCCTGAAGTCATGTTTTGCCGTGGTGAAGGCTTCAGGAGCTGGGAGCAGGTACAAGAAAATGCACAGCCCCTGGTTTGAGCTGATGGTGGTGCCAGGAGGGAGTGCTGGGGAAGAGAAGTGCTGGGGAAAGCAACTGGGTGAAGTTAAGGTGAATGTTGGCTCTCTCTTTATTCCAATAACAGCGTTGCTGAGAGTGGGTTTTGGTTCCCTTGGGACAGCATCAGCCTTCCCTAGCCCTGGAGACTGTTCATCCTGCACTTAACTCAAGTTCTGGCGGAGCAGGAGGCACAGTGACTTACAGAATTGTTTCTCTGCCTATGAACTCCATCAGTAAAATTCCACAGAGCAGCAATTACACCAAGAAGTTTCAAGTTGCAGCGTTTCTTCCTTGTCTTTCAGCCAGGGAGCTGGATATGATGGAGCTGCTAAATGCACTGGCCTCTACAGAGGGCAAAGGGGTCAGAGCACTTAACTTAAGGCGTTCTTAATTCACCGTAAGCTCCCTGCCTTCTCCCTGCAGCACCCTCCCTGCAGAGCTACACTGCCTTAAGTCCCATTCCACCTTCCTGGCCTTCTCCTGAGTGTGTGGAAGGAAAAACAAATGCTGGGGGTGAGAGTCTGGTGTCCTACATGTCAGTCATCAGTGGTGTAACCACATGGAGCATCCACTCCCACATCCTCCTCCCCAGTCCTGAGGGGTGCAGCTGTGCAGGAGAAAGGGGTGACGGATGCCCATCCCTTGTCCCCAGACAGTTTCCATCATAGAATCCCAGCCTGGTTTGTGTTGGAAGGGAACTTAAAGCTCCTCCAGCTCCAACCCCTGCCACGGGCAGGGACACCTTCCACTAGAGCAGCTTGCTCCAAGCCCCTGTGTCCAACCTGGCCTTGAACACTGCCAGGGATGGGGCAGCCACAGCTTCTCTGGGCTACCAGTGTGTCACCCCACTCCTAGTGAAGAATTATCTGCCCACGTGCTGAGAGCAGTGGTAGGAGTGGAGCGTTCCCTCAGTGGTGCCAGTGTGAGAACTGGGGGTTGAGTATCAAAATCAGCTTTGAGTTTGTGGTCATGGAAGGTTGCTGCCTTTTTTGCTTATCCCTCTATGAAAGTTCCATCATCTTTCTGTGCAGTGCTGCTATTAATGTGGCTTCTTTTTCTCTTTCCAGGACTCGATTGCAGCTTTATCGGACACAAAAGATGGGCTGGGGTGTGCGAACGATGCAGGACATTCCTCTGGGAACCTTTGTGTGCGAGTAAGTTCCTCAGCTGTCAGTAGCTCCCACAAGCCCATTGCTTCCTGAGGTGGTTTGCTGCTCTTTAAGGAGAGGTTTTCACACCAGTCAAACTGGCATCGGGCCCTCAGCCAATTTGAATGGAGTTTCCTGACTCCATTCCTGCTCTGTTTGTCCTTTTCCTCATAGTGTGGAGCTTTCTCCACCCTTTGCTGGCTCGATGGGATCTGTGCTGAGCTCTTTCCCCTCTGAAACACAAGTGGTGAGGGGAGAATGCATTTGGGTGGTGCTGCGCCTGTGCTCAAGTCATATGTTCACTGTGGCTAAGGGGACATTTCAGGCCAAGGCAGTTGGAAACAACTTCTTTCTAGGGGATCTTTTTCTGTTTCAATACTGACATCTCAAGAGGTTTTCCAGTGTCACAGCTTTGGCTTTGGTCTTATTCAACAAAACAGTAAAGCACTTTGTGTTAAGCATGTGTCAGCTCTGATTCACTAAAGTATTTAAGAACAAAAATGTTTCAGATGTATGTCAAGGGAAAAAGTCTGCCATTGAGCCCCACAGTTTTCAGGCTTTAAAGTGCTATGTATGCTTTATAGATGTTCTGGGAAGTGTTTTCTTCATTGCAATTCTCCAGTGAGTTAACACCTTCTAAGAGTGCTGAACTTGTGGCCTTCATGGAAATAGGTGCTGGGGTTTTCTAGAAGTAGTTATTGATGTTTTATAGAATTGGGGCAGGGGATTGAGGAAGATCATTGGAGAATTAAGTCAGTTCTGCAGTGAATTGGCCAAGTATTTCTTCCATGTTTGGAGCTGCCAGACAAGAACATGTTTTGTGCAGAGGTAAGGCTTAAAACTGCTGTTTGTGGGCAGTGTCCCAAGTCTGTCTTCAGGTGGGGCTTTCTGTCAAGTACCAGAGATCGCAGTGTCCTGATTCTCAGCATCCAGCGATGAGCCAGAGCCTGCAAGTAAACTGCTCCCAAAGAGGAAAGGCACCAACTTTACCAAATCCTACTGGAATGCTAAACACACAAGAGGTATTGGCAGTGGTGACCTGGCAGCCCAGGGAAACAGGGCAGCCCTGACAGTGTAATGGACACAGACGGGCGCATTGTGGAGCACATCATTGCTGATGGGGTGCAGATACCATGACCATGCTTAACTCTTCCCTTCACCCTTGCCAGGAGCTGCTGACATTGTCTTCATCATTATCTAAATAAGCTGCATACTAAAAAGCTGAGCTAATTTGTGTCTTGCCCATGCACGTTCCTCCTTATCTCCATCACTCTCACACACACAGAGTATTAACTCACCAACACGCAGTCCTCCTCCTCTCCTCCAGCTGCACTGATGGCCTTCCTGTGGTTCTTCATGGCCACCCTACAGACTTGGTTTCTTTATTCCCTCATCTCTGGCAAAGAAGCGCCTGTGCCAGAGGTGTCTGGTGGCTGCTTGCACACAGCAGCTCCTGGGATCAGCTCCTGTGGAAGAGGATTTTCCATTGAAAGTCCGGATTGGAGCCCTGAGCAGCTAGTGGCTTCATACAGCAGTTCTTCCTCTGCTTGGGAAGGATGATAATAGTATTGGTGTAAGGATGACTTTATTCCATGAGTTTTCACGTTTGCCTGCATGGGGAGCAGGTCTGGAATAGTTATCACAACACTTTCATTTTGCAAAGCTCTGCTGGTCCTGACTGTTTCTGTGTGTGAATGCCTTTTTTACACACAAGGAGCATTTCAGCCTGGTTTGTGCTTTAGAAACCTTTCAACTTTTCTCTATAATCATTCCAGCAATCGTTTCCCTTTCTGTTTCTGCTTCTGAGCTGTTCCAGACTGGTTTGTATTGGAAGGGACTTCAGAGTTCATCCGGTTCCAACCCCTGCCACAGGCAGGGACACCTTCCACTAGAGCAGCTTGCTCCAAGCCCCTGTGTCCAAGCTGGCCTTGAACACTGCCAGGGATGGGGCAGCCACAGCTTCTCTGGGCACCCTGTGCCAGCGCCTCAGCACCCTCACAGGGAAGAGCTTCTGCCTAAGAGCTCAGCTCAGTCTCCCCTCTGGCAGGTTAAAGCCATTCCCCTTGGCCTGGCCCTACATCCCTTGTCCCAAGCCCCTCTCCAGCTTTCCTGCAGCCCCTTCAGGCACTGGAGCTGCTCTAAGGTCTCCCCTCCAGGAGCCTTCTCTTCTCCAGGCTGAACCTGCCCAGCTCTCTCAGCCTGGCTCCAGAGCAGAGAGGCTGTGAACTAGTGGGGTGCAGGAAGTGTAGAGACTTGTGAGGATCTAGTCTGCTGCTTTCTGTGCATGCCCATTATGTGGTTTCATTTCTATATGAAAGAGTGATGCTTTGATACCATCTGCATTGAGCCAGGTGTTTTAGCCACCCCTTCAGCCAGAGAGATCCCCAAGTGTCCCATTTTCCACACTGCATGGAAAACCCTGGGGCCTATTCTGGGACCTTCCTGTTGCTGTTGATTTTTTGCATGGAGTGAGCTGTGGTCTTGCAGTGATGAGCAGCAGGGTAAAGCTCAGGTGTAGTTACTTGCCAGCACCATGCTCAGTATCTTGCTGAGAAGAAGGACGTTGGCTTGATTTTGGGAGTTCTTAAAGGAAGGGACTGAAGCTCAAACTCTTTTATTGTGTAGGAACATGTGCTTCTTGCACATCCCTCCCTAACTTTCCATCTGGGAAATAAAGGAACTGTTTGTATTTGTAAGCAGTCCTGGAAAGGTAATGAATTACAGGAATAGTCTTTAAAAGAACATCAAACCAACAGTTTCTATTTCGATTGTGGTTTTTAGTTTCACTGAGTTGTAAACCTGGAGTAGCTGTCCCTGAGCAGAGCACTCTCCATGCAGCATTATTCAGCTGTTTCTCAGCTGCTGCTGGCTACTCTGCCACGCTACAGCAATGCATCTCTGGCCATCATCTTCCTATTGCTTTAGGTCACCACTGAGCGTGTGATTTCCAGTAGTGCTTCATAAATAACAAGGTGTAGTGGGGCAAAGAGGAGGATCACACACAGCGACAGCCTCCTGCTCTGACCAGATCCCTCAGGTTTGGGAACTGCAGCCAGATGATCCCTTGTCATGGAATGGGTCCTCTCCAGGTTAATGGTTTGTGGCTCTCCTCTGTCCCAGCCTTGCAGTTAAATGCTGCCTCAAGCCAGGGTGGGGAATGGATACAGTTGGTTAACACTTGGAAATGCCTTGGGAGCTGCAGAGCAATGCTGGGATAACGGATGCTGATCATGGAATAATGTTGATGCTGCAAAATATTCATTTATTCGTATTGTGAATCCTTTGCTTATAATTAATTAGCATTGCAGTGCAGGCCAGGAAGAGTTAGATACTGCTGGGCTGTTGCTGCTTTCTCATAGTCTCCCTCTGGCTCTGTACCTCTCGTGTCTCTTACTTCAGCTGAAGCAGGTCAAGGCAGGAAATGTTGAACCTTGACAGTCCAAAACTGCTTGTGATGGAGACAGGGAGACAAATGTGGGAACACCAGTGCAGTGGGGACTCCTGTGCAAGGGGGTTTGCAGCAAAACCAGTGTCTGTCTGGGGTGTGGAAGGTGGTGGGTGTATTTAGTTCTTCTCAGCAAGCCAGGCCAAGCAGCACGTGCATTGTGGTGATCAGAGGACCTGGTTGTAATCTGCCTTGCACCTGGTTTCACAACAAGGTGGTTGTTACTGGACCACAGTTCTGATTTATTCTGGTTTGAGAGGGATAGAAAGAAGTTGGGATCCTTCCCGGGATCCTGCCAGGTTAGGTTAGACCTAAGACTTCAAAACCAAACCTTTTTAAGGTGTGTAGCCTATGTAATCAGTCAAAATACCCTGGAAAATACAGGAGGGACAGACGCAACCATTTTGCTTTGGGATATAAACGGCACAAGCACTGCAGTAGTGTACAGGAGAGCCAGGACATGAGTCTGAACAGAAGGAGAATTGGATTAATGTGTTGATCTTGGCCAACAAAGAGATTTGCAGAAGGAAACGCATTCCTCGGAGGAAAAGTAAATTTTATTGGAAGTAAGACTCCAGTTTTAATATTGAAAGCGTTGCCCTGAAAAGGAGGACTTTGGAGCAAGATTTTAGCTGCTGTAAACTGGCAAAGCTCAGTTTGCCTGGGTGGCTCTGAGATGACCTGCACTGTGAGGCTGGGGGTTGCCACCTGTGGCTGAACTGTATCTCTTTCTTTCCCTCTTCTCAGAAAGAGAAGTTTAAACCCAAACACATGATTGTGTGAACATCTTATCTCTGCCTTCCCCGTTTGTCTGCAGGTACGTTGGTGAGCTGATATCTGACTCGGAGGCAGATGTCCGTGAAGAGGACTCCTACCTCTTCGACCTTGACAACAAGGTACTGTATCTGGAGGTGTCTGATGAGACAAACCCAGGGTCTTGCCTCTCCATAAGGGCAAAGAGAGTATTTGTCTGCACCTTGACACGCAGCAAAGAGGAGAGCCACGAAATACAGAGGGGTTGAGGTAAGGCTTAGAGCTTGTTAAAGCAACGCTGGGCTAGCATGGTGTGTGCTCCCCACACCAGTTCTGATGCAAGATGCTCTTCTGTCAAAACTGTTCAGGTATCCTGAGCTGAGTTGTTCGGTTTTTGGTACTCAGTGTGTGTATGCAGGCTTGCAGTCCGGACTGACAGCTTTGTGAGTTCTTCATAGAAAGATGAGTTGGAAGACTGAAAAAGCAAGCCTGGTTCACTCAAAAGGGATCAGATACCCTGGCAGGGGCTGGAGGCTTGTTCTGCTGGTAGTTACCCTGTGCTGCTCTGTGGAGAGCTGTCTCAGAGCAGAAACCCTGCTTTGAAAAGTGCCATCTGATGTTTTTTATCAAAGCCATCACTTCAGACTTTGCTGGGGAAGGGAGGAGAGAGGTGAGC
Organism: Pezoporus wallicus; assembly: GCF_028554395.1. Taxonomy (NCBI): domain Eukaryota; kingdom Metazoa; phylum Chordata; class Aves; order Psittaciformes; family Psittacidae; genus Pezoporus; species Pezoporus wallicus. The sequence goes on from NW_026637703.1 coordinate 613,929, forward strand.
TGGGGACTCAGAGGAGTGCGGTGGCTTCCAAGACGTCTTGTTTTTGTCATCAGCTAATGACAAAGAAGCTTTGCTCTTTTTTGCCTTTTTTTCTTTTTAAAGCAACACCCTGAACAACTGAAAGAAGACAAGGGCTGAGTGTTGTATTCAGTCTGAAAACGGCAGGGTCAGACTGTGATTATGGAGTTGAAAAGCACCAGGGACGTCAGCCTGGTTTGTGCACTTAGAGCAAGACCCCACCTGGGCCTCGCCTGGTCTTTAGGTCAGCCCCTGGCTGCCTGCCTTGATGGGGAACCTCTGGATTTGCTCTTAGGAAGCCTTCAGTGAAGCAAAGAGGAAGACCCAAGGCACAAGCGTTGTCTTCTTGCAGGGTGTCTGAGGCCTTGGGAACACCACTTGTGACTCCATTCAGCCCCACTCTTTGGGCCTGGCCATCCAGGCAGGTTTTTACCCAGTGATCAGTGCACCCATCCAAGCCATGAGCAACCAGTTTCTCCAGGAGAATGCTGTGGGAAATGGTGTCAAAGGTTTCACTAGGGTCAGGTAGACAATAACCACAGCCTTTCCCTCATCCACTAAGTCGCCTTGTCGTAGAAGAAGATCAGGTCAGGCAAGCAGGACCTGCCTTTCATAAACTCATGCTGTCTGGGCTTGGTCACCTGGTCATCCTGTATGCACAGCGTGATGGCACTCAGGATGATCTGCTCTATAATCTTCCTCAGCACTGAGGTCAGACTGACAGACCTGTAGTTCTCTGGAGCCTCCTTCTGGCCCTTCCTGTAGACAGGCATCACATTTGGTAATCTCCAGTCAAGCAGGACCTCCCCAGTGAGTCAGGACTGCCTTGGTGAGCACTTCCACCAGCTCCTTTAGCACCCTTGAGTGGATCCCATCCATTCCCATAGACTGTGTGTGTCTAAGTGGCATAGCAGGCCACTGACCATTCCCCTTTGGATTACGGGGGCTTCATTCTGCTCCCTGTCTCTGTCTTTCAGCTTAGGGGCTGGATACCCAAGAACAACTGGTCTTGCTATTAAAGACTGAGGCAGAAAAGACATTAGGTACCTCAGCCTTTTTCTCATCCTTTGTCACTATGTTTCCCTCACATGCAATAAAGGATGGAGATTCTCCTTAGCCCTCCTTTTGTTGCTGATGTATTTGTAGTATCATTTTTAATTGTCTCTCGCAGCAGTAGCCAGATTAAGTTCTAGTTGGGCCTTGATCCTTCAGATTTTCTCCCCTACCCTCATGGCAAGGTGGGAAGCACTTTGCTTTGGGACTCTTCCTCCTCAGCAGCTTCACAGTGAGGACTCTGCCTGGGTCAGTCAAGGCAGCAGAATCCTTTCTCAAGAAGCACATCTTCACTTGCATGGTGGAGAGCCCAGATCTTTCCAGACAGGCACTAGATGTGGTAGTGGGTGACGTTGCCCTCCCCAGCCAGGGCATTTCCATGGAGGAAAGTGAGGGGATGATGGGAATTCCTGCTAATTGCAACACGAAATAACAGCATGTGTGTGTTACAGGACCACGTGGGGTGATGCCTCCCCAGCCGTTGGGACACCTTCCCTGGGTTCCTGCCCCAGTGGGGTGGTGTGATCTGGCACCACTTGTCCATTACCGGTGGTGAGGTGCTTGCTCAAAAGGGAGCTTGAGCACTGCTAATGGAGCCTTTTGCTTTTGGCCTCTTTGCAGCTGAAATTAGCTCCTGTAATTAAAGCCTCTGCCTTGCACAGTCATTCTCTGCTGGAATAAAAAAGCCCTGAGGGAGGTTCTTTTCTTTTCAAGGAAAACAAAATATTACTGCTCTCTGGAAGGGGAATTTCTGTGTTCTCCCTTGCACTTTTATCTGCAAAAACCTGTGTTTTCTTGAGGCTCTGGCTTTGTGCTTCCTCGCTGTCATGTTCAATTAGAGGACAGAACAGATGCTATTCCCCTATCCAGCAGCTTGTACCCCTAAGGTGTTTGTCTGCACCAGGCATCAATCCCACCATGCCAAGCTGGTGCTTTAGCTGGGCAGGGTGGAAAGAGCCAACGGACCAGGCAGTGACAGGAGCGTTGGGCTGGTGTGGGCAGAGGGCTGTGCAGAAAACTGTGGGTTCAGGGTACTGTTGGATCTAAAAGTGTGTGTTTAGTCCTTTTAAACCTGCAGTGGGCGTCCTGCCCTGGTTGTTCTTCTTGAAGCTCTGCAGAGTATTGCTGGAATGGCCAATAATTTGGTCAATTGTTTTATTTTAACAAGTAGCCGTAATCGTAGAACCATGGAGTCATGGAATGGTTTGGGTTGGAAGGGACCTTAAAGCTCCTCCAGCTCCAACCCCTGCCACGGGCAGGGACACCTTCCACTAGAGCAGCTTGCTCCAAGCCCCTGTGTCCAACCTGCCCTTGAACACTGCCAGGGATGGGGCAGCCACAGCTTCTCTGGGCACCCTGTGCCAGGGCCTCAGCACCCTCCCAGGGAAGAGCTTCTGCCTAAGAGCTCATCTCAGTCTCCCCTCTGGCAGGTTAAAGCCATTCCCCCTGTCCTGTCCCTACAGGCCCTTGTAAAAACCTCACTGATACTAAACCCAGCCTCACCTCATGGCTACTGACACATTTCTCCCCTAGGATGGAGAGGTTTACTGCATCGACGCCCGTTTCTATGGCAACATCAGCCGCTTTATCAACCACCTCTGTGAGCCAAACCTCATCCCCGTGCGAGTGTTCATGTCGCACCAGGACCTCCGCTTTCCCAGGATCGCCTTCTTCAGCACGAGGCACATAGAAGCTGGAGAAGAAATCGGGTAAGTGCTGTCCTGGGGCTGCCACTGCCTCGCTGCAGGGAGAATGGAGTGTGATGGAATGAAAGCAGCGCTGCTCCTGAGCAGGGTCATAGAATCATAGACTCAACCAGGCTGGAAAAGCCCTTTAAGCTCATCCAGTCCAACCGTTCCCAGCACTGCCCAGGCCACAACTGCCCCATGGCACTGAGGCCTCGTCTCCACGCTGTGTGAACACTTGCAGGGACGGTGACTGCAGCCCTGCCCTGGGCAGCCTGTTCCAATGCCTGAGCACCCTCTGGGGCAGGAATTGTTCCTCAGCTCCATCTAAACCTGCCCTGGGGCAGCTTGAGGCTGTTTCCTCTTGTCCCATCCCTTGTTCCTTGGGAGCAGAGCCCAGCCCCTCCTGGCTCCATCCTCCTGTCAGGCACTTGTAGGCAGCGATCAGGTCCCCCCTGAGCCTTCTCTTCTCCAGACTGAACCTCCAGGTCCCTCAGCCGTTCCCCATCACACTTGTGCTCCTGGCCCTGCACCAGCTCCATTGCTCTTCTCTGCCCCGCTCCAGCACCTCAGTGTCTCTCTTGCAGTGGGGGTCTCAGAACTGAACACAAGATCACTCCATCCCTTCAGTCCCAAGGGATCCCACAAGCACACTCCATCCCCTGCAGCGTTCCAAGCCCCCCAGCTCTGAGGATTGCCAACCCTGGCCTCTGGCTCCAATGCTCCCTTTTGCTCCTGTGTGCTGGTGCTTTGCAGTGACCCCATCTCTGTCTCTTGCAGCTTTGACTACGGAGACAGGTTCTGGGACATCAAAGGCAAATTCTTCAGCTGTCAGTGCGGTTCACCCAAGTGCAAACACTCGAGCTCAGCGCTGGCCCAGCGGCAGGCGAGCACCTCGTCCCAGGACACGCAGGAAAACGGGCTCCCCGACACCAGCTCTGCCACAGCAGCCGGCCCCTTTTGAGGCTCCGCTCCCCAGAGACTGACTCCTTTTAACCCATAGATTCACAAACTGTCTGAATTTCCATTTAAAGAGAAAAAAAAATGAAAAAACACACAAAAAAAAAGCCCTCTCCAGGAAAGCCAAGAGTTTGTGACGCTTAGGGCTGTGCCACCGACTGTTACTTGAGGAATAAGTAAAAGCAAACCCCACCTCCGTGATGATGCTCTCCCCTCCCTGGGCCTGCAAAGCTGCTGGGTTTCACAGTGTGGAGGGGTGGCTGGTGCAGTTTTGTTCTCCCTGCAAGCTGTCCTGGCCTCCTCCTCTTAGTGTGCTCCTAAGTGTTGTCCAGGGGAGGGCCTCCCGTCCTCGGAATGTTCATTGAATGGATCACTCATGCCAAGTCATCTCCAGTTCGCTTGGAATAAACTTTGAGTACTTGATGGAACTTTGTTGCTAAGCAGAGGGAGGGAGGTGCTGGCGTTCGGGGTGCTTGGCACAGCCCCGGGGCAGGCTCTGCTGGTTGGCTTTTGTTGGTTTGTTTGGTTTTTTGGTTGGTTGGTTGTTTCTAATCATGGATTTCTCCCACATCTCACAGGATGTTGTGGTGGGGCCTTTCCTGAGGAGCTAGAGGGCATTTCTAACAAATACCCTCCTTGTTCCCAAATCCACCGGCTTCTTTCTCTTCCAACGAGAGGAAACCCATGCTCCTCACAATCCCTTTGGTCCCTGGCTCTCCCTGAGCCAACCAGAGATGTTTCCCCTGAGCCTGGGCTCCCTTTGGGCTTTCTCCATCAGGAACCAGCTCTTGTCCACACCACTGGGCCCTGTTACCGTCTCCACGGAAGGATTCCCCTCGCCCCGTCGCAGGAGGTGTTGTAGAGAGGGAAGGTCGAAGGGGATCGTACAAGACACTAAACTTCTGCAGCAATTCAGGTTTTTCCTTGTTTTTATAAACACAAAGTGAATGATAAGCGTGTTCTAGAGGACCTCGGCTCGCGGCCGCCGCCAGGGCGAAGAGCAGGCGAGGACATCCCAGATGCCACCAGCTCGTCTGTTCCCATCCCTTTCCTCAACGCTGGGCACCTTCGATTCGTTTTTAAGCCACCCGCTCTGAGGTTCCAAGAAACTGAGTTCTTTTTTACCAGGACATTGGGGACTGGCGTTAAAAAACTACAACCACAAAATAACAAAACCCCATGAAACAGAAAAGAAACCCCAAGAACACCCCCCCCAAAAAAAAAACCAAAACGACAACAAAGAGAAACCACACAACAAAACGGTGCTGATTCTGGTGTGATTTTTGCTCACCACGTGAATATAAACTTATCAATTGTATAAAAAGAACAAAGTGATTTTAGTATAAAACTGCAGGAAAAAAAAAAAGAAACCTTTTTTTAAATGGTTAGTATTGTAGTGTGAATAAAATTTGCCATCACCTTTTGTGTGGTGGCTGCGCAGGTCATTACCTTCAGTTTTGTTCTGTTTTGTTTCTGTTTTTTGCATATATCTTTAAATACTGTAATTAGGGCAGTACCAGTTTCTTTTGTTCATCTCTCCTAGAACATTCATAATGCCGTCATGTTTATTATTATTATTTGCGGTTGCTGTTTCGGCCGTCGCAGGAGCGCTCTTTTGGCTCCGCTCATTTTTCTTGTTCTGTTTTCAACGAAATCAATAAAAAAAAAAAGAAAAAAAAAAGGAAAAAAAAAAGAGAAAAAAGAAAGATGTTTTAAAAGGATTTGGGGGTTTTCGTGTGCAGGGCCTGGGACTGGCACCAGCTGGGGGCTTGGAAGTGAAAGAAGGAGTTAAACCCCCAGCCCTGCGGACTTTCAAGGTGGGAAGAAGCAGCCTGAGCATTGCTTTGAGGTATGGGGGAAGCTGAGTTTTATGTGTTGTGTAATTCATGGGATCCCAGCCTGGTTTGTGTTGGAAGGGACCTTAAAGCTCCTCCAGCTCCAACCCCTGCCACAGGCAGGGACACCTTCCACTAGAGCAGCTTGCTCCAAGCCCCTGTGTCCAACCTGGCCTTGAACACTGCCAGGGATGGGGCAGCCACAGCTTCTCTGGGCACCCTGTGCCAGCGCCTCAGCACCCTCCCAGGGAAGAGCTTCTGCCTAAGAGCTCATCTCAGTCTCCCCTCTGGCAGGTTAAAGCCATTCCCCTTGGCCTGTCCCTACATCCCTTGTCCCAAGCCCCTCTCCAGCTTTCCTGCAGCCCCTTCAGGCACTGGAGCTGCTCTCAGGTCTCCCCTTCAGGAGCCTTCTCTTCTCCAGGCTGCCCCAGCCCAGCTCTCTCAGCCTGGCTCCAGAGCAGAGCTGCTCCAGCTCCAGCTCTTTGGTCTTAACATTGTTCCGTTTCGTTGCCCGACCTCTGCTTGTGAATCTGCTTGCGAGCAACCCCTGGGATGTTCCCTGTGCTGGGAAGCGGTGTCGGGAGGGACTGTGGGGCTCTGCGGCTGCGGGGCTGGGCTGGGGTTGGGGTTGCTGTGGGGTGCAGCCAGGGAAGTGGTGCTGGGAGGTTCCCCCAGGCGCTGTGGTTCCACACTTCCAGACATGGGTAGGGGCTGCCGAGGCAGCAGGACTGAGCGCAGCCAGCACGTGCCCTCCCTGCTGACCTGTGCCGGGAACAGGACCGAGCTCTGAGTCACTGCCCGTCAATAGCGCATAGGAACAGCAGGAGAAGCCCAGGCTGATGCCGGCGGGGACGGGAGGAGCAGGGATGAGTCCAGCCTCCTCATTGCACCTCTTGTCACCCAGTGATGTCCCTCCTCATCCTCCCGGTCAGTCAAATGTGAGGTGTGGAGCCTGGGTTGGTTTGATGGGACAGGGCAGGGCTGCAGTCACCGTCCCTGCAAGTGTTCACACCCCGTGGAGACGAGGCCTCAGAAGGGCCATGGGTCAGTGGTGGCCTTGGCGGTGCTGGGAATGGTTGGGCTGGATGAGCTTTTCCAACCTCTGTTCTATGGCTGTGTTGGGGTTTTTCTGCTGGAATTGCATTGGGTGCCATTGGGATGAGCCAGAGCTGTCAGGGAAAGCGAGCAGGACCCTTGAAGGCACCCACGTGCCCTCACACATCGAGACCATTTAACTACAGGCTAATTATAATAATTCATTCCAATATTGGCTAATTAAACACTGTGATGAGAATAAACTGCTTTAATTGAAGGTGAGAAAAGGAAAACCCCCAGAGAGATCCAATCTCTGAGCGTAACGTTCCTAAATGAGCCCTTTTCCTGGCGTTGAGGGTGGGAAACACACATGGGTTTGGGGGTTCATGGGGTCACACAGTGCTGGTCCTGGGTGCAGGGAGGATGCTCACATGGGTGGAGGTTGAACATGGGTTGCTCACAGTAATCCCCGGCACCGCTGAGCGATGCCTTTGCTTTCCTGTGCAAACCACTGCAAATGAAAGCTCTGCACTTAAGGCCCCATCACATTCCATAGGTGAGGATGAGCTGGAGAAGGGCTGGGTGTCTAAGAGGCATTTCTGCCCCCACACAGCCGGTGTGCACTGGGGGTCTGGGGTTGGGGTACGTGGGTGAAGCTGCCCCCACTCAGCTGAGGGCAGTGACTTGTTACGGTGCTTCACTTCAGCTGCATCACTCCAAGGATGCAACAGTGTCAATGTCAGTGTTCTGCCCTGCAGCGAAGCTGCTTGGTCACTGATTGCTGGCTCCTTACGGGGCCCAGGGAGGTGCCTGTGGCTCTGATCCTGCTTTGTTTGATGGAGAGATTTCTGTCCTTTCACTGCAGCGCAAGCATCTGCTCCAGGCTTCGCTCCCCAGCAGCCGCTTGTCGCTTTGCTCAGGCACTTACCAGCACAGGAGCATTTCTGTTCGGCTGCTGCCAAGCAGGACACGAGGCCTCACGTCCACCGTGTGCGGGGCCAGGGCTTCCCTTAGCTCTGCTCTAAGTGCACGGAAACCTTCAGTCACTCCTTGGCCTTGTGCTGGGGATTTGGGCACTTGGCGAGTGATGCTTTGGGGTGTCCCCATGGTCACAGAGCTGTCCCCAGGAGTGGGACCACATGGATGGGTGCTGGATTTGGTGCTGAGCTCAGGCAGGCCTGGGGCTGAGCTGTGGGGGCATCTCGAGCATCCTGCAGCATCTCATCCTTGCCCATGGCAGGAGGGCAACGGGGCAAAACCCTGATTTCAGAGAGCTGGAGGAGATGCTGCTCTCCTGCCATGCATGGAGCACCCATACTCCCCCCTTCTTGTTCCCACTGAATTGCCCCCAGGGAATGCTGGTGACCGCGGGTACACCTCCCTCCTGGTGGGCATCAGCCCCTATAGCCATAGGGGAGCATCATACAGGGGCCAGTCCCCTGCTCTGGGACCAATGGATGAGACACGGATGGATCAAATCCAGCTCGTGCAAACCCTCTGCTGGTTCCTGTCTCTGGGGGCTGCTGGGCACCGGGGGTGTTCGAAAGGCACCAAAAGGCAGCATCTGCTGCCCTGGAGCTGCCCTGGGCCAGCAGAGCCACAAAACTACCCTGAAATCCTGGAGCTGATCCGGCTCCTCTGCACAGCCTCTGTCCCTTTGTCCAGCAGCGCTGAGCTCCCTCCCTGAGGAGTGAGGAGGGCCATGGTTATCCCGCAGCCTGGAGGAGTTATGGAAACTCTATAAATGCAGATTTCGCCCCACGTCTCATTCCTGAGCCTCTGCCAGAGCCGGAAGAGATACTCGTTTATCTCACCGATAGCACCGAATATTCCCTCCCTGCTCAAAGAGCTCCCTTATCGCCCTTTTAATTTCCTTTCCAGTGCTTTGGGCAGGATGAAAAGCCGTGGGTGCTGTTGCTGTTGGCAGCGAAAGGCTCTGATGTCCTGGCTGCTGGCTACCAGAGCCTCGCACCAGGCTTCGGGTTTAAAGGCCACAGATGGGATGGGAGGGATGAAGGAGGTGAGGGGAGAGGCTGTGACACCCCCTGCCTGCCCCAGGCATTAGCATTGATGGCCTAAATGACTAGCAAAGCAAATATTGCTTAACAGGGCCTGAAAGCAGCACTGGGATGACTCGAAGGGGGGGACTGAACAAGGTCAGCCCATGCCTGAGTTTTCCTGCTCAACCTTGCCTTTTCATTTCTGTTTATCCAATGGGAGAGTCATTAAAGGACTCAGCACCTATTGACTGTGCTCAGCAACTGCTGGGGCTCCTGCTTTGCTGGTGGCAGAAGACATTGCGGGGGACACTGTCTTGCTGGATGTACCTGCAGGCTGGTCCCTTGGTTACCTCTGCTCTTACTGCAGCATCAAAGCAGCCCCCGGCAAGTAAATGCCCCTGTGACCAGCAAGCTTGTATTTATAGTGAATAAATGCTCCCCAGCCCCTCTGGGATGGGTGGGGAAGTTGAAGGAAGGAAACAGGCAATGAGAGTGTTCCATCCATGTTACAGCCCAATCAGCACGTGCTCAGCATCAGCAAAGGTGGCCAAAACAGCTGGGGTTTGTTTGGCAGCTCCTCCTCTCCTCTCCTCTCCTCTCCTCTCCTCTCCTCTCCTCTCCTCTCCTCTCCTCTCCTCTCCTCTCCTCTCCTCTCCTCTCCTCTCCTCTCTCTCTCTCCTCTCCTCTCCTCTCCTCTCCTCTCCTCTCCTCTCCCCTCTCCTCTCCTCTCTCCTCCCTCTCCTCTCCCTCTCCCTCTCTCCCTCTCCCTCTCCCTCCTGAAGGGTTTTAATCATGAGTCCCACAGTGCAGGGTTGGAATTGACCTCCCCAAAACAGCTGGTGTAGAGTGGGGAGCTCTGGGGTCTGGGTATGTGGCAGAGAAGCTGTGGCTGCCCCATCCCTGGCAGTGTTCAAGGCCAGGTTGGACACAGGGGCTTGGAGCAAGCTGCTCTAGTGGAAGCGGTCCCTGCCCGTGGCAGGGGTTGGAGCTGGAGGAGCTTTAAGGTCCCTTCCAACCCAAACCAGGCTGGGATCCTGTGATCATCTGGTCCAGACTTACTCTGCAAAGCCACAGTCCAGACAAGGTGTCCTAGCACCACGTCCAGCTGAGGCTTTAAAGTGCCCAGTACTGGGGAGTCCATCACTTCCCCAGGGACATCGTTCCAGGGGCTGATTGTTCTCACGGGGAAAAATCTTCCCCTTGTGTCCAGCCAGAATCCTCCCAGGAGTAACCTGTGCCCATCACCACTCATGCTCCTTGTGCAAAGGGAATCTCCATCTTCTCTGGAGCCATCCCCATAACCCTGGAGCACGTAGCTGAATGCTGGAACAGGTACCTAAGATGAAAGCCCTTGTCCCCCTGCCCAGAACCCCTGGGACCAGGTTTATACCCCAGGGCTGCCAATGCTCTTATTAAGCCATCACAGCCTGATGTTTGGCTGGGATTAAACCCATCATTACAGCAAACTTCCCCAGCTGACCTGGTAGGAGCAAGGCATCGGCACAGTAAGCCAACTTTGCTTAAATCCTTGGAGCTCTGCTATCTAACAAGAATGACAAGAGACTACATTAGGGAAAGGGCTGGCTATTTTAAGAGAGATCCATTGCCAACTTCCCTGGCTACAGAAGTCTTTAATACCACTGCAGGAATAGAAAGTGTTGGACACATATGGATCCTACGCGCCCAGTTAACCACTGAGGGTGGGTTTGCAAAGGGTATGAACGCCTCTAAGCCTGGGGAGAGCCAAGTGCATTTTGGGCTGAGCTGATTTTGAGGAGGTGGCTGGGAAGCTTTTTGCATTTGGGATGGTTTTCCGTTCCCTAAGGAAAGGGGAGAAAGGGTAAATGCTACCAGCTGGTCTTCACAGACTGATTGATTCCCATCCCACGCTGCTGCTCTACTGGGGATGCTTTAAACCACCAGTGCTGGGTGTGAAGCATCTGACCTGAGCTCTGCTGCATGAACACAGGGCCAGTGGGAGGCTAAATAAGCTGGAACAAAGGTAAGATGTGGATTTGTGGTGTTGATAAGGTGGAAAACATAACGATTTAGGGGCTAGAAGCCCTCTCTGCTGGGTGCACCATGCTCATCCCATGGGAGCCTGGAAGGGAACGGCCTGGAGCCTGCTGCATTGAGTTCACAAAGCACCCAGTTATCAAGAGCTTCCTCTGTCTTCTGAAGGAGCTTCCATCTGTGTTTTCAGAATGAGGTTGATTTAAATGGTGATGTATTTGTGATGGGTAATAAGCTTAGAGAAAGAATCAGCAATCCTGGTTTGAAAAGCAGAACAAGATGTAAGAAATCACTGGGGTTTTTCTTCCTTCTTTCAGAAAACCCAGTGGCAATGAAATAGCTGTGATGGGTAAATAATAGAAGCCTTCTGTGTGGCTCCCTTGTACCAGATAAAGTATAAAGCCCCAGTGCTGCAGGGCTGAGGATGGGTAGAAGATACTCCACCTGAGCAACAGCAATTAGTGCACTTGACTTTGTCCTGGTTGTGCCTTGTAAATGCAATTCTGAGCAGCAAAGAAGCAGATAAGCTTTGCCCAGGCACAATAAGACAAATATCCTCTGCTGGGAAGCGGGTTTCTCTCCAGTCATGCAGCTGCTGGAGGAAAAGAACTGGGATAAATTGCTTGGGAATCAGTGAACAGCAAAGGTGGCCTGCGCCGTCAGCGGAATGATGGTGCAAATGGGTAAGGAACTGGGGAGGAGATTCCGGCATCGTGAAGATCCCCTTGATGGGGAGGGGATGGAAGTTCAGGAGCTGGAGGGAGCTCAGCAACTTTTGTGTCTTGGGAGCATTATTTCTGCTGACGCTCGCCTGCGTCTCCCTCCTGCTGTGGCTGGAGCCGCTTTTCTGCCCACGGTGCAGATGTCCCCAGGCAGCCGCAGCTCTGCGGGGGGAGCAGCTCGGGTTGGTACCCGGCGGGGCCTCGGGGTGCAGGGAGAGCAGGACTTGCTGACTCAGTGGGCAGAGATGTGATGCTCAGCAGCAGCAGCAGCGCCCACCCTGCGCACTGGGATGGGGAAGTGCCAAACTGATGGGTTTAGATTGGAGATAAAAGCAGATTCAGGCAACTTTGTGCTGATGCTTTTTCTGCTGAAGCTCTCCTGCGTTTCACTTGGGTATAAATCACCTTCCTGAACTCAGTTGTTGCTAAATCACTCAGCTATGAGACATGGACGTGTCCAGCTCTGCCCCAGGCTTGGTTGTGTTTAGTGGCTCACCCCTCACCTTGCCCCTTGCTCCCTCCATTTAAAGGCTTTGTACACCTTAAGTAGTGGCACGGATGCTCTTACCCTGCCCTCTCTGCATCCTCTCCATAGCTGGGAGGTATCTCTGTGCCTCAGCTCCCCATCAGTAAAATGGGAGTGATGGTTCCCAATGGACTGTGTGGTCCTTTTCACTTGCCCATGGGCATCTGAAAACCTCACCCTAAGTCCTTAACTACCAATGAGGGTGCTGCTGTGCTGGGTCCTGTGTGTGCCTGGGAGAGGAGACCCTCTTGCTCCCATAAGAAGGCAAAGAATAGAAAGTCAAGGATCTGGGGCCAAACTTACAAAGACATGGGGGAGATAGAGAAAGCCTTGGGCTATAACACAGGCTTTTAAAACTAGCCTGGAAAGCAGATTTTGCAGATAAGTGTTTTCAGTTTTATACTTTTGGGTTATTCTTTCTGCAAAAGTGCCCAAGGAAGTGTTCAAAGCCAGGTTGGACGGGGCATGGAGCAAACTGCTTCAGTGGAAGGTGTCCCTGCCCATGGCAGGGGTTGGAGCTGGAGGAGCTTTAAGGTCCCTTCCAACCCAAACCAGGCTGGGGTTCTATGAAAGGACTGTTGCAAACATCATTAACCTATGGCAGAGAAGGGAAAAGAGAACCAAGTGACCTGCACACGCTCCATCCTTGTGTCTCCATGCAGTGCATCTGCTGGTAAAGGTGGTGGTAAGCCCCCAGGCTGGGTGTGCTCCAGAGCCAGTGCTCTGGCTGCTGTGGATGTGTGTCTCCGTGCTAAGCAGCCTCCCAGGACACAAGGACCTCCCAGTCCAGCTCTCCCATAGGACACCCAGCAGCACAGCATCTGCTATTACAGACAAGCCAGCACCCCAGATACAGTGACCTCTGTTGGGGTGTGATGCTTTAAATGGTTTCTCTTTGCACAGCTTCAGCTCTATGCAGGCTGCTGCCTCTCACTTCTATGCAGGATGTGTCTCTGTGGGCCTGCAGGGTGACTGGCCCTGTGCCATTCCTGCTTGCTGGCATTGCAGCTCTGTGGGTTGGGAAAGCTCTTCCCAGACCCTCTGTGTTGCATGAAGGTGCTGTTTGGTGTCGCTGCATCTGCTCTAAGTGTGGTTTCCCCTGTGGGTAAAAAATACACATTGTGGTGGATGGTGCCTGGCTCTCCCTTCTGCTGGCCTATGCAAAATCAGTTTCTTCCAGTTATTTTCACCTGTCTCCATGATTCTTCATGAATTGCACTCAGGAAAAGGTCAGACAAGGGATGTTTGGCTTGGTTATGCCCACATTTCCCTGGAATTCCAGCATGGGAAGGAAGACGGAGCTGCCCAAGGGGTCATCCTGGTCCTGAGCCTTCCTTGCAGCCACACAGCCTGTGTGATGCTGGTGTAGTCGTTGCCCCATGGACCTGGATCAAAGGAAACTCACTTCTGCTGATGCTGGGCAGAGGATGGGGACAGAAAAGGGGTCACTGGGAGCTGCTGCAATCAGCCAGACCCAAAAAGTTTTACTTCTCTGGCAACAACAGTTTTGCTGCATATTGGATTTTGCTGCATGAGGAACTCAATTTAGAAAGCATTATGCTGAGGAGAGGACGAGAAGTGCAAAAACATTATGGCTAAATAATTCCAATTAACCAGGCCAGACCTTTCTTGCTAATTCAGTTGAAGTAAGTGGTGCCTGGTCTACGGAGCTGCAGAACTGAGGTCCTGGTGTGCAACATCAGCAAATGCTGCTTCGGTGATGCCTGCGAGGAGTTCTTCCAGCTGATGGCTGGGCCTAAGGGCACGCTGCTTTGCTGGTGTTGAGCCTTGTTTCTTGAAGCAAAACAAAATCTGGACTGCGCAATAGAGCTCAGGCTCCTCTGGTGCACGCAGTCCCTGCTGCGCTTCGCTTGGCACATGTGACAATTTTCAAGCTAATTCTTAAATCCCTGTAAACATCAAAGCACTGCCCAGACCTGGGCAAATGGTCTAACTCGATTCTGCTTTGAAAAACAACAGGGATCCGAAGGTGAAGCTTTACCAGAAGTCTTCTGTTATCAACTGTGCATTTGGAAGATAGCAGATGAATTCATGCCAGAGATAGTTAAATTCAGCGTACACATTGATTATTCTTCATTGACCTTGTAGGTAATTGCCTTTGGTGTTAAGAGACCAACAAGTGTCAGGCTGTTTGTCTTATCCAGCTGTATTTCAGGCCAGTTCCAAGACTTGGATGGTGGGAATCCTGTATTGGTTTGTGCTGGAAGGGACCTTAAGGCTCCTCCAGCTCCAACCCTGCCACGGGCAGGGACCCCTTCCACTAGAGCAGCTTGCTCCAAGCCCCTGTGTCCAACCTGGCCTTGAACACTGCCAGGGATGGGGCAGCCACAGCTTCTCTGGGCACCCTGTGCCAGCGCCTCAGCACCCTCACAGGGAAGAGCTTCTGCCTAAGAGCTCATCTCAGTCTCCCCTCGGGCAGGTTAAAGCCATTCCCCTTGGCCTGTCCCTACATCCCTTGTCCCAAGCCCCTCTCCAGGTTTCCTGCAGCCCCTTCAGGCACTGGAGCTGCTCTCAGGTCTCCCCTTCAGGAGCCTTCTCTTCTCCAGGCTGCCCCAGCCCAGCTCTCTCAGCCTGGCTCCAGAGCAGAGCTGCTCCAGCCCTCACAGCATCTCCATGGCCTCCTCTGGCCTCTCTCCAACAGCTCCAGGTCCCTCTTGTGCTGCTGCCCCAGAGCTGGATCAGGACTCAGGGGGGTCTCCCCAGAGCCCAGCAGAGGGGCAGGATCCCCTCCCTGAGCTGCTGCTCACGCTCTGGGGGTGCAGCCCAGCACAGGGGGGGTTCTGGGCTCAAGCGCTCACTGAAGCCGGGTCATGGGGAGCTGCTCCTCACCCAGCACCCCCAGGTCCTTCTCCCCATTGGTGCTCCCCCCTCTCTGCCCAGCTTGTTTTATTTCTTTGTCTCTAGTAAATAAATATTCACCTGTGCTTGGGCGCTGGAAATTCCAGGGATTTCAGCTCAATATCAAAGCCATCTGAAACACTCGGAGGCTTGGAAAGCGCTATAAAGCCCTGAGAAACCTGTCTGTGCTCATGCTGGGTGTTATCCTCACCTTACCTCTGCCAGCTCGAATTTCTGCAGGGAGCATCTTCCCCGAGCTTCCAAACCAGCTCTCATTCCTTCAGTCTCCTTCTCCGACACCCCCCAAAACAAAACTAAGAGATGGAAATAGCTTTTTTTTTCTCTTTTTCTCCTATTTTTTACATGCCTCCCCTCTTCATTTGCCTGAATGGTCTTCCTCTGGTTGGTTTCCTTTCTGGTTGGAAGCCTTAATTCTGATTACGAATTCTTTTGCTCAAAGACCGTGTGGTTTTGCAAGTTCATTAACTTGTTACCGATGCAAATAACCTCAGAGGATGCAGCATAAACTGAATTCCTTCAGTGCGTTCAGTTCTAGCGCTATGGAGAAGGCTGGTTCTCCGCTTGCTCTCCTCAACCTCTCATCTCTCTATTCTTTCCTAGTTTCCCCTATTTTCACTCTCTAACTCGGTTCTTTTCTCCCTCCTCTCCCTCATGAGGCTTTCTCCCGTATCTGGTGATGTAGGGGGGAAAACAAGAACCTTTGCTTTGCCTTACAGCAGGTCAGCTCCCACATGGGCTGACCTGACCTTGTGCTGCTCAGGCTCTGCTGGGGCTCAGTGTTTAAGGACGAGCTGTTGTTACTGTCTGACACAACAGTAAGGATCAAGGCATGATGTTAGCTCTGGGGATTGACTTTTGTGGCCCCTCCAGCTCCCACCAGCCACCCCAGGCTGGGGGTGTGAGATACCCAGAGGGTGGGTTTCTTTATGGGCTCTGCAGAGGGCTCTTTCTCTTTTCTTCTCCTCCTCTCTTTCAAAAGGAGCAGAGCTCTTGATGTTGCTTCATGCATCTTAGCTCTGCTGGAGAGATGCAGGCCTGGAAGCTGTCAAGGAGGCTCTTTTATGAGCACTTTAAAGCAAAAAAAACCCAAACCAACTGGTGCCTGACGAGTAGATAGGACTAATGAAGCTGTTTTATCTTTGCCATTTGTACATATACAGGGTGGGGGGAGAAGGAATCCTACAGAGTGCAGCAAACACATGTAGGGCAAAGCAGTTAATAGGATGAAAATGAAATCAATACCGAGTAGTTCATTAAGAAGCTGGTTTTATTTATGTCCCAGGAGAAAGGCCCCCCACATCTGAGATGCCAAACCCTCGCTGCTTGCATGGGCAGCCCCCTGCAGCCCCCTGACAACCCAGCAGCCTTATCCATTTTATATTCAGCTGTGCCTTCAGGAGGAAAGGGCAACAAGGGAAGGAATGAGGGTGCAGTACAATGGTCCTCCAGGTCTGATTGCTGCTGCTCAGAGCTGCAAGGATATTTGGGGTTCATCTGTGCAACCCCCTGACTCCTGTGTGCGTTCTTTTGTAGGCTTCATGCAAGGAGAGGGTTTATAGGGGTCCGAGGTGGGATAAGGAGGAACACCAAGAGTGCAAACACTTCTCTTAGAAAGTATTGAGCTCTTTTGCTTTTAGGCTGCTTGCAAAGCAAAATGAGCCTGATGTGTTTGTTTCTCAGTGAAGTGAAGAATGTAGCTGCTCCCAATAACTAATCCTGTATTAAATTGAACCAGGAAAAGTGAGGTCCTCAGTGAAGAGAAATGTGCTAAGCAGTGAGCTGGGCTGTTGTGTGTTATCAGCTGCTTGGGACTAAAGCAAGAAACTGGTTTCTGATTAAATTACTGAAGTTTTGTTCTGGTTGTGGATAAAATGAACGAGGGGCTCAGAAAGGTTGAGGGTGGATGGATGGAGACCATGCCTGGCAGTGCGAGTGTGGTGCTGGCCCTGGTGTCTGCAGGCTGATTTGGCAGGGGAGGCTGATGGAGCTGGGGGAGAAGCACAGAGCTGTATGCAACCACCTTGTGGGCCTGCTCCCCTGTCTGCAGGGAGGTGAGACCTCAGCATAGGAGAAAATAGTTGTGTTCCTTTCTCCCTTTCTCGGGTAGGGTAAATCAGTAACTCGTCCCCATCCATACTCTCTGCTGCTGTTAGTAGCTGAGTGGAAAGCCAGGCTTTATTAACCTGCCTCCAGGCTCTCCTTGCTTTTGAGAACCACCCTTTCTGCAAGAAAAGGTGCTGTTCCTCTGCATGGTTCCTTGATAGAGGCATCAACCTGTGTGCCTGGGGCTGCCTGCTCGAGTGGTATTCCTCCCCAGAAATGGTGAGCTAGCCCTGTCTCTGCTCTGTCCAGGAGGTGGTTCAATGGGGCTCATCTGGGCTGTTGTCCCCTCCAACCTGCAATGGCTAGGGGCTATTTAGAGCAGGTGGTGGTCTTGGCAGCTATGAGCACAAGGATGTACCGTTCCCCTTTGTTCTCACCTAGCTCAGGCCACAAAAGCAAGTTGTGACCTTGTCAAGGATGCTTTAAAGCTGCTGCCACAACCTTGCTGCCCATGCAGAAGGTTCCATCTACCTTGCTCAGCTCAAACACCCAGCAAGTCAAGTCCTGCTCCCATGATAGCTCCTGTTGCTTTTACCCCTGTCTTTATCGCTCCAAAGCATACAGAGCTCAGTCTACTGCACCCCAAGCCCTTCTGGTGATCCAGGTCCTGGGGGTCCCTGCAGCTTCAGGCAACTGAGCCTGGGGATGCAGAATGGCAGCAGTGCTGGGAGCTGAGCTGACCACCCTGCTCGCTGGCATTAAGGCACGTTTCTACTCCACCCAAGTGATGATCCCTCTAATTTCCACTTTTCAGGAGCTGATGTCAAGTGGGTACTGAATGCCCCATTCACTGCACAGAAACGTGTCCCTCCCCTGAGCGCCTGTGAGCTCTAATTACTGTGTTCAGTGCATAGAGATGCCAGTATTTAAAATGCTGGCTGCACGTTCCTATTTTGCCAAGGAGTAACTTGAACAGCGAACACCATCATTTGACAGGGACATGGGGACTCGCCTCTCATGGGGAGTGGTAGGAAGAGGCCATTGTGCTGCTGTGCTCATGGAAGAACACTGACCTGAGGAAAGGAACAGTCCTGGTTACAGCTAAAGTTGCTGGATTAGTTAACTGAGGAAGCATTTAGAAGTGCTTGATCTGATGCTCACACGGTAAAGCAAACATCAAACAACTGGACATGAAAGGCTTTGTCTGTGCCCAGCCCAACCTCCTCAGCTGGGTGTTCAGTACCAGTTGTCCCTGAGTTTTGTGGGTTTCTTTCTCCATGAAAGGTCCGAGCCCTGCAGCAGATGGAGAGGGGGGAACTTCCAAGTGGAGACAGAGTGGGGGGGGGTGTGTGTGTGTGTGGTTCAGATCATGAAAGGTTTTCTGTTGTTTTAAGCCCATAGATGATATCTCTGATCCCAGAAAACCAAGAATGGTGTCTCACTGTGAATAACACAACCATGGGCTTGAATCATGGACTGGTTTGTGCTGGAAGGGACATTAAAGCTGACCCAGTTCCAACCCTCTGCCAGGGGCAGGGACACCTTCCGTTAGAGCAGCTTGCTCCAGGCCAAAATACGTATGATCTCCCATGGGATTTCCACAGGGTTTCTTAATGATACCAGGTTTTGTCTCTCAAACTTTAAGTGCATTTGGGATAAAGAAAAGACTTGGAGCTCCACATTAGTTTTACCAGTGAGCTCCTGGGGAAGGCACCATCAGCAGCTGAGGGGCTGTTGTCACCTCTGGGTGCTGTGTTGTGTCTTTGGCGATGGGACATCACTCTCTGCACTGCCCCAGCCTAGAAATAGCAGATATGGTCCCTGTGCAAATTGCTTGATGCCCGTCAGTGTCTTTGTTGTCTTTGGTGTCACTGTCACCCTAGGGAACTGCAGCACCATCAGCTCACGTGTCCTAATGTGCTTTCAGCTGGTCCTAGAGACGATAAACACGTCGTAGTGAGTCAAGTGCTGACTTCATCAGGAATTAGGTGCCTATTGCTGAGGTGCTTATGAGAATCCCACTGGGCTAAAAACACTTCTTGAAACTTTGCCTTAAAGTAATTTAAAAGAATGGAAACGCTTTGGAGATGTTTACGGTGCGCTTGTTTTCCAGAAGCTGCCAAGAGGTTTAGTGCCTGTGAAAAGCTGCCAGATACCTTCAAGGCCCCTCTTCTGACCGCTGAGCTGCCCTCGCTGCCAAAACTCAGACCTGAAAATGGGCCTCCTGGTCCTAAATCTGCTTTGCTTGACTTTATTTATGAGTTTTGACCCCTGTTCTTGCCAGTTCTTGGGATGTGAAGCTGTTAGCTGCTGTTTCTTCCTCTAATGCTCTGCTTTCTGGCATTGCTGGGCCTCTTCTGCAGCAGTACCCACTGAGAAGCTTGCTCAGCTTTGCTCCATGAGGTTTATGGGTCAGCCTGTGTGCATCAGGCACACGCAGCTCTATACAGTGAGGGTTTGAAACACGAACTCTTCAGCTCTGTCTGATAGATGTTTGGTTGTGGCATGTGCTCTGTTTGCTGGTTAAAGTGATCTTCTCCACTACAGAAGCTCTCAGTGTCTCCTCTAATATGAGGAGGAATAATTAAGACCTCTTGGTAATGCAAATAAATAAGGCCTTTGGAGAGCCCTGAGTGCATCATAAATCATCAGAGTTGTGTGCCTGAGATGCCACCTCCTCGTGTGCTGATGCTGAGTGATTACAGCAGGGTGTTATCATGTGTTCTCTACAGCTCACCCGCTGGCCCTGACGCTACATGCAGTGTCGCTGCCTGAAGAGACTGGTGATGCCGTGGTGTCCCCAGTGCCTGTTTGTGCCCCGTTATTGTTTTATCAAACCTCTTTGTAACAGGCATGAAGAATCTCGGGGTTTCTGACTGTCTCTCCTCCAAATAGCCTTGTTGTCGAGGAGAAATGCTGCCCTCCCTCCAGCTGTCCTGAGGGGGAAGCATACAAGACCTTGCCTGACAGAATACAGCACTATGCTAGAAACATTTATATGCACATTTGTATTTATATATGTATGGTCTTTAACATATAGGTATTTATCCATGTATGCAGCAACATTTTATTTTGCTTGGTTTGTTGTTGTCAGAGCTTTAGGAGCTCATACAGAGCATCTGGGCACCTACCAGGATTAAGGCAAGAAGCAAGTGTGTAAGAAAGAGATTCCCAAAGGGGATCTGGGGGATATATGGAAGAAGGTGCTACTTTTCCCACTAACCACCCAGCAGGATCTAGCTGTTGGATTCTGACCTCTTTCTGTCATGCTTATTCCTTGGGGTGTAGCTTGTGTTCTCTCTCCTTGAGGCTGGTCTTAGAAGACTTTCTGGGTTGGAAGAGGTGGCAGTGACTCTGTTCTGCAGTATCCAGTGCTCAGAGCACCAGGAGCTCCTGTTCATCACGTTAGAAGGCAAGTGCCTGAGCCATGACTCTTGCTGGCTCTACGTGTGAGCATGTGGCTTATCCACTTCACACTGTAAGGGTTGGGGAGCTTCAGGCATGACCAGAGGTGGGTATTTAGAGATGTAGGAAAAGTTTCTGTTGGAAACCTGGAGCTTTAAAGACTTGAGATGCCCCTAGGGTTAGGGAGCAGCTGGGCAGGGGGGTTTGCAGCTTTGGGTGGAGATGGTTACCACCAGCAGGTATCCCTGAGTTAGTGGCTTCACCCATGTGCATTTGGGAGCTGCTCGAAAAAGAGCTAACCTCTTTCCTTAAAGATATAAGAAATGTCAAACTTTGCACATGATATCCCAGTTACAGCAGGTTCCAGTGCTGGAAACCAGCTCATGGACGAAAATCCTCCCTTCCCTGTATGAGTGACTGAATGGACCCACCACAGGGCACAGTGACTTCCCTCCTGTTCCCAGAGGAAACCTCTCTCATGCAGAGCAGAGGACGCTCCTTGCTTTGGGAGCCTTGGCTGTAAGCTTTTCTGAATACACACTAACAGCTTCCCTCCTCGGAGACAGACTGGCTTGTTTAGTCTGGCCCCTTTGCAGAGTCTGGCATGTGAGCATGGAAAGGAGCTGCAGGAGCAGCTCTGTGCTATGGGAGCATCTGTGGGTGGTGCAGACCAGCTCCTCGCAGTGCCTGACCCCGGGGAAGGAGGAGAAGGATCTCCCAGGTCGTGGTGAGGAAGCTGGACCCCTCTGCAGGGGTAACAGCCCTGGCAGGGCTCTGGCTTCCCTGAGATCAGCACCATGGGAGGAAGGGCTCATGGTGGGCAGTGGATGCTCTGCTCCTGCCTGCTCCCAGGGCTCCTGTGCATGGGGAAGGGGTGGCCAAGTGTCGACATAAATGTCTGAAGAATCCAGGTGTGCCTGTGCTGAGGATGGAGGAGCTCTGTAGCATGGCACTAACATGGCCTAAAACCCAGTGCCAGCCCCGAGGCTGTGTCTTGTGCTCCACGAGAGGAGCTGGCTGCAGAGATGCTCCTGATGCCTGAAGAGCTGGTGTCCAGGCTGGGTGGGCGGCTGCACGCCTCTCCAGCGATTTCCCTTGCAAATCTTTAGTCTTTGAAAGTATTGCATAAACCAGAAACCTGCTCTGTGTATAGGGGCCACCTTGCTGAGTGCCAGGGATCGCGCTGGTTGAGGAGTGCGAGCAGAGGTGACAAACACGGCGTGTCACAACGGGTGACAAAGGGGTGACACGACTGCAGTGGTGGCACCCACAGCCCCGGCTGGGACCGGAGCGGGGTGAGAGGAGCTTCAGTTCTGGCCACGCTGGAGCAGAGGGCGCTGGAGCCCGATGAAAGTCCCGAGGCTGCGGCGAGCGGCTCCTGCGGCCGCCGTGGGCAGGGAACCAACCGCGGCCGGTTCGGACACGGCGGTCCCGCGGCTGCGGGGTGGCTCCTGCGGGGTTAACCTCGGTATTTGTGACGGTGATGGGAGCTTTCACCCTCCCAAAGGCTGCCTGTCACGGGTGATGCCTGTCACGGGTGATGCCTGTCACGGGTGATGCCTGTCACGGGTGTTCCCTGCCTTGGCAGCCTGGGGCCGCGCAGGGGAAGATGCTGGGGCTGTGGATGAACGGTTTTCCTCCGAGGCAGTTTCCTACCTTCTTGCCAGCAGCTCTGGGCAGTCTGAGGTCAGACCCTCGCTGGGGTTTCTGTCCACCACCCGCTCAGGTGCACCGTTGTGCTCCTGTCCCTTCACCGCTCCTTGCTCCGCAGCGCTTCCAGCCTCACTTCCTTGGCAACACTGCCCCCCTGCCCCTATCTTCATGGGGAGCTGACTCCTTCCTGCTCTCCCATCTGCAGCCAGTGGAAAGGTGGCCTCTGCCTGTGCCGGGGCTGCTGCTGCTCCTGGCAAGGACGTGACATTTCCAGGGATGGGTGTTCCCAGGCATCACCCTCCTGCATCGTGGGGCATCAACCCTGGGGCTGCGACTGCTGGAGACAGCGGCTCAGATGCTGCAGGCTTGTGGCAAGGAGGAAGTGTAGCCCCGTTAGCTCGGAGCTTCTCAAGCCAAAGGCATAACAGCTCTATCCTTCCCGTTTACAAGGAGGGAGGCCCTGTGGGCTTTACTTTGTCCCCTGTCTGTAGGTGTGATGGGACCACAGGCAATGGGCTAATGTCCTGAGTGGTTTTTGCTGGCTTTTAACCCAAACCTCCTCCCACCAGCGAGGGAGAGCAGCCCCCCCCCCATCCCATTTAACGTTCTACAATGAAGATAAGTGATATGCTTAAAGGATTAACTCCTCCTTTTCCTTATTCTCTCTTCACTTTACCATGTGAGCCAATGGAGATCGCTGCATCGTGTGTGTGACCACAAGAGATTAATTAAACAGTAAGCCCTAATTACTGAGGCTAAGGCTGACCGACTTACCGTGCCGTAAAATAGCTGAATACTTAATTTACATGAGCGTGTGGACATAACTTTCACCATTAGCTGAATAAACAATGAGCACCCAAGCTAAACCGATTGGTTGCCTAATAGATGTACCATTATAAATGGAGCTATCTCCTGGAGCAGGCTTTGGCTGCCCTCAGCCCTGCCAACAGATACAAAAGAGCAGTTTTTGTAAGGGGGAGCTGCTTTGCAATGCACCAACCTGCTTTAAACCTGGGGGATTCCCTGCCTGTCAAGATTACTCAGCTCTCAGGCTGCTTATCAAGGTTGTTGTCATTTGCATTCCACTGCAGGTTTGGTGAAAAAATAATGGGGAAGATATTGAAAGGCATAAAACAAACCCAAACCCCAACTCCCAGTGCAAGGCAGTGGAAGTAGGGCATCTAGCTCCTATTGCTGCCTTTCAGTCTCTTCCTTAATAACAATAATAGATTCTGAGGAGTGAAAGTTAATCTGTAGCTCCAGAGCTTTTTATTGTGTTTCTCCCTTTTTGTGTGCATTAACCTTTCAGAGCTGAGGAGGCTGTGGAGTGTGCACGGCTTTTGTTTAATGCCTATTATTCTTGCTTGCTGCATGGTTCGTGATCTGGTCCTACACAGAGGAACAGCACATCCACCCATTAACTGTAGCTCATTGAGCACTTCATCAGACCTTCAGCCTGTCTCTTGAATTTGTGTGTTAGGTGGATTGGAGCTCCCGAGTGGGTTTGGGGCTTTGCTGAGCTGAGCATTCTGCAGAGCATCCCAGGATCACAGAGATAACAACTGAAACAGGGAAAAGGAAGCGAAAGACATCTCGATGCCTGTTTCGAGATAAGGAAATAGTGATTGAAAGGCCTTAGGGATGTCCATGTGCTCAGGATTGTTGAGAGTACTTGTAGCAAACCCTTGGTGGACCCCATGGCTCCTGACTCCGGTTCAGCTCTTTGCCAACAGACAATGTTACTTGCTGCATGTTGACCAGAATAACTCCTGCAACTGCAGGGTTTGGGGATGCAAGGTACCACTGCACTGGCTTTCCTTCTGCTTGATGTGGCTGAATGTGTCTGCAACTTCATTCAGTCAAAATACTCAATTTTTAAGGAAACTCTGTCCATCTTTTGCTATGCATCTTTTGTGTTGTGCCATGTGAACTGAAGACCCCGTCTAACAAATGGTTCCTTGTTTTCTATCATCATCTGACCGCATCTCACTAAAACCTATTCCTTCTCCTAAACTAAAAGGACCAAAACCATCACAAAGCTGAGAAGACTTGGGATGTGCTGGTGAAAGGATTCAAAGATACTTCGGGGAACATTTCCTTGCAACAGGGCTCTGAAGGAGGCTGTGATGTGTAAGGTGAAGAGCCACTGACCTGCGTCTGGCTTCACCAGGATCTCCTAAGTGAGATCTCTAACTTACTGCAGCTGCAGCGCTTTAGACACTGTTGTTACTCCATATTGCTTCTTTGCTCCATAGTGATACCTTCTGGGGGATAAGCTTGTCCAGACAGCTGTTTCCAGCTGTTCCAGGGCAAAACCTCTAACTGTAGAGGTTATCAGTTCCCCCTACATTCCCTCTCTCAGATACATAGCATAGACAAGTGCCTAATTACTGATATTGCATACACAAGTGCCAACCTTTTGCAGGTATTAGGTGCAGAAACACCCATGGAAGCTGTAGGTGTCCAGAAAGGAAACCATCATCTTCCTTAGTTCTAGAATATGAACTCTCATGGCAACTGCCATCCTACAATTGAGGAATAAGGTGACACTGCAGTGTGATACTCTCCTTGTGTGGTATAGTTCTTTAGTGCTTAAGTTCTTCAAAACCTTAGAGGACTTTGGGCCCTCCTACACCTTGTCATTGAGCACCTCAACCCAAAACTTGGCAGCTGTTTGGAGCTGACATGGAGTCATTTCCGTGTATGTTCATTTCTCTCCTTATGCCTGACAAGGTTCTCTTGCCCATCACTGAGAAGATGACAAGCTCTTGGTCCTTGATCAATCTGTATTCACTAATAATGCTGAAAATAATCCAGGCAAAGTGTAATTCTTTTTGCAGAGTGATTTGACATGCACCTGATGCGCTGGCAGCTTTGCATAATACACAGCAGACGTCTGCGGGGGCCAAGTACAGACACTGCTGGGTTTATGCGGAAAAGAACCTGGGAGCAGCCTGTCTTCAGCTTGCATTAACCTGTGGGCAAGTGACTGGTGGAATTCCCAAACTTCTCTGACTTTCCTTTGCCAACCCATCCAGATCCTCGTCGGGACTGATAAAGTCCCGGTGCTCTATCAGGTCTTATGATGCTTCTCACTCTTGGGTGTCAAGAGTGATGCTCGCGTAGAGCTGATGCTGTGCGTTACTCCAGTTTGTCTGATGTCAGCTTTGAAGGGGTGTTTTGACACCTGGGTGCTGAGAAGCATCCAGGCAGATTTTCAGAAGAGCCCAAGCAGAGGACAGGCCTGAATCTTAAGGAGGATTAGCTGTCTGATCCTTGCGGTACCACAAACAGATCTGCAGTGACAGGCAGGCTAAAGCTCACCAAATGCCCCTCTCTGGTGAGCAAGTTCTCAGTTGAATTGAGGTCCAAAGCAATGGAAGAGAACGTGTGAACCTGTTGCCTTTCCCTGTTGGCTGGTCAGTCTTGGAGACCGGTGGTGTAGAAATGACAAAAAGAATAAAGGTACAATGCCTGATTTGAAACCAACAGTACTTTTTATCCATCATCACGGGGTTGCTTTTCTACAGAGCAAACACTGTTGTGGTATTGCTGGGGCTCAGATGTGGGGCAGTAACACTGCGAGGGGAACACTGGGCACCAAGCAGAAGGTTTCTTGTGGGTCTTCAACACGTGGACAGCCTTGCTTCACTGTGTCTTGTGATTCCATAGTTATCCATTGCTGTGAATTTTCTAGTGTGGCGTTATTCAGACGTTGGTCCTGCTTGTTGAAGTACTTCCTGAGCTCACTGCCTGGTTATGTGGCTACCTGGGATATGAAGCAAAGACATCAGCAGACTTCAACTGCCTTCCAAAGAATGGCTGCTGGGTTTCATGTCATGGTCCATCTACAAAGGACTTAAGTTCAAGGGAAACAGAATAAGTGCAACCACTCTTGTTCTCCTGGTGTTCACTCAAGGGGGAGAGGTGATGTGGAAAAGGTGCTGAGCTGGGACACACGGTACCTGATTTCCCTCCGTGACCTGCTCTGTAATCACTGTGCCTCAGTTTCCCTTCCCTCCAATTTGAGTGTTTAGACTAAGCTCTTGTAAATACCAAGCTTGACGTGATCTCCTGGGCTGGAAGAGCTGGGTGGTGCTGTGGGCTTGGGGTGGTGCTCGCTTGTGCATCCCTTTGTGCAGTCATGAAATCCTGTGCCAGGCTGGTACAGCCCAGGGGCTTTGCCATTCATACCGATGGGCTCTGAACGCAGGGTCTCTTTCACTCTGCATTTGCATAGAGCTGAGGGCAATTGGGCAGTGGTTCAGAACATACATGTGCCTAAGAGGAGCTGTACCGTCATGAGGCCTCTTTTTCCCTTCGTTCACTCTCTTATCCTTTAATTCTTGATGAAAAGCACCAGAGCACTTCCTCGCTGCCCTCCCTCCCCTCGCTGCCTTTGGCACGATGCATTCTGCATTGTCTGGCAGGCTCCAGCACAGTCTTCAACAATTTTCTCTCCCTGCATCACAGCAGGCTGTTCCTGTAGCACAGCTGGTCCAAAATGTGTGTTTGGGAGTGAGGAGAGCAGACACTGCTGGCTGGGAGTGCCTTGGGAAGCTGCTTTTCTTGGCCCGGAGCTGTGGACCTTCCTGTGGGCTGGAAGGTGAGGTGCAGCCTGTGGGGTTTGTTGAGTTTTTTGAAGGAAATATGCTCCTGGGAGCTGTTTTTTTGGCAATAGACTGCGTCCAGAGCTTCAAGTTGTATGGGCTTGAAGTGGTGGCTTCTGCAAGTGTCCCCCCCGACTGTTCAGTGAGGGGTGTTGGAATCGTGTCCCTCAATTTTAGTTACTGACCCTCATAGAGGGAGCTGAGCCTCTGGAGCACAGCAAGCTGGAAGCCCACTTCTTCTGTGGTTCAACCAGAACCCTCACCCCCCGAGACAGATCCGGACTGCCCTGGGAGTCCCTGTGAGCTGCGTTGCCAGGGCAGATAAACAGTGCCACTGGTGCTTGCAGCCGTCCAAGTGTCCCAGTCATCGGAGAGGCAAAGACCTGCAGTATTTTCTCTACCCTGTCACCTTGCTGGGGGCTTCACCTTTCCAGATGGAAGTGCTGCTCCATTAAACCCAGCCACCTGCCTCTGGCTTGGAGCTTGGGATGGAGGTGAAAGTCCAGGGCAATGCCTGGTTGCCTGGCAAAGCTGCTGGGGGAGAACAAAGGCTTCTTGAAACCAAACCAGTGTTAGAGAGCAGTGTGGTTTGCTCACCTCTGTCTTTGGAGCTGATGAGGAGGAGTTGCTCATGACTGAATCCGTATTTAGAATTTGCCATGACACGCTTTGTCCTCCTGTTGTGGTGGATTAGAGATGTCTGCCCTTTGCAGCCCTCTAAACTTTTTGCTTTCTCTTAACTCCCCTGCTCTTTTCCTAATCTCAAACAGCCCAACTAAACCCTGATGCTTCCCCTCTCAGAGCTAAATAATCCTTGCAATTGCAGTCGCTTTCTTGTCTTTAAGGCTTTCAGTGCTTAAGATGTGTGTGATCTTCCCTATGGTGTGGAGGCAAAAAAGCAAAGCCCTGAGCATACAGATGGAGAAAAGGGCAAACTGGGGGTTAATAGAACATCCCATGACATGCTCACATCGGTTTCTCGCTGTCACCACCCTGTCTGCTGCCTTCACTGCAGTGCTGTGGTGGGGAGCTTGCTCCTGGCAAAGGACGGATGGTTTGGTGGCTCTGGGATAAGGGAAGGGGATGTGGGGCTCAGAGTTTCACCTGACTCCCAATGCCACCTGATGCCAAAGACAGCACTGCTTTGGTTTCGACTTTTCAGAGCTGTTTTGTTGTTCATCCACCCTCTGCCTTGTAAGCACAGGAGGATACAGACAGAAAGGTTTGTGGAAACCAAGGTATTCCTTGTTTTCAGGGGCTGATTCCTAGCAGCAGAGGTGGGGGATTACTGAAAACGGCATTTTCCCTTCTAGTGGCTGCAGATTAAAGAACCGGATTTTCCCACTGAAAAAAAACCACAAGACCACAAAATGTATCAGATTCAGTGACCAGAAGCAGAGAAGTGAAAATTTTTGACAACTGAATAAATCAGCTGGGGGAAAGTTGAGTTTCAGATGAAAAGAGGAATCCATTATAGGAAAAAAATGCAGTGAGGATGGAAATGAAAATGGGTTCAGGGACACTTTAGAGATGAGCATTCTGCCCTGTTCAGCTGTGAGCTCCCTGTGCCCTCCTCCTCTCACCATGAAGTAAAGACTCTTTCCCTGCTGCCCCAGTTGTGTGGATCAGCTTGGCAGTGCTTGGGGGTGAAGGCTCCCAGGAGGAAACACTCTCAGTTTAATCTCTGCCCTGGGTCTCGTTGAGTGTGTGAGGGACACTCAGCCAGCGGGAGCTGGAGCATCCTGGCATGAGGCTTCATTTCCCAAAGACTTCAGCTTCCTTCTCCAGACAAAGTTTCTCCTAAGGACTTCAGCACTCAGTTTAATCTGCAAATTATCCAGTACTGGGGTTGGGGAGAAAGTCTTTTATTGCATTCCCATGGGAAGGCAACCTACAGACTGGAGCAGCTTCTTGCTGCCCTGGGCTTACAGAAGTTGGGTGGCTGTGGCTGTGTCAGGCTGGTTGGTGGCCTTTGCTGTCTCTGACCCTCAAGGAAGCAGGATGTGATGAACCTTCCTCCTCCTTTATGGCTGCTCCTGGCTCTCCTCCGCAGCCACTGCTGCCTCTGAGGGTATCTTTGGGCTGTGCTGCAGTGTGAGAAAGTCCTTCAGAGATACCAAACCCCTGAGTAAGGAGCCAGTTTCTCCCGGAGAATCACCCTTTGGATATTGCCAGCCCTCATTTGTGGATATTGCCAGCCCTCTCGCTGTCTCCTGAATTCAGCAGATGTTATTGCTACTGACTTCCCTAGTTGGTGGGTTGGTTTTGAACTGAGACAGCTTGGATGACTAAGGCAAAAAACACATTAGCAGCAGAGTCCAGGGTTTCCTTACTGTGAGGGAGTGAAAATGTCCCCCTGTTGACAGCCCTGACTTCTCTGGAGGGTCCTTTCTAGAAGTTTATAGTTTGTATCCCAGATTTAGCCTACATGCAAAAGCGAATCCTCACCAGCTACTGCAGTGCCGGTTGACGTGAGGCGCTCCGTGAACAAGGAGGAGTTAGCTTTCTGACTTGTGGTGGATGGATGCAACAGAGGGTGCCGGAATAAACAGGATTAAAGGATTTCGTCCATAAATACGGGATTAAAGGTATCCAAGTGCTCTGCAGGAGTCATTCAAACCAAGGAGAAACAAAGTAAGTTGTCTGAGGAAAGGGCACAGCTCTGGTGTGAACCCGGCTGAGCGCACACAGCCCTGCAGCGCCCCATCCCAGGGTGCTGGTGCGGGGGGTGCACCCACACCCCATCCCTGCCGCGGCCCCAGGGACTGGATCTGAGCTGAGCACCCCCATTACCCCGCACCCATAGCCCCGGCGTTCTCCAGGACTTCTGATTGCGGGGGGGCGGAACTCGATGCCCAGCGCCGAGGGGGCACCCATGGGTGCAGCAGCTGGGCAATGCACATCTGGGCAGCGGCGCGCAGGCGCGGGGGCCGCCTCGCCTGGTCCCCCCAAGGCGGAGCCCTCCCCCGGGGTCTTTGCGCTCCCGCGGGGCGCTGCGCAGGGGCGGGGGGGGATCGATCCCTCCCTCCCCGCGGCCCTGGGGAGTGGCCGCGTCTTGGTCGTATTTATCGGGGTGGGCGGCGGCGGCCGGGCAGGCTCCATCCTTCCCTCCTTGCGTCCCTCCCTCCTGCCTCCCTTCTTCCCTCCCCGCCCGCCTCCCGGTGCCGGTGCTTGGGCGGGCGGAGCCGCGGCGGCCGATTGGCTCCGGGCATCACATGCGGCGGGGCCGGGCCGGGCCGGGCCGTGCCGGGCCGGGCTGGGCTGGGCTGGGCACGGCGGAGCGCTCCCGCGGCCGGCACGGCAGCAGCGCGGCCCCTTCCAGCCCCACCGGCCTCCCCCCGCAGAAGGGACCCTGCCGGAGCCGCCGCCGCCCCGGGATGGGGTCGGGCCGGAGAGACGGTACCTGTGCGGGGAGGTGAGCGGAGCCCCGGCGCCTTCCGCCCGGCCCCGGGCAGCCACAGCGGCGGGGAAGAGGAAGGGCTGGAGGAAGGTAAAGGGAGATATCTATACATACATATATATATATATATTTAACTCTATCTATATATTTCGCTGCGATCAACCCCGATCCCGCAATCGAAGCCCCCGGAGGGAGAAGTGCTGCGCGCTGTGATGCGTCTTCCTCTCACCTCGGCTGCCAGTTTGGATTGTAGCGCCCGGCTCCGTGCACTGAGAGAATGGCTCGGTTCGGGGATGATCTGCCAACCCGCTATGGAGGCGGAGGGCCGGCCGGGGCTGGAAGAGGGAGCAGCCGGCAAGGTGGCCCCCAAGCCGGCCAAAGGATGTATAAGCAGTCGATGGCTCAGAGGGCCAGGACTATGGCTCTCTACAACCCCATCCCTGTCAAACAGAACTGCTTCACAGTCAACAGATCCCTCTTCATCTTCAGTGAAGATAATGTTATACGGAAATATGCCAAGAGAATAACAGAATGGCCATATCCTTTCAGGGAGGGGATGTGGGCAAGGTGGGGAGGGGGAGAAGAGAACAGGGGGAAAGAGACCTCCCCCCCCCCCCCCCGGCAGCTAAGGCTGAGTATCTGGTGCTAATGTAGACGTGTGTGTGTGATCTGGTGTGTGATGGGTGTGTGTGACATGGAGCCGTGTGTCCGACATCATGTACAGCTGTGTAGCTGGGGATCACAGGAAATTGCTTCAGTAGGAATGGCAGAGTGTGTTTTTGGCTCTGCCAGGGGTGTGTGGGAGACATATGTGCGTTTCCCTGTGCCTTTAGGTGTGAGATGTACAGTTGCAAAGATCTACATTGCCTACAATGTAAGCCAAATGCAAAGGGTTCTGTGAGATTCATGCTGCTGAACCCTCATTCCTATTTCCATCTTAGAGCCTTTCAACCCTTCTTTCTCACTCTGAATAGATGAAGGAACGTGGGATTAAGATGGTGACACCTTAGCATTAAAGCTGCATTGATAGTAGGGATGTTGAGAGCTGAGATACCTTGTGAATCCCATTAATACGATCATTGCAGTGAGTCTTTTGGTACATCACCTCCTGAATCTGTTAGAATCAACATGAATCTTGTCACTCTCACTAGGTGCGTAGCCTAAGCTCAGGCTGTACTAAAAAAATTAAACCCAAAGCGTTGTGGTGGGGGGAAGCAGTAAGTGAGGAGAAGGATCATCTGCTGGGCTGTGAAAGGCACAGATGCTTTCTGTCTCAGACCCAGATCCCAGGCTGGGAGAGTGAGCTGCAGAGATTGTCCTCAGAAGGGGGCTTTGCTCGTAATGATGCACACAGTGGGGTTGTAAGCCCTGAGAAAAGAGAAGCAGACTATTTGAGGTTACCTGGGGGTAGATCTGGGGGGTGTGTGTGTGTATGGGAGGGCATTGCACTGGTATCTCAAGGGAGCTGGTTGTTTTCTTTACATTTGATATCACACACCTATTAATCCTCAGCTAACAGCAGCAGGGCCTCCTCCCAGCCTCCTAGCAACACTTCCCATTGCCACAGAGGCCATCTCCCATTCAGGCTCCCCCAGTTTTCACTTCTTGAGGGGCTAAGAGGGAAAAAATATACACCAGTCGAGTGAGTGCAGTTCTCTTTCCCCTGAACACACACACACGCAGTGATTTTTCTGTCCGTATTACAGAGTCACAGGGATCGCTGCACTTCCTCACCCATTTCTCCTTCCCTGCATTCAAGTCTGAATAAACCAGCTCCAAAGCTCCGGTGGCAGCCACAGCGTCGCCTTCCCGCAAGGCCAGGCGCAGTCTCGCCCTCTCCTGCCTCTTGTGCCACTCGGCTGCCTCCTCCTAGCGGGGTGTGGGGCGGGCACCCCTTAGCGCTGGGGCTCGGGGAGGGGGGCAGCGGAGCCGCCAGTCGCTCCCCACGCCGGAGCTGCGAGCGAGGTGCGGCCGGGTCCGGGCGCTGTCCGCGGTGCTGAGAGGAGCTGTCCGCGGTGCCGGCGGACATGGGGCTCCGCCCTGGGACAGCAAGGCGCTCAGCGCAGCTTAGGACTAGAGACGATGGGCACCCGGTGTCGCGTTTGCATTCTTCCTCATGAGATTGTTTCCCTTATACAACCCGACAGGGCACTGGTGATTTGATTCTCCCCAGGAGTGGGTATTGCAATCTAGCAGGAATTCATGTTTTGGACCTGCGTAGATGCTCTAAAGCAAACTTTTCTAGCCCATTGCTTATTTACACTATGTGCTCCAGTTAAATGACAGGGAATTTCTGAAGAACAACTCAGCAGATGGCATTCAGCTGTAGAATCTATTTCGGGGCAGTTATCTTATCAATATCATGTAAACCCAACAGTTACTAACAGCTTTCTGTTTCCTTTGGACCTTTCGTTTTCTTGCTCCCAAATTCCTTGAGCACGTTGGGTTCTGTATAAGTCACCAACTCCCTCAAAGAAAAGAGACAATTTCCTACTTTCCTTCCAGAGACACCCCATAAAGAGCCGAGGAAGTCAAGGAGACTAAATACCTTCAAAAAAGATAAGAAATCTCAGAATGCTCAACTAATGTAACTGTTTAGGTAGAAATGTGTTGTCTAGTGTCTTCTTTAACTTCTGGTCCCTACTCCATTTGAATACATGATTTTAGCTACAATCATAGCCAACTGTATTGTGCTGGCTCTGGAACAACATTTGCCGGATGGAGACAAGACACCTATGTCAGAGAGATTGGTGAGTTGTATTATTTATTTCAATTTCTTGTTTCTGTTCTAATACAAAAAGCAGTCAGCCCCCTGGTGTTGTGAGTGCTTGCACCTACTGTAAAGATCCGTGTATAAACAACTTGGCATTAACCCGATAATCAGACAAAATAAGACAGTGACAACAAGTATAACTCTAACCTGCACATCCCATCTCCACAAGAATGCTTCATCACTCTAGCCCTGCCCAATTGCAGGAGCAGAATTATGATCATAAGAGCAGCAAACTTAGGTTGTTTATAAACCAGGACAGGAAGGAGCTGCCAAATGCTCAGAATCATCTGTAGAATCAAATGAACTTGTGTGATATTTTCCCAGGAAATGCTAGAACAGAGTAACCTTTTAGGTTCCTATGTCTTTAAGCTAGCTTCCTGTTACAGCATATACCAAGGATCCTACAAAAGCAAACTTTGGCTTTAGATGATTACACTTCCCTTCCAAAAAAAGAAACCAACTTAGAGAAGAAAATAATTTACCCACAGGCTTTATGGTAATGAGCCCAATTACCTTATTTCAAAAGAAAATATAAGAATAGCTTCAAAACTGTTCTTCCATTTATCATCACTGTAGGAAAAACGGGTAATATTTGGTTTGATTTTTCTCCTGCTGTTAATGGTCTGGAACATCTTTCATGCCTAAATGCATTAATCATGGCGCATGTTCAAAGGATGAATAAATACAAACCCACATGCCTTTTGCATGTAGATATTAAATTATGTAAACCAAAGTAATATTAAGCTTGTTGCCAAAAGCCAGAGCCCCTGAATACTGGTTGCTACAGTTTCTATGTTTGGTCCACACCACTGGGCAACTCTCACAATCTTACTGTGCAGAAACAGGAAAAAGCGTGTAACTGATAGATCTAGAAAGAGCTTCAGGGGCAGCGAGTTGATGCTGCCTGTTTGGAAATGTATCTGCTCATGCTGGCTGCCCACATGCATTGTGTTTGCTTAGTCTCTTTCTGATCTCTTTCTGTTTGGATTCTTTGTACTTGGGAAGAGATGAAGAAAAACTTTAGAACACGAATGTGTGTTGATCTTGCTGCCGTTAAACATGTCTTTGTGTGCTTTGGGATTGACTAGCCAGGCAAGCCTGGGTGTGTGAGCAAAGCGGAAGTTTAGACTCAGGGTGATGATAAAGCTTGGGAAATGTCTTCCATAGCTCTGAAAACAGGAACCAGTGAAGGGGAAAAGCAGTTTTGTGGATGTTGTGGTTTGGTAACCCTTTGGTGATTTGTTGTTTGAAGGAGTGGTAGATAAAGTTAGCGCATTGTTCCTATGTTCCTCTCTAACTCTAGATTTGTAAGTGGATCCTAGAGGTTCTTTGTTGGTCTTTTCCTCCACTGTACTAATTGCATTCTACAGTACCCAGTACTGCACACACCCCTCAAGTTCCTGCCCAAATCATTCCAAAGGGGGCACTGGCATTACCACCAAATTGTGCAAGGTAACTGTATGAGTTGAACGCACAGTGTGCACCTTGTTGGCTCTGCCTTGGTGAAGAAGGAAGAATTAACCCCTTTTTTTTGTCCCAAACACCGTTGTGCAATATTGCCTTAGATCCAGATATTCTGAAGCCATTTTAACTACAGAACATTTGTAGCTCTGAAGTATAAAGTGGTTTAGCATAGAATAACACTGAGAATCTTTGCAAGTCATGTAATATTTTTTATTTTCAACATATGCTGGAAAGATTAAGCATTGTGAATATGAAAAACTGTGTCCTGGTTTTCAAAGTGAAACCTCCTTAGAATCCTCCTGCCACTTCCACAAACTGTAAGTTGTTTCACTGAAAATGTTACAAATCCACGCTAAATCACAGTGGACCAACATTCCCATGCATTTACAGGTTTTGAGCCAAATTATAAGTCCATAAAGAAGAGCAGGGCCTCTATTGCTTTCTTTGCCAGAAATGGAATTGGCTTTTTTGGCTTAATGATTGATGGATGTACCTTTCCTTCTCCTGGGTTTATTAAAATCTCCAAATTGGAGTGAGGGCTCATCACTGAAGAGTTAGTCACATCTTGAGGATATGAGATGCACATCACAAGCCTTTTATGACTGGGAGATGTAGGCAGAGGTGTTAAAGGGAAACCAAACCTGCCCAGATACTTTGTGGCACAGATACAAGGACAAAACCCTCAAGATTGTCTATTGGTTAAAGCTGAGAGAAAGAGGGAGGAGTCCATGCAAACATTGCATGATTTTTCTCTTCTATTCAAAATATCTTTCTCTGTAGCTCCCCAGAGACCTAAGATATGAACCTGCAGTGCAAACTCTCTTGGCTGTTTCCTGTGCTCGTGTTACTTGTTAAGCAGGGTTAATTAAGCACATGGGAAGAGCAAGTGATGTCTCAGTAGATGCAGTATTTCAAGAATTGGGATGTCTGAATTATGAGTTCTTTCTCTGTCCATTTTCTGTATGTAGCTGTAGCACAGAAAAACATTGTGTTAATGCTGGTTAAAACTAGGGCTCTGATAAAAACACCATATTGGTGGTCAAAGCATTTAGTGGTGATCTGGAGCATTGGCTTCAAGGACTTACTCTTCAGACAAGAGAAATAAGTTAATTCTTCTGCTAGCTGTAGAATGACCTACCCTCTAGTTTCTTGCCTGCTCTGGGCTGGGACTTTCACATGCTTTGGCTGCTGGAAGAGTTTACTTCACATCAGTAATTATCTGCTGGAACAGATACTACAAACTTGCTATTGTCCATCTCAGCTGAGTGCCTTAGCCAGTAGGTTACAGAGTCAGCCTCCTTCTGTCCTAAGAAATACTGCGTTGTTTATACACAGTGGAGTGATGCCAACTGAAAAGATGCTGAGGGAGTTGTATTGAGTGGCCCAGTGCCTGCCAGTGAGAGTTCCAAATGTAGGAATGGGGAGTTTCACATGTAAGCCCTGAATGGCCCTGCACGTGGACGCTTTGTGCTCATGATGCTCTTGGATCTTCAGGCTGAGACACAGGCATTTTCTCCATGTCTCTTTCCTAATGTCTCACTTTTTCTTGAGAAGCTTCAGTAGACCATAGCCTGACAGAGACAACATCTATAGGATGTTCCTCTGCACCCCACTGCAGAGCTCCAAGTGTTTGGCTCCCCTGGGTGTTTTTTAGGTGAGGACAGAATATAACTTTTCTCAGGTACTCAGAATGGCAGCTTTTGTGCTTAATAATAAAATGGATTTATTTCTTTATCCTATCCACAGCAGTTGTATGTGAGCTGTTCGTATTAACTTTTGCATGAACAATGCCTTACACACCCAAACCTATAAAGGCTGTCACACCAAAGGCCAAGGAAAGACACTAGGACATGGACTAGGAATAGTAATGACTTTCCAGACTCAGAAGTTGTTTCTGATGTGAAACATATTGATTAAATGTGTGTTTGGCCCAGCATCAAGCTTTGCTGTGTCCACAGCAAACAACCTGCTGGCACAGCTCTGGCTGCTGCCCAGCTTCTCCTCCTTCCTTCCAAGTACGCACACTGATATTCATTATCACCTGATTTCCTACTCTTGAACCCAAGCAGCAACACAGTCTCCTGTCTGAAGGGGGCTGCAGGATGTCCTGGCAGCAAGATTGCTGATCTGGCAGCAATGTCCCCCATGTCCTTGCCCTCAGTTCCCTCCGTCACACAAGTGATGCAATCCCCTTTTTTCAGCATCAGGCCCCACTATGTAATGGAGCGTAAAGTTTATTTTTCATTGTATTGTTACTGCCCTGATTCTTAGGCTGAATTACTGTGAATTTAGACAGGCTTTAGAAAAGACCCTTTTCCTATCCCCTCTTATTTCCCCAACCCTATAGATGACATTTTTTTCTTTATAATAATACTCAAGTCCATCTGTGAGCCTTTCTGCTTAGCTAGGAACTGACAAGACCTTCTTTGACCCTCTTCCTAAGAGCTCTTGTGGAGTGCTAGCTTTGGGAAGAACACATTCTACCAAATCCTTGAGTACCTGAAGCCTGGCTCTTTAAAACTGGGAGCTGTAATCACAAGGCACCTGACCTAGATTGAGCAAAAGACTGGGAGCAGAGTTGATATAAGGCTTCCAGGAAGTGAGGGAGTAATGAAAGGAGGTGTAGGTGGGTAAAGGTATATTTTTTTGTATGTGTTAGAAGAGCTATTTTTAGAGGCATACTAGTAGTTGTGGGAAGGAAGCATAGGATGGTTTGGGAGGTCTTTGTTTGCAGAGATTTAATATGCTTGTTGAACTAGAAGGTGGTGCGGGGTTGAAGAGTAGGCAGATAAGGCTATTAAAGTGCTCTTGCTTGTATGGGGGAAAGCAGAAGAGCAGTAGGGTACTGAAATCGCACATGTTGATTTCTGACCTCTTTTTTCTTCTTCCCTGTTTTCTGTAGTGGGTTGGAGTCCTGGGATGCTTCTAGTTTGTGTTATGAAGAAGCTGCTGGAGGAGGACTCTTATTGTAGGATTTTTGTTGAAGGTCATAAAAGGTCTGATGGCCTTGCCTGGTTCCTCTTTTTCTGTGGGTAAATAGCACTGAGATGGGTAGTTGGTCTTTCTCAGTCTGCCAGTGATAGCCTCTCTATCTTCTGAGCAGGTTTGTGGATGAGTAGAGGTCCTGGAGGTGCTGCCATTTGTGGAAACAGCTCTGGCTGGAAGAGAAGATACTTTTGGGTCTATTTTTTTTCCCCTCCGTTTCAGCCAAAAGCCTACAATGTGAGCTCAACAGTCACTTGCCAGACAGGGTGTGTGTGGTCTGCAGGTGACTGGTCATCTTGCCTGGCCATAGGGAAATGGAAAGTAGAGTTACTAGGCTGTGAGGTAAGGAAAGGTGGAGAGGAATGAGGATGATGTAGGGTGACAGATGAAGTGTATGGAGGAGCTGGGGTCACTGAGGTGTGTAGGGATGTGGGGCAGGAAACAAAACTGATGGGAGATCTTGTTTAGAAGCAGTAATTTCCAACAGTTTGGAGGCACCTTCAGTGGTTAGTGCTTTGTGGTTGACTTGCTGAGTTGGGCATACCTTGATGTGCTAAGTGTGTAAGCCTCTTCTGGAGGGGTATGCTATTAGTCTTCTAAGTGGGAAAAACCTGGCTTTCGGTAACAAGTACCATGCTTAAAGCACAGGGCTGTCTGCTAGCGCTGGGTCAGAGTTTAGCAAGTGTTGCCATGTTGTAAAATAGATTTTTATATCAAAACCAGTTCTTTGTTCTGTGGCCGCAAGATTCAACATTCACGTCTTTTCTGCATAGGAGAACTAAAATCACCTTTGTCATTAGTAGAATTGCAAAATGTAAACAGCTGTGTATCAAAGAGCAGCCCAACTCTGATGGCCTGAAATGCCAAAGTCACTGCAACAAAGATTTCTAATCTCTTCATTTGGGAACTTGCTTCCTTTAGGGCAGGGCTGCTTTACTTCCATTGCCTCCACCTGAAATTTGGGATCTAAGGCACATTTGGAAATTGGTTCCAGGTGCCAGATTTAAGTAACATTTTGTTGAAATTGATGCCCATTCCTTTCACCTCTTGCTTTGTTCCCATTTCTAGCCTGCATCTTCCTTCCAAATGTGAATGCTTCCATTTGGCATTGTTTTTGGGTTGAAACTCTTACAATAGAGTAGAATACTAAGGATCTGGTGCCACAGATGAAAAAATGGTCTAGTAAAACCATAGAGACTAAGCTTGATTCTTTTGAAGTTGTGATCCCATGGTCTGCTTTAGTCTGCACCAAGGGCTTGAGACACAAACCTGATGCTTCTGCTGTTAATGGAAGGGAGTGGGGATTTCTCCCTGAATCAGATACACAGTGAAAGAAAAACAGGTGACTCTGCAGCTGTGAAAATCCAGAAAATGGAGGAGAAAGAAGGGAAGTAAAGGAAGAACTGATGGAATAAATGATAAATAAATAATTTCCTGCCAGCGTTTGCAAGCTAGCTGTGCTGACTGCTACTCCCCAAGATACCCTCTTGTTTTGGGTTCCTGGATGAATTGTAAAGCACATGTTTTCTTCCATGTCACTAAGTACAGAAATGTATTATTTCAAGTGTGAATATATCCTTAGAGCAAAATTTGAGTGTTAAAATTCTCTCCAGAATATTGAGTAAAGATAGAAAGAGCTGGGTGAAAGAATAAAGGCAAACAGAGTTGTAAAAAATGTGAAAAAGCAAATTTACCATCATAGAATAGTTAGGGTTGGAAAGGACCTTAAGGTCATACAGTTTCAACGTCCTGCCACGAGCAGGGATGCCTCACACTAGGCCGTGTCACTCAAGGCTCTGTCCAACCTGGCCTTGAACACTGCTGGGGATGGAGCACTCACCACTTGTTTGGAAAACCTGTTCCAACACCTCACTACCCTCACGGTAAAAAACTTCTTCCTTATATCTAACCTGAACGTTGCCTGTTTAGGTTTAAACCATCACCCCTTGTCCTATTGCTACAGAGAAATGGTGGCAAGATTCTTCTCTCTGTCTAGTTTCAGTAAATCAAAGCCTTTTGGTTTCACCTCTGTTCAGAGAGCTGAAAAGGGCAGGAAGTTAGTGCATGTAGTTGTTTGTATGACTCTTGCTATCAGTGCGGAACTGTAGATATCTCCTTGACACCTTCGGGTTTTATTCTTTTTCAGGATGACACTGAGCCGTACTTTATTGGAATATTTTGCTTTGAAGCTGGTATAAAAATCATCGCTCTGGGGTTTGTTTTTCATAAAGGCTCTTACCTCCGGAACGGTTGGAACGTGATGGATTTTGTTGTGGTCCTCACAGGGTAAGTGACCTCCTCCTGCTCCAAGTTTAAGGGGGACTCTTGCTTGGATTTATGTTGGCTTTTTTTTTCCAACTATGGGTTTGGCTGGCAGTGATTTTAGTGAAACTACAAGAAAACTGCATTTTGACCATGCAGTTTTAAAACAATGGCTATTGTGCTGAATGAGTCACTTTTAAAGTGTTGTTTGAACCACCTGCGAAGAGGCTTGGAGGATAGTTATTTGCATATATGCTGTCATGCACCTTATCTGGATGCTTACCAGCATTGCTCCAGCTTTGCAGGTTCTAATTGCCCCTGGGTACTTGAACCTCATTTAAACCAATCTGTCTCCTGACTTTACAGGATGACTTTAAAAGTCAGCATGGAGTGAGTTAACAAATTAAATGCATCCCGTTTTTAAGCTGTTACAACTTTGAAAGAATGACTTTGGTCTGCTATAAAGAAAACCCTTTCCTAAAACTAATTCAAAGAGGGTGCGTGTCTTACTGCTAGAGCTGAAAATGCTACCTGTGTCTTTTGTACCTTGGCTTGAAATGATATCCCTAATTTCTTTCTTGGAAATGCTTACAATATTTTTCTGCTATGCATTGCAACAGTTTTAGTATCTGTTTATATAAATACAGTGTAATGCTAGTGGGTAATGAAAACACAAACATTAAGTAACACGGTCTACAAATTGTGCTTTAAAGCTCCAGAGGAAATGTTCCAAAGGTCTGTATGAGGTCCTGATCTTGCAGCCTTCATCTTGGAAGGATTTCAGTTAGTTTTTTCCCCAGAAAACTGCAGTCTGGCTCTTGTTATTAATACAAACTCATTTCACACACCTCTGCTACTGTGTGCACTGGACATCTCTGTTCTTTGGTCTGGTTAGTGGCGTAGATTAGGATGCTGTCAGGAAAATGCTTGTGTACATATATAAAATGTATTCATTAGACACATTATCACTGTATTTCTATTTGCAGTCAGTGTACCTTGTGATATAACAATTGAGAGGCCAAAGGGAATTCTTTCTGTATTGAGAGGAAGAAAATAAATATGCAGGGCTTGATTCTCCTGCTGCTGGGGCTGGGTGTTTAATCAATAGAAACTTCAGTGGAGTCACAAGGAGAATCAGATTTACATGCTTGGAAGCATAGGGGGTACCAGGATGAAAAGAGAATTAGCACAGATGCTACAATTACTTGCACCGACGGTATGTTCTGATTCCTGGTGAGCACTATGCCCTTTTGTGTGTTTAAAAACAACTAAATAAAAGAAAGTCAAGGCCCTGATTCTAGAAAGGACTTTGGCATGTGGCTTGATTTATCCTTCAGCAAAGCATTCAAGTACACGTTTGAATTCAGCTGACTCCAGTGGTTCTGTACTGAAAGTTAAGGCTGTATGTAAAAGCTGCCTGAATTACAGCCATATTGGTATTAGTTTAGGCATGTGTTAGGTTTTTTTCCATGAACAAGGGTCAGGAATCAAAATAGATATATGGGTTTTGAACTGCCTTGCTATGACTGAGATGGTAAAAGTTTTGCAAGAGTAGCTGAAACCTCCTCTATGTCCCATGGTTGTGGCATCACAACCGAGTGTGTGATGCTTATACGTGTGACACCAGCATTTACTGGTGCTGCTGGTGGTTATTGTGAGTGCTGCTTGCAGAGCTGTTTGATCTCAGAGCATAATTGTGGACTATCAGCTTGATTAGACAGCTGGAATAGGAACCCTGTTGCCATCTGCAAACATGCGTAGTCTTTTGAAGTACAATCCTGTTAACGTCAAAGCTGCTGGTTTCCAATGGTGATGCTAGCTGGGCTGTATTGAAATCGTCTTGTACATGGACTTCCCACCAGGCAGGCAATGCAGGGAAGGCAAAGCATAAACTGGCCGACATTAAGTCCAAGACTCATCTCCACTGAGGAAATCACAGACCTCTAATCCTATAACTCAAGGGCTGGATTTACAAGGCACTTGAGCTCGTGCCCAGTTTTTGGTGTCTGGGGAGTGTGTGTGTGGGGCTACTGAAAATAACAGGTTTACTCATGTGCTCGGTTAGATAAATGTTTTCCTGTGTCTGGGACTGTATTTCCAAACCCAGTAATGAGGTGGAGGGTCCTATAGTAGAGAAATAACACTGAAAGGTCTGCAGCATCACATGGGGAATGGAATTAGTGTTTTCTCTGTAGCCTGTTGTGTTTTGCTCTGCATTTCCTAGATCCTTATTATGTTCTTAGCTCACTCCTGTGTTGCCATGGGTCTGTGCTAGAAAGCAGGAGCCTCCT
This sequence comes from Pezoporus wallicus, assembly GCF_028554395.1. Classification (NCBI taxonomy): domain Eukaryota; kingdom Metazoa; phylum Chordata; class Aves; order Psittaciformes; family Psittacidae; genus Pezoporus; species Pezoporus wallicus. The sequence goes on from NW_026637703.1 coordinate 655,542, forward strand.
CTTCCTTGGGCTTCCTTCACTGGCCAGGAATCCTTTCATCTGCCTATTGCCTGGCTCAGTTAACAAGGGGCAGGCTGAGCAAGGCAGATTAGTGGAGACAGACGTGATCCTGGCATTCCACATTGAGACTGCTGAAGAAGAACATTTACTCCTGACAAACCCAACTGTTTCTCCAGGGACAGGGTTTGAGGTGGTGACACAAGTGGGACCTTAAATTTAATTTCTGTGGAAGACAGACTCCGATCGGTGTGTTTCAAAAAAAGATCAGGCAGGTTCTGTGATTTCTTCTGGAATAATAAAAAAGGACAGTGCTGAACTAGTACTTAATATGTTCTTATAAATATAGATAGGTAGCACATCAGTTTTTGAAATACCATTTTACTACTCTATCCAAAGCTTCCCTTTGCCATATGTGCAAGATTTCTGCTTGAAAATGTTACTTCATGTTTCCCAGGCAGTGCTGAGCGTTCAGTTCTTAAGCTCAGTTTTGCATTGATCTTCAATGTTACAGAGGGATTTTGATTTCTCTTTTTTAATGTGTAGGCACGAAAGATCATGAAAATGCAGCTCATGGCACCACACGCAGAGCTGTGTACCTGCTAATCCTGTTGAGTGCACATTTGTATTAAGGTAAATGGTGAATGTCGGAAAATCTGATCTCATTTTCAGCTTGCAGCTAAACCCCATGAAAGCCAAGAGAAGCTTTTGCTCTCCTTAACTGTTTCCATAGGAAGGAGGCCAGCCAGTGTCTGGGTGTGTTTTGGAGGAGGCTGTGGGGGAAGGCTCTGCATTTATTGAACTTACCCTTATGTAAATATTACAGTGATCATGCAGTGCCCCTTTCCTCCTGTTTTCCCCAACCCTCTTTTTTCACTACTCAATGCGTGCACACTGGCATTACTGATAAATATATTTTTAGTTTACCTGCAATGATGGACATTTTGTTCGTCAAAAATCAGGCAGTAGAACTTGTTAAATTGAAAATAAATCAGAGCCGTGTTACAGGCAGCCAGGATCAATATCCTATTGAGCTAAGCTTGAATCTAACAGATAGTGGCCCAAAATGGCTTGGTTTGCTGTTCCGGAGAACACTCGCTCAGTTTCTTTCCACAACAACGCCGTGGAGCCTGTCTCCTTTACTTTCCAGGAAGCATGCTGATCCGCTGTTAATAGAGGCCATGGAAAATAATAGATTGCTGCTCCTTGAAAGATTGTTTTTTTTGAAATTTTTTTCAGTTGTTTCTTGTAAACTCCTCCAGTTGTAGATGAGTATCAAGGAAAGCTGCCCCGCTGCGATGTGCCTGTTGCTATTGTGAAGACAAGTATGTTTTAGAGCTCCTATTCACTTCCTTGTCACAGTTCTATGGGGTTGCGTTCACTCCAGTGATGACATTACCCATCAGCAGCTCTAAATCACACAAAAGTGCAGTTCCTCAACTGGCTTTGGACTATATGTTCTCAATGCAGTATTCCCAAGGTAGGAGCAAAGGGACTTCTTACTGTGTTGCTGCAACCTGTCTTAGGGTGGAAACCTCAGAAGTCTTGGGGACAAGGTTCACCCTACACCCGAACCCCTCAGAGGGCAGTGGATGGAGCTATGAGCCTGAATTCGAGGCCTTGAGGTTCAGACCTGTCTGTGTTTGAGTTCATGGGAAGATTTCTTCTGGTGTCCTGGGCCTGAAGGGCTGCTCTTCTGGGTTAAACTACAAACCTCTTCTCTAGCTGGAGATGGTGACTACCAAGGAGAAGAATGGAGATCGAGGCATGGATGAACCAGTTCTTATCTTCCTGATTCTGAAATTCAGATGTCTAGGGATTTTTGAGAAAAAAATATGGGTCTGATGGCTTTTAAACTGTGTGGCTCAAGGGGACTGTCCTTGGTTGTGTTTTGGGGCCTGTGGACGCCTCTGGCTTCATCATATCCTGGGTAATGTCTCGTGTTTTAATTACATGCTATAAGAAAAGGTGCTGCTTGTCCCTTTTTTTCACCACTAACTACCTGAGATTTCCATTGGTCCTTTCTAGGTTTTGTATACCAAGATCTGGAGAACAGTCATTCCTTTTCCTGCATGCTTATGGTGTTTATGAATCTCCATCATTTCCCCAGTCAGAGGTTTATGCTGCCCAACCTCCTTTAACACCACTGGTCTATGCTCTTGCTCTGGTCCTTTCCTAGTTCTATCATAGGCAACGACCACAGCCACGTGAAGCGTTTGTCCAGCACCAAGAGTTGCTAAATCCTGGTATAAATAACTAGAGCACTTGCAAGGATCATGCTCTGTCCTTTATGAGCAGAGTTAGGATTTTTGGCTTTCAATCAGCCTGGCCTAAACACTCTCGAAGAGTCCTGGTAGCTTCTTGAGCCAGTTGGATCAGTTGCCTGCATCTCTGGGTGGGACTGGCAGAGACAGTGTGTGCCAGGACCGGAGCTGCCAAGTGATGTGCACAAAGTCTGTGTGCTGTTACTGATGTCTCAGGCTGTCGGGAACAAATTACAAAAGCTAGAATTATCCTGATTGTCTGGATGACTGAGAAACGTGCTCCTAGCTCCTGGTAATGCTAATAAATTGGAAGGTAACTCATTTAGTAGCATAATAAAGACCTGTTCATCCTTGATGTTAGCTTTGCTAGTTACCAGGATCATCTTAGTATGTGGGCAGTCTGAGATGCTATTCCTGGTACAGTGTATGAGGAGCAGCAGCAGCCTTGCTTGCAGTGCTGACTGTCAAAGGGGTAGGCATAGGAACCATTCAGCCTGCTCTGTGCAGCAGAGGGCCTCTTGGGCCCTCTATGGGCCTCTTATTTTTCAATTCGGGGTGGACATACCTCCTAGATGGGGTGAGATGTGAGCACAGGGGTATTTTAGAAGTCGATGTCTGGTTGAGGGCTGGGATTATTAAATAAAAGACATAGATGCCTATAGTCTCTAGCCTTTTTTTCTCTACATGCATGCTCCTGTGCATTCCAAATCTCAAATTAGGATGTCTGAATTATGGGGTCCTGTGTGACTGGTCCTTGTGTGATCCCCAGAACATCTCAATCTTGCCACCTGTAAATAATTATAGAGCAAAATAATTAAAAAAGCAAAACTAAAATGAGATAAAACCCCTCAGATGCCCTGCCAACATCACTTTAGCCGGTGTGCTCGGCGCTTTGTTTAAAAGCTTTAGACCTAGACCCTGGGGAATAAAGGAGGCAAATGCAGATTTCTCTCTGCTTTTATGACATGGAACTTCTGGCACTTGCATGCTAGAAAGCAAAGCTGGGCTGCAACAGGAGTTAGGGAAGTGGATATTTTGAGAGACAAGCTCCGTCTTGATTAGTTTTCAAAAGGAAAACAAGTAAGCCTCTTTGTACAGTATGGGTGGTGATGGACTAAGGCTGATTGCTATTAGCACTGTGCATGAGTCATGCCAAGAGCAAAGCCTCTATAGATTTTAATGGAGCTCATCCTCGTTTCAATTTCTTTTATGCTCCAGTGATGGATGGAGACTTGCTGGCTCAGAAGCTAAAGGTACCTTCTGCAATCAAATCAGATTAAAAAAATGGAGAAGGCAAAGGGAATTTACCTGCTTTCCTGAAAGCGAGTGTTAACTGGCAATCTGGCTGGTGTATGGGGGCAGTAACGGAGGAAGGCAAGTAACCAGGCTTTTTTTGAGGCAGAGAAAATGAGTGGTTAGTAACTGGAAGGGAAGAGGGTGTGTGAGGTCTCAGTTTCAACAGTCAAAAATAGTTTGAAGTTCTTCTATTTTCTGTCCCTTGGCCATCTGGGCTCTTGGGGAGCTGAAAAAGCAGTTTCCTTCAAAGGAGATGATGCTGGACAGGGAGGAAGGAATTTTGGGCTCTAATCCCACCTTGGCAGATGTCCCTGCTCCCTTTAATGTGCTGTTACAACCAGTTTTGCCCAGTGGGGCATTCAGGATCTTTGTGACTGGAGCTTGCTTTCCCTCTGGGCTTGTTTCACCTATCAAAGGGGGTCCCAGGTCATGCTGAGACTGCTGGAGTGTTAATCAGGGCTCACGTCTTCTGTTGTTACTTGTAGTGGCTTTTGTGCGCTGATTTTGGTGCGGGTGGGAGAGGCAGGTTGAGTTAAGCAGGTGGGTGTGTAATTGTGTGGCTGACTGCTAAATTAGAAGGAGATTTTCCTGAGCAGAGGAGGACTCCGGGCTGTGCTTAGAGGAAGGCTACAGATGGTCACAGACTCTCAGAGGACCTGCAGGTGGGGACAGCCCTTTGCTGGCAGAAGTTATCCTTGAAGCATGGCTCTGCTCTGGTTGTGGCAAACCGAATGTTTCAGGTCAGGGTACTTCTCAAAGGCAAACAGATAATGAGATTGACGTGCTTCTCTCTTACTTTATTAAAAGTGACTGCAAGGTATTGAACACCTGGTCTGTGAAGTGATAAATGATGGTACTGTGCGACAAGAAGCCACAAAGTTGGGGCATAGAAAAATAGCTTTTGTCCCAAGAGAGAGGAAACAGAAGTATTTCTTGAGATTTCCATCTTGTGCTGCTTTGAAGCTTTCTGTTCACAGAGGAGAGTGTCAGACACCATCTAAGGGTACTTGCATCTCCCTGGCCCATGGGCCGTTGGGCAGCTGTAAAGTAAAAGTGGCCATCCCAAGTGAAAGGGAGGAATGCTTCCTCCTCACAGCCAGGGCTCTATCAAAGCCAGGTAGGATCATTAGTCCAGAGAGTATTTTTAGCTTTTTATGGCTCTCAAAGGGAGGCTGGTGACACGGAAATATTGTCTCTTGTGAGGGAACCAGATGTACCATGCAAAGGCAATTGCAGAGATGGCAGGTTGAGAAGAGGACTCTGGACCTTGTGATCTGCTTTTAATGTCTGATCCTGCCCTAGCAATTGTGTAGTGTGGGCATCTGCTTGACTGCTCTTTTCTAAAGGTGGAAAGCATTGTACACCCATCTGCTGTTACAGCTGGGTGTGAACACTAGCAATTTAAAACCAGAAGAACAAATAAAATTGCAGCTATGAAGTGCTTTAATGTTCATTTTCTCACTGCTTCTCTGTTTTAAACAACCCCAAAACCTGCAAGTCCTCCGTGTGGTGTTGAGTGCTGTCTCATGATTAGATGAGGAGGAGTGGGCAGGATTTCTCAGGCTCTTGTTTCTCAAATGTTGCTTCTGCTGCTGTGTCCCAGTTCCCAAAGGGCCAGCTTTTGACAGCAAAGTGCCTGCTCATCTGAGGTGATAAGAACCTGGCTGCTATTGTTGAAAAGTAGGAGGATTTAGAAAATTAGCCTAGTTTTAATTGTAATTTAATCCCGAGTGCCAGGAGCAACAGTGTCACGTTAGCACATGCATCCCTGGATCCACAACTCACCCCATGGGTGCTTTGGGACCATTGCCTTTCTCAGGGCTCTCTGAAAACATCAGGGAACCTTAGTGGGGGTGGGAAACTGATCTTGTTTTGTTCTTGCTGAACCACCGACAAGGTGTGTGGGATGTTCTGGCCAGGCCAGAACAGGAGGATGAGTGGCTCAAGGTTTCTGCATAGGTTACCAAACTCTAGGGTCCAGCAGCTGGCATTTGGGTACCTGGAGATGCATTTTGACACCAAGGTTAGAGTCTTTGCTTGACATCTCTGCATTGAAGGATCTGACTGAATTGGCATAGAGGGAAGGGATCCTCTGTGAATGAGTTCAGCAGGATGGATGAAGCAGAGCGTACCTTTTGTCAACTCCTGGCTGCATGGGAAGGCTGCTTCTGTGCCATGGGGAAGCCTGGCAGCTTAGGCTGAGAAAGGAGTCCTTGTGTGGCAGGTGTCAAACCTGTCCTGATCCTCACAAAGGAGCATGGTCACCTAAAAAATGCTCTTCAAATGCATATGAGAGATCTTTCCTTCCTGACTTGGTCACCATTAAGTAAATCAATGGCTGATAATGAATATAAGGCTTTGTGTCTCCTCCCTCCTCCATTTTCATGTATGCTGGAGGTCAGGAAAATCACCTTTCTTTTGTCTGAATATATCTGCTCAGGGATCTCAGGGCAGGATATTGAGGAAACAGGTCAGGTTTTTCCAGTAGATATGCTTATTCTGTCAGGGCTGGAGAAGATGCCTTGGTTTCAAAAGCTGGCTACAGGGGAGGGTGTGTATGTGTAGGTGGTTCTCATGATCAGCTGAAGACTTTTAAAAGCATCCCTCTGGAGCAAGAAGTTCAGGTCACTCCTGAGTTAAACCCCAGGTTTTAGCCAATAATGGGTTTAGCTGCTGGCTCAGTAAAGTCAGTTCCTGTTGGCCTGTGTCATATTTAGGCAAGGAAAAGATCAGGAGTAGAGGTTGGAGAGGTGCTTCACTGCAAAGGTTGTTCCTTACAGACATTTCTGGAGAAAGGCTGAAGCTGACTTCCCTCCTTTGCACCATTAAACATGTAAAAATTCCCTTTAAGGCTCTGCAAAACAGAAAACACCCGGTATCAGGCTAAGAGTTTAAGAGCATGTTGCTGATCCATGGGGAGATGTAGAAGTGATGGAGTGAAGGACAGAAATGAGCTGTTTGGAGGACACTAAGACTTTCAGCTACAAAATGTCCCTGTCCTGAAGAGCTCTTGAACTAAACTGATAATCAGAAATACTCAGTTGGATGTAGCTTGGTTCTGGTTCAAAGACAGCTTAAAAGAACTTAAATTGGAGCTCTGAGCTTATTTTCCATTAAAAAAAGAGGAAGATAGGACTGCTTTTTGGCTTGGTTCTTCATCTCAAACATCCTGGACCATCATCCTCGAATAAAGTTTGGGCATGAGACTTTAGGAGGAAGGCTGTGGAAATGATTAAAGGGTTGAAGAAATGAAAAGGCTGAGAGAGTTAAAATTAAGAGGGAAGTCTCATAAGGGTGAGACTGATAAAGAAAAGAGAGGAAATCATGTTTCTCTATCTATTTTGGCAAGATTCAAAAAGCATCAGTAAAGAAATTGAAGTTTTAGAACTTCTTTACTAATGGAAATGTAATTAACTCATGGAACTCAGCAAGAATTTGCTTCAGCTGAAATGGTCTCTTTTGGATCTTGAAACCAAAGGAGCCTAGAGATCATCTACAGATTCACCAGAGGGGAAATGGATTTTTGAAGGAGGATGATTAGGTCCTTTTCCTGGTGCTCCCTGAAATAAGTGAGGTGGAAATGTGACCAGGCTGTTTCATAATTGTCCTTTTCTTTATCTTGTAATTTCTTCTGAATCATGCTGGAGACATGACTCCAGAGCAGCCATTCAGTCTCTTACAGTGAAATACAGCAGTATATGCCAAGGCTAAACTTTGTCTTTTTCTACATGAAACAATATCAACAGGAGTAGTGGTATTCCATCATTTGATGTCTGATTTAAAGATCAAACATCTTGTTGCAAGCTGTACTGCAGCTGAGAGAGAAACTTCAATACTCCAGTGCAGTGCTAAGTGTGCCCTCAAAGGCTGCAAGCCGAAGCTTCAGGGAAAGAGCTGGGTTTGAAAACTCTCACTCATTTAAAATGAATCCAAGGTGGTTTCTAATAATATAAATGTCGCTTTGATAATGATGTTCTGGTTTTGTAGAGGAGTGAGGTCTGGCACCATCAAGCCAGGTGCTGCTGAAGTGCTGCTGCTCTCTTTCCATGGTGGAGCATCACCTTAAGCTTGCTTTGGGAGGAGAGGTATCTCCTCAGCTGTGGTCTCCAACCTTTGCAGGTTTTGGATCAGGGAAGAAGATTCTGGCAGGTGAAATTATCATGTCAGAGGGTGGCCCTGTCCTGAATGAGGCTTCAGTAAGACCTGGAAGCACATCCTGCTGCCGGGAGTTGGGCATGGAAGCTCTCATGTTGGGTAGGAGTATTCACTTGTTGCACAGTTTTAACTTCTTTTTCCTCTAGTAACGAGTAAAGTACTGAAATTGGTTAGGTATAATGTAGGAAGATCTGGAAATACCAAACTTGGCTGCTAGTTGTGGAAAAGGTAAGAGCACTCCGTGATCCACTAAGTCTTCTAATAAAAACCACTATTTTTTTATCCTCTCTGGTTACAACATTACAGCTAATTAGAACAGGTATAAAATTATGTTAACCCCTGCTTTTCACAAGAGGTGAAAAGGACAAAGGAAGCTCAGCATGATCCAATTTTCTTGCTTTAATTGGAATGTCTGAAAGAACATGAGTCTGTAGCAGCAGATAATGCTGTGTATGAGACTGATTCAGGATAATACGGTTTCAGTTCTCTTGCCTAGCAGATTGAGCAATGGAGTGGGATTAGGGCGTCCTGTTTTTCTCTTCTCCCCATGTCATTGGCTAAGAAAGGATTTTAGGCCACTGCTTTTCTGGTTTGTGTCCACATTTCTACCTCTTCAAACATGAAGACGAAATGCTGCCCAGATTTGTAATGTACGAGTGAAAACGGCTGGGTGACAGTGTTGAAAAGAAAGGAGTTTAAAATGTCTCAAAAGAAGTAAAAATAAGTCTTTAAAAATGTTGAAATCAAGTGAGGAGAATTTGAATCAGAAGTAAAATAGATGGTAACAGCATAATCTTCTAGAAATGCAGATGCTCACTCACAGTGAGTGGGAGAATCTTGCATGGAGCTCAGTGTTCGTGTACCACGGGGAATGTGTCAAAACGATGGCGTGCCACACAGGGGAAGTTGCAAATGTGGGTGTCTGTCAGATTTTAACCTGAGGAAAGATTGGACCTTTGGGGGAGGTGACATCCTTTGAGTCAAAATGTCCAGAAGTATTGTCACTGATTTGCTAGAGAATAAAAAAAAAGGAGTGGCTTCACTGTTGCTGGAGCAGAAGTGGCTGAATTGGGAAAGGGGAACGACATCCGTGGCAAAGTCAGTCTTCAGGGTAGCGTCATGGCTTTAAATTGCTTGAACCATGGGTAGATGAGAAGGCACTGCTCATGGTGCATACAGGGAATGGATAAAAGGGAGAAGCTGAAGTCGTTGCCTGGTGCCTCTTTCCACAAGGGGATGGAGGCTGTCATGTTTTACTGCTGCACAAGCCTCACTTGTTGCTGGGAAAGCAGCACTGCTGGAGCCATCGACTATAACCACTTGCCAGATTCAGCTGCTTGGGTTTCAAAGGCCTGAGCTGAGGAACTGGCCAATGCTATTTGGCATGAAGGAGCCCAGAGAACAAAAGCAACCAGGACCTATGTTTTATTTTCTTCCCTTTGAAACCTGGAAGACCTCCAGCTCATCAAATAATATTTCTGCTTCTGGTCCCTCCAGAGCTGCCCGCTGGTCTTGTTTGTATGGAAAGGATGAAAACCCCTTCCCTTGTAATTACAAACCTTTTGTCTCTAGTAGTGGTAGGATCAATGTTGTGTGAGGTGGAACATGGGGAAGCAGTGTGCCTTTTCCCCAGGCCACTGTAGCACCTCCTTGTCCATTAGCAGGAGCAGAACAGCCCCCCTGCATCTTTGGAAGCCTTTGTTCCTCAGGAGGAAGGTTTGGGTGAGGTTTAATTTCTATCTAATAGCATGTTAAAATCCTCACATCGTTTCTTTGAGAATGCCATTAAAAATCAATTACATTAATGGGGCTTAGTTGGAGATGTTCTGAAATATGGACAGGATCAAGAAAAGTGACTTTGCAAAACAGGGCCCTTGGTGCTGCAGACATTTGCTCTGCTTGATCTTTCCAGTCATGTGTATGGACCAAGCCAGATCTTTGTTTTCATCAGTTCTGGAGAAGCTGACCTAGCTGTTGATGAACCAGTGGCAAATGACCTACAGCATGCTGTGAACCCACTGCCAGTGAGGTTAGGAGGGAGTAATTCTCTTGCCTCATTTCAAATGATGCCCCAACAATACAGTTGGGCTGCTTGCTTGAAATTACCCCAGCATCACTATCAGCTCTAGGACCTCCTCCAGACCTTGGTCATCCTACTCTTAACTGCACAGCAGATACCTGACACCTTAGACTGTCTGGTACTCCTTGCTGCTGACATTGCAGTGTGTCCATGAGCTTATGTTATTGTGTGGCAAATGGTCTGTGTTCTCTGGTCCTGAACAAAAGGACTATCCAGTGGCTGGACACTAAGTGGGGTGAATGGAGATAAGCTTTAATGCATGACTGCCAGCACAGGCTGTTCACTTGGCCCCATGTGGGAAATAACAGCACTGCCCAACTGTGTAAGAGTGTTGAGAGGATGAATGTGTTGGAACATCCTTAGTAATTGTACCCTCCAGTAAGGGAAAACTGACAACAACTTCTGAGAGGTTTGCGAACAAGCTCTTTTGGACATTATGGGGTGGTATCACCCCAGCCTGATGCTCCACAGGTATGAGACGAATACAGTTTGTGAAAGAGGATCCTTACCTGGGGAAAGAGGATTCAAAAGAGTGAGGCTTGATGTTCCTATGGGAGTGGTGCAGGGAGCGTGCACGGCATGGGGAGGTGAACCATGTGGACGCCACATTGTGAGCCTGATCAGGACCTTGTATGATGGAGGGACTGAGAGAACAACATGCACTGTCACTTCCATGGGGTGTGATATAATGGATGCTCAGGGCTCTGCTGGAGGGGGCAGAGAGCCCCTTGCCTCCCCATGTAGGTCATTTCTGGCAGTGGTGGTGTTGCTTTGGCTCTGCTGCTCATGTAGGAAGCATGATTGAAGCTGGGATTGCAGTGAATATACTGGGGAAAGCTCTTTACATGGAGCCTGGTGGCAGTGGGATGGCTGGATTGAGACAGGGCTGGGAAGGAGCCTGCAGTAGCCACAGTGACTTGGGTGAAGGGAGAGGAACAGAGCATCTTCACCAGGATACAGACAAGGCCTTTGTGTCCATCCCTGCTGGGCACTTCCCATCATACTTTGAGACTCCTTGCTTTTTTCACAGGAATGTTTGTAGGAAGGGATCTGTGCAATCCAGCTGCCTTGTGCCAGTGTTTCCAAACGGTGTGTGGGCAGCTCAGCTGCAAGCAAGTGGTCTGAGGGACTCAGGCACGAGGCAGAGTCCCGTGGTGTTTGAGCTAAGCGTTAGGCAGTGTATGGGTGTCTCTGTGAGGTGCACGGCAAGCCTACGAGTCTTGAGTATTGCCTCTTGCTCGTAGGAAATTAGTGGCTGTTACTACATGCTCATCCTCCCCAGGAACTATGGGTCATGCTTAGGGCTGCTTTCCTCTTTAGGAATGAGGGGCTTGAGCAAAACCAAAACAACCAAAACACTGGCAGAAATGGGGTGAGGACACACATGGCTGCTCGTGTGCCTTGACTGAAGGACTTCCAACATACTAAAAAGATGCATCCATTGCCTTAGTTAAAGCAGTGATGTAGGGCGACAGGTAGAAAACGGGTAGATCTGGTACCCTTCAACAGAACTGCATCCTGTGAAAGGGCTTCAGGCAGTGTGTTATCACCTTTCATCTCTCAGGGCTGAGATCTAAGATGGCATGTGAGCTCCTTGGGCTCTCTGCCCTCCCTTGGCGCTGCTGCCTGCCTCCTCGTGCAGCCTGTGGGTCATCTGGAGCTTGGCGTACGTTAGACCCCGGAGAGGTGACTTCATGGAGATGATGACTACCCAAAGGTTCAGGCTTTGCTTTTGGAACTCGAGGCTGGATAACTGTGCCTGCCTTTCATGACACCCAAATGGGTGTTGCTGCAGCTCAGGCATAGGGTAGCCAGCTCCTGCAGTGCCAGGAGCTAAGCTGCAGTCTGTGCTGGATGCAGATCCCCTTCCCTTGTGCTCTGATTAAAACAAATTCAGCCTTGCAAAACCCACCTCTTGCCACTTCCCACCTCATCCGGCCTCAAGGCTGGTTTGTGTGTGTATGTGTGTATGTGAGGAGGTTCACTAAATCCCTGAGCTCAACAGGAGTGTAACCTTGCAGCAGGGAGATGGAAGGGGCGTTGCTTGAGACTAGCCTCAGCCAGACTGACAGTGCAGTGTTCCTGGAAACGAGCTGTGGTTCAGGCAGATACCCGGGAGCTGGGGGATTTTTTTAGCCTGTCTCTTGCTGTTAATTTTCTCCCTGACACTGGGCTGCAATTCCAGGAACCCCGGTTATACTTGAGTGCGCCTCTCAAACATGGAGAAAAGTAATTAAACCTCTCGGGTTTCTCCTTTTTAGAGTGATTGTAGCTCTTCAAATGTAGATTTAAGATGGGGACAAAATGTACAGGCTGAGATCTGACATCCTGTTCCAGCACTGAGCAGGTAAATGAAAGGATGAAGAGACTATTCAGAGGGCTCCAGTGCTGCTCCCAGAGCAAAGAGATATGGTTAGTTGCCGCCAGGTGCCTTTCTTACTGTTCCACTCTTCTCCCCCCATAATTAAGCAGTTAATTTTAGCTGTTTGATAGGTATGGAAATGTATGTGGTGTAACTGCTTCGGTTGTCCAAATAGCTGTTATTTTGCCTTGCTTGTAGCTCTGAAAAATCAAGGAAATTGTTCTATGCCATGCATGAGCACTGAAAGAACCAAGTTTCAGATGAAAAGCACATTAAAAAGACAAGACAATTGGGTAAAATGAAGAGTAATATTTTTGCCTTATCTGGATTAAGAAAATTTTGTAAGCTTTTAACGTTCTCAATAACTTCAGTTTTATTTGGGAAATTAAAATGGAACATCTTTCCAAGCAGAAAAGGCCAGACTCGAAAGGTTTCGACTGAACAATGTTGACATGCAAAATGTTCTCCATGTTCCCTTCCTTCAAGCAAACGTTTTGGCAAACTTGGCATGAGCTACTCAAGTGTTGTGGTTGACCTAAATCTGGGGGGACTGTGTGTGTGGGGGAATTCAGCAAAAATTAGTCAGCAAAATTCCCCTCGTGCAGCTGTGATACTCTGTTCCTGGGCAGATGGGGGCCGGCAGACAGCCTGAGCATCCTTAAAGATGCAGTCTTTTGATGAAACGTCTTCTCTGTTAATAAGCCTCCCAGTTTGCTCTGTGCTTCACTGTTTGGAGTGATGGCCCAGCCTGCATAAACTGGGTTTCAACCTGCTTGGGTTAATATAAGGGTCACACACCAAAGCTGAGGTCTTTGGGGTGGTTTGATGCATTATGGATCTTCCTCTCCTGAGGAGCTGGCCAGCTCCAAGCCGCTTTCTGCCCATTCCTGATGGAAAGCCATTGCTTGTGCTCATCAGCTGAGGGGCGGGAGATGCCTGTGATGGAGTGCACGGAATGGGTGAGCATCAGCCTGGGTGCTGGGTGTGATGGTACATGCTGTGCTGCTGGGTACAGATGGTCTCCTCACTCTATCGAATATTAACTTGCATGTCCATAACACACCTGGCCTTGGAGCCTTTTACAACGTGTGTGTGCAGCATGTGATGGGTGGTGTCATGGCTCCGTTTGCTCTCAGTGCCTGTGAGATGCAGCATGGTAGAGATGAAGGCTTCTTGTCTGCCTCATCCTAGCTGCACCCGTGTTATGAATGAGGAGGGGGTAGCCTTCCTGGGAGCACAGAAATGCTAGGTAGGTATAATCCCAGGAGCAAGGGCATCTCTCCGGACACATGGTATGTCTCCAGGCTGATTTGCCCTGTTGCAAAGCAGACTTGGTGCCCTAAAACCGTTTTCTGCTCAGTAAGCAATCTGTTGGAAATGGGGAAATGTTGGAATTAACCCCGTCTGGCAGTGTGTCTGCACTGTGCTGCTCTTTGATCACCCCCGTGCTTCTCTGCTGGACTCCAGCTTTGTCTGAGGCTGCAGAAGGAATGGTGCTAATGTCATTTGCCATCTTTATTGTTCAGTGCACAGCACTGGGTCTTATTTACAGCTCACTATTCAAACTGTGGGCTGAAAATGGGAATCTTCATTTCCTTCTAGGCCTTTTTTATGGACCTCATTGCTATAGTATGACTGCTTCGCACAAACATTAACTCACTTTCACAACACCCCTGTGAGATGGACTTTGATGCTTCTTATTTTACAGCAGAATGGGGAGTATAAGAATATGAAAAACAAAAGTAACCATTAATTTTCACTTAATACTTTCAAAGCATGTTTTTGGGATCAGCGACAGGCTCGTTTCTCCTGTAGGGGCTCATTCCCTGTCAATTTTCAGGCCACCAATCCAAAATGAAAGATTACTAGGGATTCTCATAAAGTCAGTGGAGTTTTCTTACAGCCCTCCTTGATTTAGGAAGGGGCTCTGCCACTTCATCAGTTATGAAGAATGCTCAGACACCCAGAAAGCTTCACTTCAAAGCAGAAAACTTTAAACAATAAAAAGAGGTGGGAGTGTTTGCCTTTAAGTCTGTTGGTAACTTTGTGTGCTTCTCGTCTCATGATGCGTAGACGCATACAGGAAGCAAAAAATCACGTAGGTGATGGTGGTAAAGAACGTCTTAGTGGACGTTTTAGCTTAAAGATGACAGTTTCTGCAGCTTGCACTGAATGCTCATCTGAAACCTTCTACCACTCATCCCATCATTTAGTCCTGTTTGCCATCTGTTAGTGAAAAGTGATTTTTAAAGTTGTTGGTAGTATAGCTGTACTCTGGAGGAAAAGAAACCTCAGTGATATTACTTCTTTACTTGGTATGGGTGTACTTTAGTAAGAAAATGTCCAAGAATAATTGAGATGAATCAGTTTTCTATATGTGGATTGTTTGAATATTTAACATCTGAGATCTTGTGAAGCAAAAAGGGCAAGGAACAAACACCATTTATTTTTAGGACTGGAAAGTGGATGAAGCTGCTGGCCTAGATAGTGTACTCCTTCCAGGAGGAGCAGGGGAGAAAGTAATCATAAGCGTAGCATGTCTTTGTGTGATGGGAGAGTTTCTCATGTTTATTTAAGCTGACAAAAGCAGTTGGTGTTCATAGGAATTGTTATGGAGAGAAAAGGTAAGAAAGAACTCGTGGAAACTTTCAATAAAATCCTCTTTATGAAACTGGTTTAATTTCACTTCTCTAAATTGAAATTAATTCAGCTGAGTTGTCTGAACTAAACATACTTTATTTACTTCTTTTTAAGTGAAGACATTCTCCACCTTCCCCTTTTCTCCACCTCTTCCCTTATTCAGTGCTGGGTTATGTCGCTGGTCAGGATCTGTGAGCTACCTGGTGAAAGAGCTTCCCAGGGCCCTGTTTGGGCCAGAGCTGTTGTAGACAGGATTGTGCCCTGGGACTTAAAGGCCACTGTGGGACTTCTTGTTGCAACAGGACAAAAGCAGGTCGGTGGCATAGCATAATGTAGGGGAGCTGGCTGGTGCCCATCTGCCAGAGGGGATGGGGTGGGCTGGCATTGGCACATCCCCACTGATGCTCTTGGAAGACCTGCAGCAAGACATGCTGATCTTCACCAGTGTTACTGCAGTGTTTTGGGGTCCACAGCCACACTGGTGGCAGGTGCTCTCGGATCACACGGTCCAACGTGAGCTTGAGACACGGCTCTGCAAGATCGGTTGTACCCCCTAGGAGGTCAAGCACATTCATGGTTATAGTTGTTGCCTTAAAAGTTTACTCTTTTAACCAGTTGACATCAAGAAGGGGGGAGAGATTCACCTGTGAATATGTTCCCTAGAGAGGGACTCTTCATCAGGGACTATAGTGATAGGACAAGGGGTGATGTGTTCAGACTGAAACAAGGGAGATTAAGGTTGGATATAAGAAAGAAATTCTTTACTGTGATGTTGGTGAGGCGCTGGCACAGGGTGCCCAGAGAAGCTGTGGCTGCCCCATCCCTGGCAGTGTTCAAGGCCAGGTTGGACACAGGGGCTTGGAGCAAGCTGCTCTAGTGGAAGGTGTCCCTGCCCGTGGCAGGGGTTGGAGCTGGATGATCTTAAGGTCCTTTCCGACACAAACCAGGCTGGGATTCTATAAATAGAGTGGTGCTGAAAATTAACCCTGTCTGCCGCCACCATTTGCCCCACCTTCATTTGGGCAAACGAGGCTAAACTGATAAAGGATAAATGTGATTATGTGATACCTGTTTCCCTGGGCAGTAGTCAATTTCTTGCTTTCCCATCCGCCACAAGGTGGAAATCTTGGGAGTTTTGGAGTCATTTCCTTTGTGCCATTCCTGGTGCTTTGCACCCGTGATAGTGAAAGACACAGGGTACCGCTACTGACCTGCTCACAGAAATGCAACTGTTTGTCACCAGGGTTATATATAGTCTCCAAATTAAGCCATAGTTACATGTTGGGAAGAAGTCTGTGCTTTCACTGCCTTCGTTACTGGGACATATTGCTGTGGCTTTAAAATTAAAAATAAGAGCAACACATACCGAAAGGATGGAAATAAGTGGGGAGAAAAATTGCCTTTCAGCCGAGACCGAGAATGGAAAATTTCTACCCAAAAGCAGAATATTTCTGGAAATGACAACTCAATGGAAACGTAGTTCTCTAATGCATGCACTGTTAAGTGAACATTATTTATATTGGAGGGAAGCAGCACAATGTGGCATAAGTTATTTGGCTGCGTGCTAGGGGAAAGAAAAAAAGGAAATCCATGAGCAGACATTCCTAGTCTGCAAGTGGGGAGACTGGGATACAGATGAGATAAAGGATGAAGACTCCAGACTATTGCTCCTGTAATTTGCATTTTGTTGGTGTATATAAAATTAAATTAAGATTATATTTGTTTCAAGCAGAAGTGCTTAGCAGGCATAGGGAAAGCTGTCTGAAACATTAAGAGGATATTCAAACTAGTTTTCTTGGAATGAAATCATTAGGAGTAAATAGCTACACTTTTCTTGCTGAGGTGGGATCCTGCTCTCTATCTTGTTTAACAGCAAGTGTAATGCTGTTTTTGAGACCTTCTTTGCAGAGGCAACACATTCTTAGCCATGTGACCCTGCAAACTGCAGTTGTTTTATGTTAATGCTTCAATGCTTCTTATTCCAAAGGGGAGATGCAAACCCCAGTTGACTTGGTCTGGTTTGTGTGATTGACGGATGAGTTCAATTCTGGTGCGAATCTAGGCAGATATTTTAGTTTTTCTTCCCTTTACTTGGCCCTTCTGAATGTGTTATAATGGTTTGGGCTCAATAGTTGTGTGGTGCTGCTGCTTCTGTAGCACAGGTTCTGAGCACGTGATGGCAGAGCCTCCAGCTCTGAGGACTTTGCTGTGTTGAGTTCTGCACAAAGATGAGGATGTGATGGGAAGGTGAGGGAGCTCCCAGGGATCTTCCTCTTTCCAGCTCAAAAGTGCTTCTCTTGTGCATATTTTTCAACAAGTTCATCTTTCCTGCACTCTCCTGTGATGGTACAGTGGCTGACACCCATTCTAACCCACTACATAGCTCCTTTATCAGGTGAGTCAAGCATCTGTGGAGCAAGTCTTTCCTTCTGCCAGTGGGAAAGGCAGAGGTTTTGTGTCTACATTTTAGCAATTTGCTGTAAGTGGCAAATCCTTAACACTTTTGTGCCAGCTTCAATGGGTTTAAGATCAGTCCCCAAGGTTTCTGACCACGTTGCAGTATAGAATGGTCCCAACCACCTTGGCACTGGTTTGGTTGGTGCAGCTGCTGATAGAGGTTCCACTGGCTTCTCGCAGGTCTGCAGTCAGTTCAAGGGGGTGAAAGTAGAACAGTGTCACATTTATACAGTGCGAAGAGATGGGCCCTCCTGTCCCATGGCTCACTCTGCTCACTTTGTCCTTCCCCATTGCTGCAGACCGATGTGCATAGGTTGGGGCATGGCTGTGCCATTCATACACATTCATTGTGGCAAGGCAAAGCATCGATGATTGCTGGTGGGGACCTGCAAGCTGCTGCTCCCATAGCACCCAGCAATGGTGCTTGGGTCTGCAGGGCTCCTGTATCCAGTTGAATTATTCTCTTAGCAGTAGAGAGAGTCAGACTGACAGCTAAAATATTTTCTCTTTGTAATGACTTTTTTTTCACTGAAAATTTATGGATCTCTTTATGCTCATAAAACATAGAATGTATATTCTCTGTCCTATGCCAGTGTCACCTGCGTAAATTTGAACCTATCTCTTTGAAATGGTATCATTGCAAAGGGGGTGCAGGATGAGTCATGAAATATCTTGAACCCTAGTAACTTCAAATGGACGCCCATTACTTCAGAGTAATTACTGTCCCATAGACTAATCCTTTGTACCTCTGATATTCAGGCTTTCTAGCCCCTTATTCCACAAAGTCCTTCAAACTGTCCCTGTCAAGCTGGTCGGAGCCAAAAATATGCATGGACTTCATGTCCTGATAAATTCTCAGCCCTTTTAATTGGTTTTGTGGAGTTGTTTGAGGCTGGGAGTGTGGCTGGAGCACATCTCTGGATGACTTTGTCCTAGACACCAGTGTGATTTGCGATAGCCCTGTTGCTTTTTCAGTCTCTAGACAGCATGGCAATTTTGCAGCTCATTCTTGACCCTTTTGGAGCAAATAACAAATAGCTGCGGTTATCTTTTGTTGTAAATATGTTCTACCCTGTTCTTCTGGCTGTGAATAGAGGCTTCTAGGAACATCTTATGATAGGATTTTTGCTGATGAAAAGAGAGGAAAAGCTTCAAACTGAGCTATAGGTGAAGGTAGCTCATGTCCTTCTGTGTGCCAGGTTTGCTTCTGCTTCTTAATGCCCATGGCACAGTGAAGGAAAGTCTGAAGCCGGTTACTCATGTGCAACTGAGGAGCAACGGCTGCTACTGAGCTTCTGGAAATTTCAATCCACTCTCTTCCAGGAAAATCTTTTCTCCTACTTCACTGGCGCTTTGTGATTGATCTTGCTGAATTCTAAAATTGCTCTCTTGGTTATAGATGAGGGATTGACTCTGGTGTCTGAAAGAAGCCTTAGCAACATGAATATATCTCCACAATTTTTAGGATGATTACTCTATCTTGCAGGCTAACAATCAGACTCTTCCCTGTTTCTTCTTTCATGGTTTGCACAGTTTTCAATTTGTCAATTTTTATACTATTTTATTCTATCTATTCTATATAAAGTTGAACCTTGTGATTGGGTTTTTTTGCATCTTCATATCATTTGAAGCAGAAAGAGGAGGAGCAGAAAGCCATGCACACAACTTCTCCCTATTACACCCCAGGGTCTCTAAAAACGTGAAAGGCTGGGCAAAGTATTAGAGAGACTGCCTGTGGGCTAATGAATCTGCTCCATTTTATAATGACTAGTTGGTGCCAGAATCTTCAAGAACAACCTGAATAACCATCAGTGTGTGTCATTAAACAGGGACTGACCCAATCAACCAGAGCTATTTTAGAACTTAAATATAACCTCTTGGGAGTCTGTCTCTGCATGAATCTCTGGAGCCTGCAGATCTGCATTGAGTCTTCTAAGAGAAGTTTTCAGGGAAGATTTAACTTCTCTCTCTCATGCTTAGGATCACGAGTGAGATGGCCCTGATGATCTAAGTAAATGAATGTGCTGCCGTTGGGCTATTTCATCTTCAGAAGGGCCATTTAGCACTCTTCTATTTTTTTCCCCTTGTGCAAAGGACCTCTTCAAAGTAAGGGTCAAGGAACTTGATGCAGACAACCGATGCCATCCTCCGAGCTGTCCTTGCCAGGCGCCCAGCTTTAAATATCTCAGATGACACTGTGAAAGACTCCCCGCAGGGCTGTGAGAATCCAGAATGAATGAGTATCCTTGGATTAAATGATGATTAAGTGGTTGATGAAATGAGATGAATGAGGTGCCGCAAGGCAAGAACTCCTCCATTATAACAGCTGACCTTGGGCCAAATTTCCTCCCTTTCCCCATCTGTAAAAATGGAAGCCTATTGCGTCAGGTTGAAGCTGGTACCTTAGAAACCCACTTGCTCTGGAGGGTGGAAATCACCTTTCTGCTCATAGCACCTACCCCAATACCTGCACCACTAATGATATTTAGTAGAGACTTTCAGGTAACTAAGACATGAAGCAGTTTTTTTCCTAGACTGAAATCCTTTGTGTGAAAAGTACCACGTCAACATGGCTCCACAAAGATGTCCCCTAAGCAGGGTCTTCCTGAGGCCTGGTGGAGATGGCCATGCTTCCAGCTTCTGTACATCTTTCCTCAAGGAGCTTACAGCAGCTGGCAAACAGATAATTACCAAGTATCTAATGAAAGATGGGAGAGAAACATAACTATTACCTATCTTCTAAGAGAGGAAATGAAGGAGGGAGGTAGTAGGATAGTAATAAAGCAGTCGAGAACAAAAATGCAGTCGTCTTGATGTTTGATTTAGGCAGCTGCCTGCTTTTTTAAGAGCAGGAAGAGGAGCGGGTACAGAGCATGCTAAATTCCTCCTCCTCCTCCTCTAGAGCTCGGTGTGAAGTTCATTGCTGATCTTCCTAAAGCAGATATAAAAGTGAGACCCCAGCCCAGCAGGGTCACCGAGCCCACATGGCACTTCTAGCTGAACTGGGTTTTTTTAGTCCTCGCATCCTGGTAATGACACATCTTAGCATCTGCCTCTGTAAGCCTTCCTTGCACCTTTAATTGCATATGGTTTCTTCTTAGCTTCCTGGCTGGGTCTTCAGAGCACCATTGTACACTGTGAAACAGCTCCCTGCCATCCGTCCCGGTGGTTGCATCCATGTGATGGGACTGCTTCAGCTTGTAAAACATCCCTGGATCATTTGCTAAGAGAGGTGCTGTACACGTTTAGGATCATGATTATGATGTCCAGGGTGTTTTACCTGCACAGTTTGGTTTTACATAAAACCAATTACTCCCTGAATGATGAGAAAAATGACCCATTGCAGCCTGTATGAAGAATCCCTGGCTCTTACAAAGGCTCAGCGCTGTCACTGGGAGCTACTTGTTATGCAAATCTGGACATCTGACAGATGAAGTAAAGAAATGGAAATGTAGTTTCTGATAGCAAATGACTTTATTTCTTTATGGTCATTGTGTATTTGAACAATGGTGCTGTCTGCGTGTCTCAAACACAGCAGGAAGCATCTCTGATATCTCCTGAATGAGATTTGCTGACCCCCTCCTAGCCTGTAATAAAGCACAAAAAAGAAAAAGGGGGGAACCCACTTAAAATGGACAGATGACTGGCAAATACCACTGGTGCCCTTTTGTATCTGTGTTGGAGATTTTATGTTTGCCTTCCTGAAAGTGACTGTTTCTTCCACAATCGATTCACTTATTCCTCCTGGATGATGCAATTTTCTTGCCTTGAATGCATTCCTAGTCAGGCAGAAATACCAGATGTGATTCTGGTCTTGTTCCCTGGGGTAAGTCATTGCCGTCAAAAGAGTCCCGTCACTTACGGGGATGAAGGTAGAGTCACAGGGAATCTTGTTTTCCTGTATTCCAATTTATTTCAGTTAGTTTGGACTAAATATTTATAATACTTTTCTTCAAAAGAAGTCAGAGAACTCCATGAGATCGTTCTAAATGAGCTCTACAGACTCCTTCATCCAGATTTTAGGCTGTGAGCAGTTTTCCTTGCAGCCTAGGTGGTACTTTTTGCCTCTTTGCACAGAGAAGATGTCTGACAAACCCTTAAGGGAAGGGGAAAATGTTGACCTAAAGCAACAGAAGGGCATGGCAACTTGGTGTGTGGGACAGGGAAAAACATATAGAGATGCTGAGGGCTTGCTCTGAAAAGGCTCAAGATATTTGGGACTAATATGTTTTCTTTAATCCTGTGGAACCTGGTAGAGAGCTCTGCAGTCTGGTTCATCCAGACAGGCTGGAAGGGAAGGGGTGGAAACTGGATACAAGAATTGTTTTTGGTGTTGGATAGACTATTCAGGTGGTCCTGGAGGCTGTAGATCATAGAATCCTAGAATGGTTTGTGTTGGAAGGGACCTTAAAGATCACCCAGCTCCAAACCCCTGCCATGGGCAGGGACACCTTCCACTAGAGCAGCTTGCTCCAAGTCCCATCCATCTTGGTCTTGACCACTGCCAGGGATGGGGACTCTTACCTATGAAGGGCAGCATGAAGTCTTTTGGCTGTGGTTTAAGCATGCCTCAGGGGCTAGGGCATACAAAGTCTCCTTCATCCTCATGTTCTAAACTCTGGTTCTGATGTGTTTACAAGAGCTGTTTCAAATCTGTTCCAGCACAAGCTACTTTTCACCCATTGTGCTCCAGAAAGGTAGATGTGGTTAAGAGCATACACAAGGAAAGAAGCAATACCCTAAGGAAGACATGAGATTAATTTTTAATCTGTTAGCACCTTTGTTGAAAGATGAAAATTTCAACGTAAAAATGGGGAAGGAAGAAAATCAAAGCACTTCAGTTCAGATGCCCCTGGATATATTGATTTTATGTATTTGAAATGATACTCTTTGACTTTATGCTTTGAAATAGCACTGATCTAAACTGCAAATGAAAATTAATTAAATGACTCAGACACCATAAATCTGTTGCATTCTGGTCAAACTAAATATTTGGTTGACCTAACAGGGCTCCTCTCAGATGCTTTTTCCCTGGGAAAGTACATTGTTTTGCAAACTATTTTCTCAAGTTCTTCATTTGGATCAGAGCTTTCCGGTTGAATTAGAAGGGACCTGCCTGCGGGCATGAGAAGTACTTAAATCTGACAGGGAAACAGAACAAAGTAAATACAGCACAAGGAAACTAAGACAGTGTTTCTGATAGCAACCTTGCATCAAGCCCTGAATGGCTGTCCTATAGAAAGACTGGGTCTAGCATGATGTGGGGGAAAAAAACCCAGTATGCTGTTCAACTGTACTGTTTTGAAACCTCTGTGGAAGAAGCATGTTGGTAGGAAGACTATCCTGTTACACAAAGCAGCAGCATGTCTCTGGTCTTCTGGAGTCTGTGATGCCAGAAAAAACACATAGAAGAAAACTGATTCCTCAGTATAGCATATGGGCATTGCTGGTGGCAGGTCTTGGCTGTTAAATCTAGTTGAAAACATCTGAGGGGCCTACTGAAACAGTTCAGGCCTGGGAAGGAAACAAAAAAAGAAATTGTGAGAGGTTAGGAATGTCCTACTGGCATTTTCCTGGAAAACACAGAGTGTTACAGGCTCTTCTGTATAACAAAGAGAAGGTTGAGCAATCTTCAAACACTGGCGATCAGAAAAGGCTGCAGTCAAGTAGAAGCTGTACCAAATCCAGGCAAGAGTTAGAATGATGCATCTCTAAACAGAGCTCCCTGGAGATGAAAGCATGGGTGGCTCTTGCCTCACAGGGACCAATGCCTTTAATTTTCTCTGGTTTCATTGGGAAAATGATTAAAAAATCTCTCTGCACTGATTAGTTCAGATCTAAGAGGTTTAGAAGAAGGGCAGTTTTTATCATCAGACCTCCCTGTTCCTTCTGGCAGATGAATTGTTGAAGAGGTACTCAATGATTTCATTCTATTTTGCTTTTCCCTCATTGTCTTCAGCCTCTGTATTGATGGGGGGTGTTGGGGTGATGTGGAAGGATCCTCAGTTTTCTCTGGATTTCAATGAATTCAGAAGAAAGAAACTTGCTCTTCATTTCATTTTCCACAAAATGCTTTGAAGGTTCAATGCTCTTTGTGAGCTGCATTGGGGCTCTGGTGAGGAAGGGGAGAAACAATCTTTGAGGCAAAAAAGCCCTCAGTAACCCCTCCCTCTCCCAAGCCAAAGATGTCCTCTCTGCCTCTCCCCCAGAGGGAAAAGGAGCTGAAGCTGAGTGAAAAATGATCACACAGTTCTCACAACCATTTCCTGGACCGAGGGCATTACCTGCCAATTGCCACCCTGAACTCACTGCATCCCTGTTTCCTTTAGTCTGGTCTTTTTGAGGATCTGAGCTGCGCAGTGACGGGATTGTCTTGCAGCCTGTTTGTACACTCATCTATTAAACAATCTGCCCGAGATGGCCCTGGTCCAGTTGCAGGCCAGTCCTGGAAGCCCTCTGGCAGGAAAGGAGGCTGTCTACCCTTTCCAAACTCTTCTCTACTGGTATTTCTTCTCTAAAGTATGTATTTATATCTATTTTTGTTTGCTTGGTTAGACCTGGGAGGTTTGATGCATTCATATCTTTATTTCGAAGGGTCTTTTACCTCCTCATGCTTGTCCCACCAGTTTCACCCCTCGGCTCAAGAAGGACCAGGGCAGGTTTCATCTAACTTAGGAGGAGGAACCCAAAGCCTTGTTGAGAATTTCTTTCAGTGGTTCTTTTCCAGGTTTTAGTCAGTTGGATACAACAACTTCTTTCATTTCACACTGGATCTTCCAAAGAGGAGCTACTTCTAGAACTGTTAAGTGGAAAAGTCTGATTTTATATATGTGTATCTTTAGCTATATGTACAATACCCCCCTGCACATACAGATAGGTTTGGACTGAAAGGCTTTCTTCCAGTGTTCCTAAATTCAAAGAATCTGAAAAGCACTTTTAATGTAAGTGAATTTCTTGTTAGAGTTTTTAAATAGAAGCAGGGCTCAATCATGGATTATCTTAGCTCCTAATCATCATGTCCAAAGTATTTTAATTTAAGAAATTACTACACACCATTTAATTTTATTAACCTATTTATCTACATGTGCAAAGAGCCCACAGGCAATCCAGGACTGCATTATACTAGGTCCTATATAAATATGAGTTGGATCTGAAAGCAATTACAGGCTCAATCTCATCATGTAGGTCAGTCATTAATCTCTGGTTTGCCAGACAATATAGCTACTTTCTCCAGTACAGTAACTACACATCTGTATTTCGGGAATGGGATTCAGAAGAAATTAAGCTTGTATGTAAGACTGTAATTGTTGCATCTCCGCTAGCAGGAAACACTAGCAGCATCTGGTTTAACACTGATGTATAATGTATCTGTTAATGATCCAGAAAAGCGGGTTGTGAAGTTGCAAGGGTCAAAGTCTCATGTAATTAGTGACATTAGCCAAGACTGGAGGATTTCAGGAGGTGGGGACCAAGCTAGCAGGATGGGCAGGAAGACAGCAGTGCTGACAGCCTCAGAAACACAGCTTATGTTGTGGAAGGGATAACTGGAGTTTCTGGTATGATAACTGCACCCTGAGGGGTAACTGTGGGGAAGAGGGGGCGAGATAGATCCAGGTGATGCTGGGGAGGGTGAGTGGAAAATCTACTCAGTGCATGGCAGTAGTGAAAATAGTAACAAACACGTTAGCATTTCAGTGAGATAAAAAAAATGTGTCACAGAATCAGCAAAAGACCCTTTCCTGAGCTGCTACTCTGATCCTTGCATCTAACGGGGTATATGGAGTAGAAATAGAAGTTGTCAAGATGAAAAACAGTAGAGCTAAGGCAATATTAATGAAAAGCCTAGGGTCATTTAATGTAAAGGAGATGACTAAATGGGGACATGAGAGATGTAAAACATCAGAAACGATAGGCCAGTGATTCAGCGGCTCCTTTTCTTACTTATGAAGCACAAGTAGAAACTGCATGTAACTATTAAATATAGTAATAAAAAAAAACCCCACATGCAAGGAAGCACGATGTTTGTACTTCCTGCGGAGGACACGAGCTGGGGAGCTTAGTATCTACATGTTATCAAGACTGAGGACCTGCACGTATCACATCTCGATACTGTTCAGCACTGCTGGTGCTGCATTAAAGACATGGAATCATGGTTGTGTTTCATGTCACTTGCAGGTCTGGAAGGGAGGGAAGGAGCTGAGTGGGAAACACTCTGAGGTTTCCTGCCTTTCCTCCAAAGCAGTTAGTCCAGGCTGTGGTTGAAGGCGGATTCTCTCTGGAACAGGTCTTGTTGTGTACAAGCTTGTCTCCGGGCTGGGGATGGATCTGTGTTTGTGCTGTATGTAGAAGGTTCAGAGGCTCTGTGATCTGCTCCCAGATCATTCCCTTTTTCCACTATTGAAATGTGCAGATGCAAAGGGAACGGTCCCATCGTGCTCCGCACCCGCAGTGGGTGTATGTGGAGGTGTGCACAGGCAGCACCCCGGGGGATGCCGTGTTGCAGAGGTTGGTGGGTGGCTGGGGAGGAAGCCTGCTGCAGCTAAAGATAAAGCCTGTGGGGCGGGTGGGGGAATCTCCCCACCACACACATCTGCTCTCGGGCTGGCGCTGCTCCAGGCATCCTTCTCGCCTACCCCACCTCGGCCCAAAGTGGTTGGTCTCTCTGGTTGCTGTCATGTTGAAATTAGCTGGGGAGAGACACTTCACCCATTTCCTTGCCTAGTTTCTATGGTGATATTCCACTCGAGTGTTTTCAGCAGGTCTGAGTTTATTTCCCTGCAGATAAGGCAGCCTATGCTAATATACTGCAGCCTGGGCTCTAAATCTTGGCAACAAGCCGAGGGCTCGTACCACTGAGCTGAAATGGCTCTAGGTAGGATGTATTTCATGCTGGCTTTGGCAATAGGTGACATTATCTTGTGAAATAATATTTTGATTGTTTGTTGCTGCTGTTTGACTCTCCAAGCTGGAAGGCTGGGAAGCACATGGAAATGTGCATTCTCATGTTCCTCCTCCTCTGTACTCCCTGGTGGAGAAAGCTCAGGGACCACGAGCTCTGGCTTGGTGAAGGCTGAAATACAGTGCATGATGTGGGAGGAAAAATGTGTGAGAGAAGGGTGTTGGAAGCAGTGGGAAAGGAGCTGTGCTGGCTCCTTTCAGGCTGGTTAGATCTGTGTTGACTCCAGGTGAGTAATTCACACCCTTTCCTTCCATGAAGGAGCTGTTGCCATTCCTGTCCCACCTGGTAGGTCTTTGGGAGTAAACCCACCTGTGTATTTCTCCAGCATGGCTTGAAGGCTTTGAGTGTTCACAAGGGAAGGTGGTGAATGTCTCCTCATGTGAAAGGGGGTGATGGGGATCACTTTCCTGCTGCTCTTGAGGCTGGTGCAGCCCCAGTCCAAGCTGCTTGTTGGACACTTTCCCTTATGTTGGCTCATGGGGCTACGGCTCATCCATCCCCATAGCAACTGTCAGGCACAGAGATCCCCAAGGATCCTGTCCCTCACTCATACCCCAGAGAAGGAGGCTTGGTCCCACTGCTTGGTGCACCCAATGCTGCAGAGGGCTGTGCAGCAGCTTGGCTTTGACTGTGGTGCTGTTTGGGAGTTAAGATGTTCTCTTTAGTCTTCTCCAAAGAAGATATGGTTCCAAACTTGCCTTTTGCCCCCAAGCACTGCTGCTCTGACAGGAGTAGCCTCTGCCTTTTGCTGTGTGCAGTGGTTTGCTCCTGCCAGACAACACGACATGTTTACTGAGGCTCACCTACCTGAGTCATACTGGCATGTTTGCTGCAGAAGGAAAGCAAATAGACTTGGGGAAACAATGGAAAACCCCAACCCAGCAAGCCAGACTGTGACCTTTGAAAGGACCTGAAAGGTACAGACAACTGTTTTAATGACTTCATGTGATTTCCTGCAGGTGGGTAACCTAGGGGGAAGAAGAAGACAGGGAATATTGCAGCAGAACTCATGTCAAAGAGTGATGCTGATCATCATGGCTTGCTCTGAGCAGGAATACTCTGGCCCATCAGGACAAAGAGGACAGGCAGTCCAAAATGCTGGGGCTCTGCCCTGGGGACCAAGGAGCATGCAGTGCTTCGTGGAGCTGACAATGCAGCTGAGACCTTGTAAAGGGATAATATCTTGAGAACTGCCTTGCTTGGCCCTTGTGATCCTTGGAATCTTAGCTCATGTCTGTGTTATTCTCACTTCTTCACCTCCATGTCCTCAGGCTGAAGCCTGCTTTGGGGGCTGCCACTGTGAGAAGTGTCTTTGGAGCCTCAGTAATGCTGACTCTTCAGGCAGTTGCTGTGTGAGCAGGCAAGAAAGCAGGTCTGTTGTGGGCTCAGACGGCATCTGTGCCTTCGCAGGAAATGTGGTGGCACCATCAAGTCTCCTGCAATGTGACGCAGGTAGTTGGCTGCTTCCCTGATACACTTCACACCTCTCAGAAGTATGACTGATCTCACCAGTGGCATTTTAACATACCCACCACCGAAGCTCTGGGCTGACGTTTGCAGCAAATTCTGTTCCATTTCTAAGGGCCGCAGTTTAGAGAGGACCCGCGAAAACAAATGAAGGCTTCACTTGGGAAGTTGCAAATTTACGCTCATCCCAGACTCCCCCTGAAGATGCTGCCCACCTCCCACAGCTGAGGGGATGGAGGGTGGAGCATCATCCGAGCCTGGGCTCAGCTCCCACCCCCTGTGATCAACCCGCAGCTTTTTGGCCCACTTTGGCAGCCTGGACCGTGTCTGTGGAAGCGAGGAGGTAAACCTGGCCCAGGTTGGAGGAGGGATGTGAGGAAAATCACTGCTGTTTCTGAAAGGCTCAGAGCCCATTTGCGATGAAGGTTATAGAAGAACCCATAGCGCTCCTCTAAGAAGCACCTGAACCTGGAGCAGCTCCCTGGATGTCATGACTTCAGACATACAGTGTGATCTTGTTCCCCCATAGAGAAACTGTACAGGTATAAACTTGTTCCTCTGTGTTTTTCAGAACAAAATGTTTTCTTGGACCCAAATAGAGGGTAAATGGAGCAGGTGGGGTTGGACAGTTCAGGAAACCTCAGAAGGTTATTTTACTCCAGGTCTTCAGGACACTTACGGATCCAAAGCAATGTCCAACTCTATGCTTTATAAGGAAAGTTTAGTAAGGTTATAGCCACTAAGCAACTACAGACAAGTGACCTGTGTTACAGCTAATTGTGCTGCTTTGGTTTATTTTTGTCCATCTCAGACTAACAGCTTGTATGTCTGACAGAAGCTTGCTTTTTCTTTTCCCCTTCCAGTGAAGGATTATTAATAGATGAGGCATCAACAAAGAAAAGACCATTTGAGAAATAACATGGGGCACTTGCTCTACAGTGGAAAAAAACAACAGCACACACCCACATGAAACATTATTTTCTTTTTAAAGAACATTGACAAGAAAGGCCCCTTCCCTTCGGGAGGCATTCATATTCCCCAGAGTTCACGATTCAGCCAGCATTCCTGCCCTCTTCAAATAGATTAAAATCTGAAGGACTTTTTTTCTCCCCCCTTTTGTGCTTGAATGATTTTAACTTTGGTCAGATGCTGACTTGCAAAAGGCTGGGCTTGAGAATCATCTCCTTTTATCACTCCTATCAGACTTTATGGGCTTTCTTCAGGCTCAAAATAAAATGGAACTAAACATAATAAAATCGTACGCTTCAGGGCAAAATATAATTACCTGGAGGGATCAGGAAGAAACTGTTTTTATTTTGTGAATAACAGTGATTAATGCAGTGTGTGTTGACAGTGGTTTTTTTCTGACAAACAGTTGTGGGCTACCACTGGAAACAGATTCCATGGGGCAAAGGTCTTTGTTTATGGTCAGCTGATGGCTCATATCATGGGGCTTGGAAGGTGGATTCTGAGAAGCAAAGAAAATTAATCTTCAGGTTCTTGGAAGCTTTTGGATTCAGAGCTGCTGTAGGACTTCAGATTCAGAGCTGCAGTAGGACTTCAGATTCAGAGCTGCAGTAGGACTACAGATTCAGAGCTGCAGTAGGACTTCAGATTCAGAGCTGCTGTAGGACTTCAGATTCAGAGCTGCTGTAGGACTTCAGATTCAGAGCTGCAGTAGGACTTCAGGTTCAGAGCTGCAGTAGGACTTCACAGCAGAATAGCACAGAGGAGCCCAGTGTTTGCTGGAGAAGGAACGTGTTGCCTCCATTCAGGCATTGAACTGTTCCCAGGGTGCCACCACGCATGGGGTGCTGCTGTCCTGGCCACACTTCCCATTTGACCTCCTGTGAAACCCAAGACACATATTTGTCTGGGAAATTTCTCACCTGCAGTGCAGTAACGCTGGAAGATGTTCCTGCCTGTGGAGGGAGTTTGAACTGAATGTGTCCTAAGGTCCCTTCCAACCCAGCCCATTCTGTGATTCCATCTCAGCTCCACAAGGAGACTCCAAATGCAGAGATAGTTTCAGAGAAGAGTTTGTTTTCTGCATGCAGCAGCTGCCCAATTTCTGCAGGGATCTTGGTGAAAGATCCCTGAAATGCCCTTCTTAGGTAAATTCTTGAGAGTATTGGGAGTACTGATGAGAAAAATGAAACATCGCTGAGTTTATCAGGGGAGGTTTTGTTTGTAAGCCTTGAACCACCTTCAGATCAGCTACCAGGTGGGTAACAGCCTGGACCTGGTCTTTGCTGGGTGGCTCAAACCCTGAGTGTAGTGCTGGGAGCAGGTGAGCGAAGGGAATGTTTAAAAAGGCAGAGAATGACCAGGCTTTCTGCTGGTGCTGAAGGGAGAGGTTGATGCTGGTGGAGGCTTGGGTGCAGAAGGTGGCTCAGCTTGGATCTGGGCTCTGGCATCATCACTGGGGCCAAAGATGCATTTGCTCCTGAATTCCTCCTCTTGTCGAGAAGAGGGCAACAGCACGTGCCTGGTCTAGGTCTTTGCCTCTTGTGTCTCTTGAGAATGCAGGTTTCCTGGAGCTAGGTACATGTCTGCTGCCTGTAAAACTCAGTGTTCACGTGAGGTGTTGGTGAAGTTGAGTTTTCCAGGGCTGCTGTGGTGTTGCATTGTGTGCTGGCTTCTGACCCTCAGGTTGCTGTTCCCATGCTGTAGCATCACTTTTGATTGAAACTGCCTGGTATTTTCCCATAGTGACATAGATGTGGCTATTAATTGGATAGAAAAAGCTTATAAAGCTCCTTTGGAAAGAGAACAAAGGCTCTGCTGTTATCTGTAATGGTGGGCCATGAAAGTTGTGTGCTGTGTGATACAGGGAAGACAGCAGAAGTCCCAGGCCTGTGTGCTGAAGAAGGCAGCTGAGTTTGAAACTTCACTGTTAAGGACCTTGTCTCCTCCTTAAACAAAATAAGATCTGTGTTTCCTCATAGAAGCAGTTTTAATTTCCTCATAGAACCAGTTTAATTTGAGCCAGGCTTCGAATCCCCCATAATTTGGGAGTGCATGTTGGAGGGAGGGAAGCAGGTTCAGAGCAGTGTCTGGTGATACCTGATTTACACTATTGCTGCGTGTGTAATGATAACTTAGTGATCTAGGGTCATCCAGCCTTAGTTTTCCCAATTTTCCTGTTTCTCTGCTGCAAGTGAGAATAAAGTAGCCTTAGGAGCAGCACATTTACATATCCCAGGACCTTCTGGCATGATGGGCTGTATTTCTTCTCTGTCCTGTTGGCTGCAGACAATTGGTGGCTCAGATACCAATGAAATTTTAAAAAGCCTCAAAGAAGATGATATAAAAAGAAAGAAAAAAAAACAACCCAAACCTGTTAGTTCTGGAACTGAGACCTGAATTACACAGAAAACAAGAAATATAATAGCTCCAAAAGCCCTATTAGTTATATACCTGAAATGCAGGGACCTGCTGAGAATCCAACAGCTTTGCCAGAAGTATAGGCATCAAAACTAATAACCCACTGGTTATACAAGGACCTGCACAAATAAGAAGGGCATATAACAGTTGCCAAGTGAATCAGAACTTTGCAAACTGTTTTTTCTTCAAGTTAAACCTTTAATTTTATTAACAATTTTATTTATAAAGTACTTTCTTGGAGGCCCTTGAGGTGTTGCACAAGCTGTAAAAATGCACTAATAAAGAAAATAGCCTCATAAAAAAGTATAGAAATGAAGTACTAAAAAGGCACTTTCATGAAGACAGGAGCTGTTAAAAACCATATATTGGTGTCAAAATTGTCCCTTTGTATGCTGTAAAGATTAGTACTTTGCCACTGGGAGCTCAGATACCATGGTGACAGAACCAGGGTAAGATTCTGAGTAGAACAGGACAGATAAAAAGAGTGAAGTCAAAGCAAAGGTCTTGCCAACCCTGTAATGGGAGGTATGTCACCTGCTGCATCAGCCTGGACCAGAGCAGTGTCCTGGGCCCCTGAAATGAGTTGGTTCTCACTGGGGATCAGCTCAGCTCTCTGTTGTGGACCTGCAATCCTCTCCTGTTCTGTCTGGGGTTAAAGAGGTGAGCACAATAGCTGCTCTTTAGCCTGAAGCATTAATGAACAGAGTACAAGTGCTGTAACCCTTGTGCTTATGAGCGTGCACAAAAGCTCTATCCAGTCAATGCAAAGGTGTCATCTTGGCATTTGTCTTGAATTGGGGATCTTGTAGCTTTGTGCTTATTTCATAGAACCATAAAATCCCAGCCTGGTTTGGGTTGGAAGGGCCCTTAAATCTCCTCCAGCTCCAACCCCTGCCACGGGCAGGGACACCTTCCACTAGAGCAGCTTGCTCCAAGCCCCTGTGTCCAACCTGGCCTTGAACACTTCCAGGGATGGGGCAGCCACAGCTTCTTACCACCCTCGCATGGAAGACGTCTTCCTAATGTCTGATCTCAATCTCCCCTCTTTCATCTTACAGCCAATCTCTTAAAGCCATTTAGAGGTAGAAAATTTGTGTCATCCACTCATCCCTCCCTGTTCCTCACTGTTCCCATCCTGCAAAGTTTCTGGTTCAGAGGTTTCCCCAGAGCTACGGCTCCTGAGCACTGGTGGCCTCTCAGGCTGTGATAAAGGCTGTGTTGTCCTCCCTGTGTATTCAGCTGTGTGTGACAGCAGGGATTTATGGGGTCTGTAAACTGTGGTAGGTGTGTGAAAGGCTGGTGAGATGCACAGGAAGTGGCTTATCAGTTCCTTCTGCTGAGCCCAGAGACAGCCTCGAGTATTACACAACACTGGTGGCACAGCAAATTGTGCTTTTTGTAAAAAAAGTGGGATTTTTAATCAGTGGCAATTGCTATGTGATTTCTCAGAAAGAGGAGCAAAACATACCCCCGCTTCCATCCCCACCTCCGCTTTCAGCCCCCAGTTTATTCTGCCTAGGCTATTTTTGACTTCCCAGAGTTACTGGGAGAACAAGATTAGCAACTGATCATTTATGCTGATTTTTCTAAGCACTGAACTGTCTTTCATTAAAACTGTCATTCAAGGGAAAAATGTTAAATTGTGCGTTCAGTTTCACCATGTGCTGCAAATACGGATGCAGCTTATATCCATGTCTCCGGGATGGAGAAATCTGGATGCTGCTGGTTGCTAATTTGCTATGTCTGGAAAGGAAGAGAGGGGCCAGCAGCTGGAGGGGGCAGTCAGTCCAAGCTGTGCCTGATTATGTCCCCCAGTGCTCCCCCAAAAGCTGTTGTGTGGTGGAGTTAGCTGTGTGGGGCAGCACGTGGGATGTCGTAGCGGTGGTGTGTGTGATCCCTGCTTTCGTGCAGCCAGAGGTGGAGATGCTCTCCTGGCCTGGAGAAAGCAAAGGGTTGTTTATCAGCAGTGTTGACAAGAAGAGCTTACTTTTGCTTCCCAAAGCTGTGGAAAACGCTTCCCAGCCTCTGCTTTAGAGGCATTTACGGTCTGAAGATGGGGGTGTGCCTCTCCCTGGAATGGAGGTGGTGTGGAAACATGCCAGCTCAGTAAAAGCTTTCAGCAGGGCTCCCTGGAGGCACCAACCCTGCTCATGTGCTGGGGATGGGAAGCCGAGAGGGAATCTGGCTTCCAGCTCATCCTGCTCTTAACCCCTCTGTGCCAGGTCAGGCATCCTGCTCCTTCTCCCTGGTACTCTGGTGTTTCCCTCTGTTTAGCTCCACAGCCACGCACAGATTTGCTGATACCCTACCAGGTCCTCAGCCAGCTTGCCCTTCCCTTCCAGGCTTCAACAAGGGCCTTGAAGTTGTACAAGGCAAATAATTGTGCCTGGCCTGTGATCATCTACTTTATTCTCTTTGTAACCACAGGCAGTATCTGCAGCCTTGAAAGGCTTCTGCAATTACCCACCTTGCCACCCATTGCTTCTCTCCACAAGCTCCATTTTGATCCACACTACTCCTGGCATCTTGTAGTGTTACCTATGAGTGCTTTGATGTTCAGAGACTGAAGTATGTCAGAGGCAGCATAAAAATTGCATGTAATTATCCTTGGTCTGGGTCTGTGGGAGCAAAGAATCATCAATATTGATGTGTGACAGCATCTATGTTTTATGTGTGAGCATAAATCTCCTCTCCGCCATGTTCAGCAGGAGTTTTTGATCACTGCCTGTGTCCTGCGCCATTAGAGAGCTGCTCTCGTGCTGTTTCCTTTCCTCCTGGGGCTGGTGCCTTGGGGATGAATGCTGTGGTGGCCTCCAGAGATCACTGACTGGCAATGCCTGCACAGCCAGGAGAAGGGTGACAGCTTCACAAAGTGTTTCTGCACCCAGCTCTCTACCTCTATCTGTACCTCTGCACCACTGCCGACATCAATGAATAATTGAGGCTGTAAGATGGAAAAGGAGGATGTGGTTGGCAGAAGGGAGGTGGTGGGAAGAGGGGAGTGGTAACAATCCTGCAATGGCCGTGGACCAGGGGAAGGGAAGGGGTCAGACCACAGTGTGTGTTTTGGTGGTGGCATAGCCACTGGTGCAGAGACAAAAAGGAGGGCAATGCTGTCCCTGGAGGGAACTGGCTCACCTCTCCTCAGCCTGAGGATGCAGGGGATGTGCTATAGGGGAAGCGGTGGCTGGTGCAGGGAGGGGTTCATTGTGCCCAGCAGTGTTTGGGCACACAACACCCCTCATAGGAGAAAATCCTCATCGACTCTGGTTCTCCCTGATTTGGCCTTAAATCACAGTCGGGATCAGGTGTTTCCCACCTCATTTTCCCTTCTGCATACAACCTATGGCTCCTGCTCTGTCTTTTCTTTCCAGTGTTGGTCATGTTTGGCCCTTGTTGCTTAATAAGCAGCTGGACTTGAGGAATTTGTGCTTTGAGTGTCTTTAAAGGTCTAGTCTGCTAAGAGGAGCGTGTTGGGCAAGGCCAGGGCAGGATGGGTTGGGCAAACACTGGGTAGTGCTTGTGCAGAAGAAGCAGCAGTGAAATGCTGCAGCCGTGATGGACCACGGGATAGTGAAAGCAACCCTGGTGTGGGCTGTGCGGGTTCCAAAGGGACCTTGCTGTCTTTAGGTGAGGTTTGCTCTGGACCGGACCAAACAAATGAGAGTGAGCTTAGGAATGAGTCTGGACTAATTCTGAGAGGGTTAAAGAATAGCAGAAGGAATCTGTGGGGGAATGGCATCATCTCCTTTGGGACAGAGTGTGTGTGTGTGTGCCAGGCAGCATTAGGGATGGTAGGATGTGTCTGCCTGCCCAAAGCAGCATCAGATATCTGTAGCACTGCAGTTTCATTCCCTACCCTGCCCCAAAGTAGATGAGCCTTCAGGCTTCTCAATTCCTGACCTTTTGCAGCTTTGACAAACCTAGATCTTGAATCTCGTGCACTGGGATCCTGCTGACATCCCTCCAGCATGTAGAAAACACTTAGGTGTTTCTGAATGGAGCAAGGCTGTGGTAGGATGTTGCTACAGTACCTGGGACATTGATAGAGGCTCTGATGGCTGTGGGGTAGTCTTCTGGTGTGTGAGGCTATGGAATGGGTTCCCTCTGGCATTTCATGATGCCTTGGGACAATGAAACTATTTAAACCATGCAGAGGTCATGCTTACACCACGCTTCGGAGTGGTTAAAGATTTGTACTGGTCTGCAGGGAGCTGTGCCCGTTCTGTACGTGTGTACTTGGGACCAGCGCATGCTCAATGCACAAGATTTGAGCAGCGTCTTCCTACCGCCACTCACTACTCCTCAGCTCTCAGAGGAGGGATTTGATGAGAAATGCCACTTCTCTGGTGTTTGTCACTGTGAATGGTTTCTCCCAGGGGAAGCTGCCATTTTGCTAATGCCGCATCAAAATGGATTTCCTTCCCAGATGTGGAATAAACCATAGAAATAGCAAAAAAAAATCCCAACCCCTGTCCTTGCCTCCTAGTCACCATGAAATCTGCAATTCTCCATGCGTTCAGGAAGGGAAGGACGTTTTCTGTGCTGCTTTTCTTTTAAAATACCCTTTGCTTGAGGTGGTATCACTTTGGCATAACTAAAAGCACATACAGTGTGGTATCTATGTAACTAAAGCAGGAACGGCCATGGTACATCATCAGGTTGTCAGTGTCAGCTCCAGTTTGTTTTTAAACTTTTCCTAATTACAATCCAGACACCCAGAATCATTTTTTAGCAGCTTGTTCCCCTTTGTTGAAATGAGTTGCTTTG
This sequence comes from Pezoporus wallicus, assembly GCF_028554395.1. Classification (NCBI taxonomy): domain Eukaryota; kingdom Metazoa; phylum Chordata; class Aves; order Psittaciformes; family Psittacidae; genus Pezoporus; species Pezoporus wallicus. Next base: position 691,376 of record NW_026637703.1, read on the forward strand.
ATGAAGGCAATCTATGATGCTTCAAAGTGAGGTTGGGTTCTTGTAGGTAATGCTGTAAATTGAGTACCACAGGGGCTGCTCACGCTGAAGCTGAGCTGAGGATGGAAGTTTTGCTCTGAAGTTAAACGCTATTGAGACTTCGTTGGGTAATGCTGGCAGCTTTCCTGGAGTACATTGATTCACTGTGACACTTCCAAGAAAATAAAATCAACTAATTCACAGTTGGGTTTGAAAATGTGGGATTTCTAATGTTGGACTTTGGGTTGAATGTCCCCTGTTATCTCATGGAGGATGATGGAGATTTAGGTGGGTGATCTCAAGAGCTTCTCTCTGCTATCCCTGGTTTGGTGGATTTGTTCCTGTGCTCGTCAGTCTAATCCGATTGCAAACAGCCTGACACGGAATAAGTATTGGATTTGTTTGTTAAAAAAGCCTTTCTTCCCTAAAATACGTTGCTAAAGAAAATTACAGTTGATATTTGTCTGGGTGGCTTAAATCCCTGAAGAAATAACTTTTTGCTCTAAAAAAAGACAGCTACCAACAGCTTTTATTTCCAACATATTGTAACTTCTCAGCGTGGTTACAAAGCAGTCTCAGTTGCAAGGCAGTAGTTGAAACCATGACCTAGGGCTGAGATTAAACAATCCTTTTTCAGGTTTGCCCCTGTGTTGGCATATTTGATGTATTGCTAATCCAATTAAGTTTTCACACAGTGGTTGTATTGTTACTGCAGGACTTCTTTGTTTATTAACCTTTTTCTTGGTGAGAAATTCCTTCCGTAACCCTCAACAGATTGGACATATGTTAATATTGCACAATAGAGAAGGAGAAGTGTCAGAAGGAGGTGAATGAGCTGCAGCTCTGCCGGAGGAGGTAACCATGGCTCTGCTAGGGCTCAGGTTAAGGGGATTCAGCAGTTTGCAGGCTCACAGTTGCTGTTACAAAATGAAACATTCCAGATGGTGATATAAAGATCTTTTATCCATCTATCCTTCCAATAAAGCTTTCTACATTAGGTGGTTTGCAACCTTGAATCATCCATGGTTTTGTGGAAATAGATTTTGCTCTCCATCCTGTCACTGCTGACATTTCAACACGATTCTCTTTGTTCTCTGTTACTGTGGACTAATAAGTCAGCTCAGACATGATGATTCTGCTCCTTACGTCTGATACACTGGTGAAGCTGTATTGTGGGAGGACGCTGTGTCTCCCAGGGACAACCCAGTAGGGTTTTGCCTGTGCGTGCACCATACAACATTCACTTGTAATCCCCTGGGCAAAATGTGAAGGGTTGTCATACAAGGGCTGGAGGTGGATGGTGTGTTTCTCATCGCATTGGCTGCATGCTAGCATACAGAGCCAGGAAATTGATTTTGACTTGCTGGTCTCTGCTTTGTGTCATTCATCAGGTATGTGTGCTTAATAACATGTCTGACTGACTTCCCGCTGGAGCCTGTGTCTAGAACCTCTGGCTGTAGATGGGGACTCAGGCTGTGGAGCCAGTAGTGGTTCCCTGGAGGGGAAAGGCTCCCAAGGCTCTGTGCCTTGCCCAGCCCCATGGGGAAGAAATCTCCCCATGGCATTTGTGTGCACGGATCAGCTGCTCCTCACCGTCACTTGCTGTATTGCTGACTTTGGCTATAAGAGTTTGTGGAATCATTGTGTGTGTGTTCTTGTAGTATCCAGCAACACTATTATAATGGTCCCTCCAAGTGCAAGGATCCAATGTCCTGGTTTTTGTTTCCTGCCACTGTTTTTCCCATGCTAATTCTCATGGAAGTAAGTCTGTTGTAGAATACCAGTGAAGCAAACCTTCCTCTTCACCTGGCACAGAAACAGCAGCAGAAAGGTAGCCTGAGCTCCGGTCTTATAATTCACTGTGCACCAAGCAAGGTCTCTGTAACAAGTCCAGAGCACATGCTTGACTCCATCCCGAATCAGGGAAACATTAGTAACATGCTTAAGTCAGTGGGATTTATTCCTGTGGTTAAATGCATGCTCACAGGCTTCGCTGGATCAGGGCCTGCACAAATAAGAACTGTAAACCTCAAAGTCGTCAATGTGGATTGCTTTCCATAACTTTAAACAAAACCTAGGCTTATTTCCTCTAGGTTTTATCTTGTAGACAAACTTTTCTGGCCCTTTCCTTTTGTCCTATTGCAACTACCCTGGAGGAACTCGCAACAACCCAGACTCTCTGCAGCTGATTTCCCTGCTTAGATATTTACTACTCCATAACAACCCCTATAGGAATCCTCTGTATAAGTAGCAACCTGACTCTCAGCAAACAGTGAAAAGGGGGTGAAGGATATTTGACTCGCCAGGTGCTTTCTCTGACAAGGAACAAAAGTAAATAGCTTCTTTAGGCTTTACTCAAATGTTTGCTCTGCTTTGACTCCTTTCCTTTTGAAATGGCACCTATAGCATTTATAGTATCCTTTGAGAGCAGACTGAGCCTGCTGAAAGAAGGAAAACATTGGAAAAGACAGAAAAGAGCAGGGCTGGCTCTAAACTCAACACATAGTTCCGTTATATAATTTAAAGAGAGTTTTCTTCCCTCTATTACCCCTAAAACCACAGATTATTAGTTCAAACATACCAGCTCTACAATGTTCATCACTTTGGGAAGCTGAGTGAGAGGAGAAAATGCTTCAAACACCTTGGGCACTCTTGGCAATTCAAAAGTCTTAGCAGCAGTCATGAAGCAGCATCCCATTTCCTTCCCTTTGGCTACTCAGCAGCAGCAGCTTTTCAACCCTATGGGCTGTGCAACAACATGGGCAGCCACTGGGGCCTACAAAGAACCCCATAAAGGCTTCCTAAGGACCTACAGTTCTCCCAGCACTGCCCTATTTCTTTTTAATGCCCCAGATATTTTTAGATCTTGAGCGACAAATATAGTTAATGCATTCAGCACTGACGTCAAACCCAGAGCCAGTGGGTAGCTGGAATAGCTAACATTTTATTTAATCATCTTGGTAAGCAGTTTTTCCCCCCTTCCTTTCTTTTTCAGTTAGAGAAAAGGATTTAGAAAGGCAGTTCAAGCTGGGCCAGAGTGGAGGGGAAGGTTGGTTTGTTTTGGTTCTGAAGAGGAACCTCATCCTCTACCTTGTTGCTCTTCAGGAAATAATTTGTGTTGGAAAAATGAGACTGGGATGCTACCTTTGGATCTGGCATTGTCAAAATGTTGCTCTGGAGAGCTGGTTGGTTGTGTTTGTCCCTTTTGTGTTGAGTCCATGGAGGATGAGAATTACAGGGCTCTTGTGTTTTGTTCTCTAGTTCAGACCCAGCTGTACTGGTCTCTGGCATTTTAGCTGTGCATCCGTGCATGATGCAGCCAGTGCTGGATCTAGACATAAGATTACCGTAAGGATGGTGGAGCTGCAACCTCTCCCATGACAGGAGGCACATGTAGAGCTAGTGTGGGAGTAATCCAAGTATAACTGTACAAAAAGACAACTTACCCAAGCACTGAAAGCAGCAGAGGCTGGCCCCAACCATGGTTTTGCCATAGATCTCCTGATGGTGTGGTCCTAAGCATCCGTTGTGATGAATGTCTGAATGACGAGTATTTAAAAATGTTTTTATTGCTTTGATTTTGTATGAGATAAAGGTGCTTGAAATGTTGCTCAGAGGAATGGGATGGATTGGGACAGGCCACGGGACTGAGCATCCAGAACACAATGAGGCTTCATGTGGGGCTGTGTACCCCAAGGAGATGGGTAATCTTTTGGTTGGCTTCCCTGTGGCAATAACCACAGACTCCAGCTCTTCTGTCCTTATGAAGAAGGTTTATTTTTCTAATTCTAAGTTCTAAAGTACTGGTTTGTCTTGAGAGCTGACCTCAGAGCTTGGCTCTGTGGGCTGCCACCAAGTTGTCTGTTTCTGTGTCAACTACCCATGATCAACCTCTGCCTCCTTCTGGAATGCCCATTCTTCCGAAAAGATGTGGAAAAATATAACATAATATTATATTTATATTATATTTATCATTATTATTGTATCAGAGGTTCTTGAAGAAGTATCATTTTGATAAAAGAAGTTGAGTGACAGGAATAAACATCTCCAGTCTTATAACACCAGTGAAACTGTAAGAACTGGCCTGCTTAATGCTGGGGAACTCCGTGTACATCTCTTCTTATGTTTAGTCATTTTCAACCCCCTCTTGGAAGGACCATTTGAAGGATGGTGCATTTGGTTTGACTCTTCCACAGTCTGAGTGGGAGCAGTAGCAACCTGTGTTTTGGCATTTGTCACCTCTGTTTGCAAAGTCCTTGCTTTCTCTTTTCAACCACATCCACTGAGGTAAGGGCAACATGAGCCTTCCTTTGTAGGCAGCTGGAGGTTTGAGCAGCTGGGATCGCAAGGTGTGCTGTGCTCAGAAAGGACTAAATCACAGTTACATCCCATTAGCGCTTAACAGTGAGCTGGACTATATGAGTACCTTAATGCTGTGAGTTAAAACGTGAAGATAGTGCAGGAGAGATGTTTCTACAGGTAGCTTTAGACCTGTTTGTTTCCCTTAAAGGAGTCTGGGGACTTGCTAAAGCTTTGGCTGTGCTGAGTGTATATGAGTAGGTTCTTGTAAGTCACACAATACCATGAAATAACCGTGTTTGGAGAGCACTGAGGTAACATCCATGGGGCTCCCAGCTCTTCCCAATGAGCCAGATGGTGAGAAAATCTCTCTGATGGCTCCAGGCACTGGTTTGGGCTAGGTTAGTCCTGCTCCCTTCTGTTTTCCCACTCCCTACTCAGCCTTTGCTTCTGGTTGTGCTGCACTTCCTTGCTGTGAGCCAGCTTGTTGTTCTGCTTGGTAACTTGAGGTTGTTCTACCTTATGTGTCAGAGAAGCAGAGCTCTTCTGGGGCACCCGCAGGCTAAATGTGAGGCAGATCAGCACCCATGCGTCCTCCTGGGAGATGGACCATGTTTCCTTGCTCCCTTTGCTTTGCTGCTGCAGGGCAAAGCTGAGACTCTGTGGAGTCCACAAGGCTCTCTTACTATTTAAGGATATTGGTAAAAATGACTCCAGGGACTCATGCAAGCAGGCTCTGCCTGTGGCTGAGACTGCTTTGTCTTCTGTGGCCATCCAGCTTGCCTTTCCCCTTCCTCTGCCTGCAGCTCTCGTTATTTCAGCTCTTCCTCTAGGCTCATTCTCCAGGTAACAATGTTCTTTCTCTGCAATAGTCAAACCAAACGTTTTTCTTAACAGACAGGTATCTGTGCTATTATGTGATTTTTCTTTTGGCTTTGTAAATGCACATTGCAGCAATCTGCATTATAGGTGGCTTTGTGGGCATGTTAGGGAATTAAAGAAGCAGGGTCTCATCACCGTTACATAGGGTGCGTTGATCCAGAAATGAGCTGCTCTTGTGATTTATGTGCAGCTCAAGCTAGATTTGGACCCTCAACGGCATTGATTAAGCCGCACAGCGATGACTTTGACTTTCCACCCTAAATTGATTCCTATGAAGGGTTCTGCTGGGATTCCTCTTTTGTCTTTGCCTGCTGAGCACATCAGGTAGGTGATCTCAGCTGAAGCTTGCCAATGTGCTTGAATTCTGCCCTACTGTAGCTGTTGCAAATTGCAGCACGTTCCATAGTGAGCGAAGGTCAGCATCAAGCTGCACTAGCTTTCTCCAGCTCAGATCTCAAATGCTTGAGGAAGGATTTAGGGTGTTGTGGGTTTAGCCAGGATCTTCCAAAGCACAGTTTATAGTACTGCAAAGCCTCTCCAGGGTTGGGATGCCTGTAGGTGCCACTGTAGCATAAATGCAACTCTTTGTCTGTGGTCTAGGCAAAGGAACTGGGCTTGCCCATAGTCTTCCTGCCCTGCTGTGGGGCTGCATGGCTGTAGCAGAACAGCCAGCCCCATTCTGTTAGCTCAGGCCTGCGCAGCGGAGCTCAAAGTCTTCAGTAAGAGGCTCTACGTGGTGATTAAGTCACATATGCAGCTCTGTAAGTACACCACAAAGTCAATACCTCCAGTTCCTCTGCAGACACCCCCTGCCATGGTATTTATAGCCTACCTGCTAGTGGGTGGTGTGATTCTTTCTTGTATTTTCTATGTTTTTTTAAGTTTTCATTCATGAAGGATGAGGCTGCGCCACCCACTCAGGACCGATGCTGTCAGCCTGTGCTGCTGCGAGCAGCAAAGCGCAAAGCCCTGCACAGAGGTGCCCACACTCTGCGGAGAGCTGGTCAAAGCTGATAAGGCTTTCTGCTGGCTATGGCCAAGATCCCACCTCCCCACATCACCTCAGTGCCTCTTGGGGTGTGGTTCTCTTAGAGACTCAGTGCAGAACTGCTTTTGGCTTTGTTAGACCCAAATACCCCTCCTCTGTGGTTGATACTCTTCTCTCTCCTTCTGAAGCTCTGTTTCTCCCCTGGTACTGTCAGATATATCTTGCCTGGGTAGAATGAGATTTTTGTGCCCCAAGTTGGTTGTTCAAAGGCATTTACCCTCTTACCCTTCTGAAATTCAGGGCTGCTTCACCAAGCCCCAGGTTGCACACCCAAAATTCCATCTTGCTTGATATTTTTTCAATTACTCCACCCTTTTCAGCAGCTTCCCCAGCATCTCCAGCACCCACCCTTGTTTGCCTGCATTCTCCTTTGCTGGTGTGTTCATCGCCCCCTTCTCCTTGACAGCTTCTCTCCTGTTCCTGATGGACCCTGATGCCTTCCTTGGTGCTTCAAGCCTACACCACCTTCTTGTTTTCTCTTCCATGACTATGGCCCTCCTAGAATAAAAAACTTCCCTTTACTTAAGAAAAATAGTCGTGTAAGCCCCAGCTGCTTGCTTTGCTGAAGAACCCTCCATTACCTTCCTGAACTTCCCATTGGAAGGGAGCTGGGATAACTGCGGCTTTGGGGCTAAAGAGCATCTTGGTTGTCTTATGGGCCTGGTGAGCTTGAGAAAGGGATGCAAAGGGAAAACTGCATCACTCAAAAGGGATGCAAAGCTGTGGCTATCTCAGAGCAAGGTGCCAGACTTGGAGCACAGCATCCGAGCACGGGGCAGGTGCCGTGTTCCTGCCAGCAGACCTCAGAGGACCCCATCCTGCTCATGCCTGGCATCCACCCAGCCTTCCCCTTACAGGCAGTGGGTCTGAGACACATGGATACCTGCCCGCCAGGACCTGGACCAAACCCACTTGCTTCACGCAAGCCACCAAGCAGCCAGCAGATGGTGGTTCTGCATCCCTGCTGCTCTGGGCTGGACTAGGACCAGCAGCTTGTGGGCTGGGCAAATGCCTGCCAGGCTGCAGTAGCCCCTGAGCTCCCAGGGACATGCAGGTAGACACGTGCTGGATGCTGCATGTGGACCTGCACAGCACAAAAGCATCGAGGTGGTATTTTTGGCCTTGCCCTTCCTTAGGGATAGGGAATGTCAATACAATAAAACTCACTTAAATGCCTAACTTGAAACCAAGCATCCTTGGAGGACAGAGTTATTTTGTAGGCTTTTTAGACAGCTCCCGAGTGCACTGGAGGCCTCCAAGAGCAGTTTGGAGGAATAGATGAATTTTGTTGAAGAATATGACCCCAATGAACAGACCGCTTGAAGGAGTAAACTTCTAGATGTAAATACCAGTAAGTCCCCTAAATAAGCACACCCAGGCAGGGTCTCCTCACTTTTGCTTGTGTGAGAGCACATAGGATATTTTCTTTCATCCTCTGGAATTTAATAAAAGGAAACATTTTGAAGAAATTAAGTCAGTTTAAGCAGGGAGTTGGAAACGGAGCTCTTCCCCAATCCATCTCCATCTCTGCCACGGAAAGCTGAATGAAAATCATAGTGAAGCAAAGTGAGAACAAGGCTGGTGTCCTGCTCAAGGTGGCCTCCAGTGCTGCTCCCCACGTTGGGGTGCAGGTGGTACCTTGTTCTGAGCACTGCCGTGCACTGTGGTATGGGATAGGGATCGATCAGGCCTGGTGACAAGTGCTCCTTCTGGGTACCTTCCATGGTCCTGTTCTGTTTCAGGAGGAGCATGTGCTCTTGTGTGGCTGAATTCCTGCACTTGCAGCCCCTAAGCTCAAGGAACAAGAGTGGGAAATAGATGCGAGGAATAGAGAGCAGCAGCAGGAGGGTTGGTAGGAAACAGTGAATGAGCAATTACAAAGCCAAGGCTCTGCTGGAAGAGATTTGGGTTTGGGCAAAGGATTCCAGGAATTGAGAACAAATTCTCCTAAACACTAAGGAGAGCTTGAGCCATAGCAAGTGGTTCTACATGGACTCATGGCAGATCAAGGCAGCTGCTTTCAAACTCTCTCAGTTCCTGACTCCCTAGACAGGAGATGCAGGCTTCTGAATTTCTTAAAGTGGTTCGGGTTGGAAGGGACCTTAAAGCTCCTCCAGCTCCAACCCCTGCCACGGGCAGGGACACCTTCCACCAGAGCAGCTTGCTCCAAGCCCCTGTGTCCAACCTGGCCTTGAACACTTAATAAACTTTATTTTTACATCTGTTGTAGCTCCCTTCAGAAATAAAGCAGAGACCTTCCTGGGAGGTCTATGGCACATAAGGAAATGGCACGTAGGGAAGGTGGGATGCTGGAAACACAGAGACTTTCAGACTTCAGTGATGCTCCCAACCTTCCTGCCTCTGGGGCATCTGGAGTGGGAAGTCTATGTGTCATGAAAGAAGATTGAGCAATATTTGGCTGCTCCAGCTCTCTGCTGAGCCACGTGAATGAGCCTGGTGATATGTGGACAACAGGGGCTTTTGCTTTCTTTGTCCACATGTTTCTACGTCTCATCAACCAAACTCTTATGTGCTGCCAGCAGCTTCCTACAAGAGAACAAGGTTTTTCTCTCTGATTAGTGGCATCTTTCTGAGTCCCACAGACTGCAGCCGAAGAGGATTTGTTATCTTAAAATGTTTCCAGGTTATGCCCAGCAGCTTAAGCTTACAGCTTGTGCCTATTCCTGTGAGTTGAAGAGTCGTTTACTGCAGTTCAAAGGTAAGGAAAGTGTTACAGCATCAGATGGGTAGTGCTTTGGACCAGGGCAGTGATGAACTCAGTTGTGTTTGATCTGGCACTCAGTCCCACGTCATCCTGGCTGGTTTTCAGCCTAGCACGTGTTTTGTTTGCCATATTGTGGTGCAGTAAGTGACAGCTCAGAGCGAGATATGGACTGGTTCCCAGTCCTGACCCTGCCCGAGCGGGAGGCTGTGAGGCTCAGCTCCAGGGTGCTGTAACGTGGCTGGCTACAAGGGGAAAGTAGGGATGTAAAAATACATCTGGGCCTACCCCATTCCTCTCCTCCAGAGGTCAAAAGGGGTAATCATCATTGCAGGTCACTTCTACAACACTACTGAGAGAGCAAGTGCTTGGTGGTTGGGATGTTTCTGGATAATACAACCCTACATCTCTTCAGTGTGGGTTCTGCTCCCCAGCTTCTCTCTGCTCATGGGTTGCAGCATTGCCAGATCGTGTAACTGGGGCTGCTCGAACTTCTTGTAGTGTTTCCTTTCCTGTTGTTTCATTTGGACTTGCGTGGCTGCCCATGAGTTGCTTGGTTTTCTTTTCTTTTTAAATAGAAGTGCTCTTGGCTGCAGAGCAGAGTTTCAAGGCAGGACTGTACTGGCTCAAAATGTAGAAGAATCATCCTCTTTGGAACTGTTCTGGGAAACTCTTTGGCTCCCTCATCCTGTCCCCATCCTTGCAAGTGGGGCTGAGTGCTGAGACGTGAGCATGTGGCAGTCCCTGGGGTGATGGGCATAAACCCCATCCCCTGCATTTCACTTCTAGCTTGATGCCTCAAATGTAAGCTGTGAATTTCTGCCTGGAAGTGGCAGGCTGTCCTCCTGTATCTATATCATTCTCATCTGGTATTGCAAATCCCATGCTATAAAAACATAGGAGAGAGACAATAAACAGAGCAGCCATCATTGATGCCACATAATGCATTGTGTCCTCACAATATAAATTTTTCCATTTCCTTTTCTAATCTCTAGTAATTGAGCTCAATGAGCCTGCTTGGAGCTGATTTCTCGATACATTTTTCTTTACATCTATTTCTGATTTCTGGCCTCACTCCAGCTGCTTGCTTGATGGTGCATTTTATTTTAGCTTCTTAATTTGCTGTTAGAGTTGTCAACACCATGGAGCCCCCTTGCTGCTTTGCTTTGCTTAAGTAGAGTGGATATATTTCTTAGATTGGTTAACAACTTGGTTGCTGCTAATGCAATAAACCTTGCAGGTGTTATTAGAAGACACCTATTGTGCTGGTGGGAGGTGAGTTTAAGGAGGCAAAGCCGGCTGTGCTGCTCGAAGTGCCAGATAGGGAACAAACTATGGACATAAGGATGAATTTACTGGACTCGCATGCCTTTGATTCTAGTGATGTCCTTGTACAACTCACAGCTGCCCAGCAACAGTCTCAGAGTCTCTTCCCCCATCCACATACAGCAATCTGAGTGGAATATTAAGGGCTCACAAGCTATCTGCTCTAAGTACAGATCACTCCCATCACAGATCTGAGGAGGTCAAAATATCACTCTTTGCAAGTCCATGCAGTTTTGTTGAGTGCTGCAGAGCAACATTGACCTGCAGCTACCTCGGAGCTGGCTCACTGCCTTTGCAGTTATCTTTCACACTGCTTTTTGTTGATGCAACAGAAAGCAATTCCATCTTCTCTTTATCCAAGTAACAGATACGATCAAATCAGGGTTGTGATGAGGCAGAATGAAAATATGAGGCACAAACCAGAAGCACAAATGCTTTCCTTCATCATTTCCTTCTTCCCCTTGGTGGTTCAGGGGCTTATGGCTTTATAGGAGAACTTGTCCCAGCAGGTTTTTCTGTCATTACACATTTACATTTTGCACAGTTTGGTTATGCAGGCAAAAAGTCACTGTTTTGCAGGTGTCCTGATACATTTTCACTTTTCCAGAAGATCGTTTTGACACAGCACATCCTCCTAGGCACTGCCCTGCTAATGCTAGTTGAAATATCCCAGCTGGTTGGTGTTTACTGCTGCCTGGATGTAAAAGCTTGGTCCTAGAATGTGTCATCCCCTATGGGACTTTTTTGTTTAAGCTTTCATATTGGTTCTTTGGGTTGGTAGTCATGCGAGTAGCTCTTGACACTGGGACCATGCTGTTGACTGGTGGCTGTATATAAGGCATCTTGTTCCATTGCTCACTGGAGAATCATCATTGAGAAAATCAAGCGCATGTTTGTAGCCTGTTACTCAAAAGCTGATCTGCTGCTTTGGCTGAATCATCAGCCCTATGCACATAATCACTGTTTCTTGTTTACCTTGCTTCCGAATTAATCAGCGAGTTGCTTTGGAGAGGAGAAAGGGAGAAGCAGTTGTTTAACCTTGCTTGTGGCAAAATCACTTTGGATTCCTCATTACTGCCGAATCACTGTTGCATCCTGGGCAAAATAACTCCCCTTATATTTCATACATGGGGCTCATAGTCTGGCACGCAGTTGTGACTATTGAGCACTGGAGAATGTCTAATTATGTCTATTTCTTGTGTTATGTAGTGAGTAGGAATTGGAAAAAAAAGCTTGATCTCATTGTGTTGTGTGATCTACTAAGGCACAGGAATGAATAACAATCTCTGCCACCGTCTAGGAGCCGGGTGGGCAAAGCACCAAGGGAGATGTGGTTACACGGTGAGTAGGGTTCAGCAGGAGAGTGTAAAGCTAATGATACAAGCCACTGTTACAAATTGGGCATGCTCAGGCAATGCCATCAATAGCACAGCTCCTTTTGCAGCAAAGAAACCAACTGCAATTACTTTCTGTTTATTAGCCAAAAGAGGATTTTGTTGCTGTTGTTTTTCTCTTTTCCTTGAACACAGACATCTGCAGAAGATATACATCAGCCCACTTGTAGCTTGAATAGAAGAGGATTTTGAGCTTGATGGTGATGGAAAAAACCCAATGATGGTTAATAGTTTCTAGCTTTAATTCTCTGCTGGGTGCTTGTATTGGCAAAGGCTGTCCACCCTTGGAGGCAAGTGGGTGGTGATTTGCATAGAAAGGAGGGAAGAAGATGAAGTTGGGATGCAAAGTAGAAAAGAAATTGCCATTAATCGGTGAAAAGCCTGGATTCATCCCAGTTAGCTTTAAGTACTTGAATGATGTACCTGCATTGGAAGATTAGGCATCAGAGAGAAAGGTCTCCATAGGGCAGTTCCTCATGGTAGAATTGCCTCAGGGGGCACCTCTGTGAGTCACGGAGTGAGAAATGAGTGTGCATGGGCAGCTGGTGTGCTACCGGGTTACTCTGCCCTGATTCATCCTTGTGCCAACCCTCCACGGCTTGGCTGCGCTTTGCTTTCCCCCAGCCCTTCAGCAATAAAACTGGATATGGAGGGAGAGACCTGGGTGAGATGGGAATCACGAAGCTAAATCAATTCCTCATTGAAAACCACCGTGGCTTGTTCAGGTGGGGTTTTGCAGTTTGCAGTGCCGTATGCAGGGAGCCATAGACTTGCAGGGTTGGGGCTACAATTACCATCCCTACACTTCTCCAGCTTGATTTCCCAACTCTGAGGAGACTGCAGTGTGGAACTCTGTGGCAGCGTGCCACAGAGCACGTGAGACGAGTGCACGCTTACAATTCTCATGCAGAGCACATAAAGCAGTTTTTACAGCCTGAGGTGAAACTTTAATAGTTATTTGATGGTAAATTTCCATGTCAGCTGCTCTGGAATTTGGTTTCAGGGCCGAGCCAGGAGAAGCATATTGTAGCAGGGGGATTCCTGGTTATGTGAGAGCCACAAATGTGACCCAGGAAGGCAGGGATCCAAGAGGAGAATGCAAAGTTTGAATGCTAACAGTTGCTTTATTCCAAGATGCAAATGAAACACCAAATGTTCAAGTTCAAGCTGGGGTGGCAGCTTTTTTTTCCCCCTCCCCTTTTGAAGGATCTGGCCACCCCCAGACTGGGTCTGATGTAGTTTCTTTTTGGAACATATTGAAGGCAGAATTCATCCTCTTTGGTAACTTTTTCCATATGGCTGTTATTCCTCCTGGAAACAGTTCTGTGTTTGGCTTCCTGTTCCCTGGTCCCCCTTTCCCATGTCTCCCATGTCTGATTTCTATTTTCTTTTTATATGCGTTTTTCTCCTGCTTGAGAATGATTCTGGGTCCTTTGCAATTCATAACTTGAATCTGAGCCTGTGTTGGATCTGGGAGGAAAGATTAGCAGGGAGCAGGTAGCACTGCGGTTGTAGCATGAGCGTCTCTAGCCCACTTGCTTGCTCAGACACACTCAGTCATCCCAGTTTCCATGCACACGCTCATTCACCTCCTTTGCCAAGTCCTCAGCTCTACCTCAGAGTCAAAAAGCAGGATAATTAAATCCCCGTAACTTTTCTGCTTCTCTAGGGTCTTTATATTAGCACACCTTTATATAGTCTTCCAATACCTAAAGGGAGCCTACAAGGTATCAGAGGATGGGTTTTTGACAAGGGCGTGTAGTGATAGGATAAGGGGAAATGGCTTTGAATTGACAGAGGGAAACTGAGATGAGCTCTTAGGCAGAAGCTCTTCCCTGGGAGGGTGCTGAGGCGCTGGCACAGGGTGCCCAGAGAAGCTGTGGCTGCCCCATCCCTGGCAGTGTTCAAGGCCAGGTTGGACACAGGGGCTTGGAGCAAGCTGCTCTAGTGGAAGGTGTCCCTGCCCGTGGCAGGGGTTGGAGCTGGAGGAGCTTTAAGGTCCCTTCCAGCACAAACTAGGCTGGGATTCTGTGATGTCACCTGTGAGCTACCAAAATGGAAGGAGGTTAGTGGGATTCTGAGCTTCTCCAAGAGGTAATAAAATCAAATCAGCAACATGATTTGTGCCCCTTTATTAGAGCAGTGCTTCTGTCTTTGGTTGCTGGCCTTGGGTAGGGAGTTTTGATTCAGAATCCTGATTCTTTGCAGTGATACTGATTATAACTTCAGCAGCGAAAGGAGGGGAGCATTGGTTGTCAGTGGTGCTTTCACAGCCATCTTCTTTCCCTGGTATTCCCACTAACACCTGATGCTGAAGTAGACTTGATCTTTACTGCAGCAACCTTGAGATGTTCTGTTGCTGGTGAAAATCCTGCGTGAGTGCCAAGGACTGATTCTCCCAGGGCCAAAAGCTTTGGGCTCTGTTCAGCTTGAAGGATCACAAAATGACATTTAGCAGCGTAAATTGGTTGCCCGTGAAAGTTAGGAGCTGATGCTAACTCTGGAGAGAAAAGAACAGAATATAGGCTGCACTCCCACTCTCTGCTCTGCCCGACACCTGTATCTCAAACCACATTCGTCTCGAAGCAAAGAGGATGGGAGCTTGCTGAGCAGACTGAGAATATCCATCTGACAGCTCTGATGCTCATTTGATTTGCGCTGTCGTGCTCGTCAGCATCCACTTCTCCAGTAGTGCCAGGCAGTGGTAGCACCCTGTTGGTGCCAAACACTGACTTCACTGGGGTGTCTGGTATACTGCAGGTCAAGCTCTGAATGTCCAGATGGCAGAAAATTGCCTATTAGGTGCATAATTGGGTTTTCTGGAAGGGAACACGACGTGTGGCTGACCTGTGCTCCGAAGAGACCCTGCTTAGTAATCTTAGATGTTGGACCTGGAGCTGATGGCCTTGGGGAACATAGAGTCCTCCTGGCTCTCCTTGATGCTGGATAAGCACGGTAGGTATCCTCTGTGCATATGCAACCCAGAGAAGGCATTAAAGTGTGTTCCTTTCTCTACTGGGCAACATTAGATGGGGCATGGAAACTAAGCAAAGTTCACTTTTGGAGCTGAGGCTTTTCTGAGCTGCTGGCTGGGGGAGCCCTGAGGTTTGTTACGGTCGCAGGAGCACAGGAGGATGTTGTGTGTGATGGTGAGCTCGTTAGCACCACCAAATGGTAGTGAGTCAAATCCCGGAGAGCAGGCTGGGGGTGGTTTAAGGGGAGTTAAAGCCGGGGAATGAGGAGGGCAGAATGGCAGAGCAGAAGCCAGTTCGCATGGTAGATCCCAGGCAGGGGACACAGAGAAACAGCCTAATCATAGGCTTCACTGGCAAATGATAACCTTCAAACCCCCAAGGCGTGTGCTGCCAGTGAACACACTGGGACAGAGCTGGTCGGCAGAAACCACTTGACTTGGAAAAAGTGGGTTCAGTGGCTCTCTGAGGGATCCTCTCTTTTAACATCTATAGGGAATTGAAGGCATTTAGCGTTCTGGGGAAGCTGTCATGTCCTCGCCCAAAGCAGCTGATCATGGAGAGGACAAAAAGAGAAGTGGTTTGTTTTGCTTTTTTGCTTGCTTTCTTGGCAGTGTGTAACCATAAGATTACCAGACTCTGTCACTTTAGCTTGACCAACCTGAGTAACCCATGTTCATGTGTGGACATTGCTGCCTTCCCTGATGAGATGTGAAACGCTTGAGCAAGGCTAGGGAGAAAGGGGTAAGGAGGTGGATGGAGGAAGCCTTCTTGGGCTATGCCAGCTGACCTGTACCCAGCTTTCCCAGATGGAAGCGGCAGTTGCCTTGTCTTCTACTCAAGGTGTGCTTAGTCCACAGGAGGATAACACTGGTGCAGTGGCAATCTGGAGATTTCCTGTTAGAGCAACTCAGGGCGCTGCTGAGAAGGCAGCTGCTTTGCCAGTACCTTATAGACGATGTACTTGGCATTATCCTTGATATTCAGTATTGTTCCATTAATTTTTCACATTAAAAGCTATCGCCCTTGTGTAGGAAGGAGTGAGGACAGACACTGACACTGCTGCTTTGCCATGGCCCACCTTGCCACAGAGGGTCATTTCTCTCTAGACATGGAGGACAGCTTTGTTTCCGGCAAAATAGCTTCTCTTAGGATGCCGTAGCTGCATGACAAGTATATTCCAGTTTAAACAGGACAATGTTTTTAACTTTCTTTACTGGAATATCTGAACCCATTAACTCAGCCTGGCAAGACTCTCTGGAAGTTGGAAGAGTGCTAGCACTGATTCCTGTTTGTACCCATGGGGAAACTGAGGCACACGCTTGCTAAATGCCTCCAAGAGTC
Source organism: Pezoporus wallicus (assembly GCF_028554395.1). NCBI lineage: Eukaryota > Metazoa > Chordata > Aves > Psittaciformes > Psittacidae > Pezoporus > Pezoporus wallicus. Next base: position 707,381 of record NW_026637703.1, read on the forward strand.
TGTGCGTGGAGCCTCTTGCTCCGAATGACTGAGCTCCTCTCAGGTTCCCTTCCTTCCTTCCTCAAGTCAATAGTGGACTTTGCACTCTGGGGGATGATAAATAATGGCTGGTTGTCACCTGGTGCCATCCTTATGTGAGGATGATGCCATGTTCACTGTGTTGCTGTGACAGAACCTGTCACAAACAGAAGCAATGAACTGTCAAGCATTAGGAGCTGGCCTGTGACTCTTACCTTGATGTGCCCATGTGTTTGCAGACTTAGGTCCTCATTTTCTTTTCACCTGGTACATTAGAACTTCCCCTGACTCTACTAGCACTCTCTTTAGGAGCTTTTGCTTTGGGACATGCTGAGCTCTCACCCAGTTCTTGTTAGACAGACAAAGGTAGTATTTCAGGAGCCTGCGAAGATCCCACGTTCCTCCCTGAAGTGTCAGTCTCAGCCATCTGTACCCCTTCCCACACCCAGAGCTGATGCTTGTGCTTTTGTTTTCTTTGAATCTCCCACCCCAAGGCCAGAACAAAAGCAGCCAGGCTCCCATCCTTTTATGCATGGACAATTCCAAGGTGTTTCCTACAACCCATCCCACTCTCCAGCCTGCCTGTAGGTTTGCTATAAGGACACCAAAGTGGGTCTGAGGCAGCCTGGCAAACGCCGGATCACTGCTTCCCTCTGGTGCAGCTTGAAACACCAGCCTGATGCCTCCTTCAACTATTTCTTGGCCTTCAGCAAAGAGGGGTCTCCCAGATGTTTCTCTTTCCCTTTGCCTGTAGTGAGCAGCAGCATAGCACATTTCCCCCTTTAATTATGCTCATTATGTGTAGGAGGCTTTGGGGCTGTTTGTTCAGCTGGAGGGTCGGAAGGACAGCCCAAGGCACCAGGGAGGGGATAGTTTGACACTGCAGGATGCTATGCTGTACCAGTGGGACCCAAACCAGCACAGTGTGACACCCTCCAGGGTAACAGCCTGGGTGTTACCAGTGAGGACCATTCTGCCCTGGCTGAGGTGCTTCTGTTCCCAGCAAAGGTGACTGGTTCAGGCAAAGGGCTGTGCTCAAGTGCTGCTGGTGGGTTTGGCTAGTGGATATTGTGCCACTGTTCAGCCCCAGCAACTGTGGCTGTCCTTCTGCCTCTTGGCACCCCATGCCACAGGACACACAGTGGTGATGCTGGAGGAATTTAGCTGGGGACCATGTAGAAAAGGTAAATTTTAAGGTGTCTCTGCAGGTATTATAAGCCATGATGGAGAAGGCTGATTCCTTGCAGATTCATCCAGTGGCTGCTTCATAGAACTACAAATGTTGCTCCATTTGTGATGAAGACCAAGGTTAACAAGCTCCTGATTGACGCACCCTGATTGTCCCCTCTGGCCTAAAGTTTATGGTTATTGCAGGACAAGCTCTTGTGGCATTTGGATTTGGAGTATTAACTGGTTTCTCAAAGGTTAATAACAAGCAAGGCTGATAAACAAGTAATGAGGCACACTGGTGAGGTGATGAGAGGCATCCAGGAAATACCTGGGTCTTGATGAATTGTCCCTAGAAAGCTTTATACCACATTCAGCAAGCCGAGTTCTAACCACTGCTCAGTGCGTTCAGTGCCCCTCTCTCTGCAGGGGTTGACTGCCTGGTAATTTATCCCATTGAGATTTAAATGGTTTTCTTTGGTGACCTCATTTCAGGCTGTTTTGCTGCTGGTTGATTGTGGATGAGGAGCAGGCTGGACTTCTGAGATTTATCCTTACAAACGCATGTGGCCCTGTCCTAAAAGACCAGGATTAAATTCCCATTGATGGCTCCCTTTTTTACCCTTGCTGTTAATAACTGAGGTAGGACAAATGCATAAAGTTCATTAGAAGGCTTTCAGAAGATAAGGAGAAGAAAGATGAGTTTTAGTTTATTTGACTGTGTCACGGTGACCGCTTGACATCTGCCTCCTGTGGAACTTCGTGTCTCCCGATCAAAGTGGCTGCTTTGGTCCCAAAAGCACAGGCATCACCTGGAAGGCCAAAGTCCTGCTTGCAGCAGCCCCAGATGTCAGGCGACCATGCAGGAGGAGATGTCCCCATCCTGTCCCCAGGCAGCCCTGTGCTGCACTGCCAGTCTGTGATATTCAGCCCAGAAATCAGAATTTGTTGCCATTCCCTTCAATACAGGAGGTTCCAAATATTCCTGTTTCCTGCCTTCTTTTCCTTGCAGTTCCACATGTTTCCCAGCTGAGGGTTTTAGGAAAAGCTCAGGTGCTGGTTTTCCGCATTATGTTGCTTTTCCAAGCCCAATTTATGCTAGTGGAGAAGAGGGATGTCTTGTGCTTCAGTCTTTCTCGCTGTTGTCCTCTCATTGCAGCATGCCAGCAGTGGGGGACTGGCTCTGCCACCCCTGTGCTGGATGGGATGTCCTGCATGGGACATCTCCTCATGTTCTTGGTAGCCACCTTCACATGTGGAGCTGGGCCAGGGGACCAGCCTGGCTCTGGAGCACTTACATAACACGCAGAGCATCTAAGTGGGCTCTGCTGAGCTGCAGCAGGGCTAAAATGCTGCCTCTCTATAAATAGAGTGAGTAGGCCAGTTTGCCTTGAGACAAGAATCTTCCCTCCCCCGAGAGCATCCTCAGCTTTCATGCTTGATGGAGTTGGAACTGCTAAGGTAACAAATTCCTTGCTATTAATTGCCCCTTGGTCTTCCCTCTCCCTTTCTTTGGGTTTTTAACCTCATTTTTAGTTTTAGTTAGAGTGCTCCTGTCCCAGCCAGCTCTCTTCAGGTGGGGATGCTCTGGTGAGGCATGCCTTGGTGGTAGATATAGGAGGACTCTTCCAAGAGTGAAGGATAGGAATAGATCTAGGATAGAGGAAAATTTGAGGGTTGGTTCACTTAAAGAATGCCTTTGCAGAGGCAACTGTGGTCAATTTCCTTCTGATAAAGGCAGACGACATGAAGGACAAGCAGGTGAAGGGCTCAGACTGCTATGGAAACCTGCTGGAAACGTTTCCAAGATGAATTTGAGCTTTGCAGGCTGCCAGGTACAAATCCCTCAGGACCAGCATGGTGCTGTATGGAGAAAGTGCTTGTCTGCCTGTGATGTCCCTTATTGTGATGCCTTTGTGTATGAGGTTTGGTGCCTCTGGCCTCATTGAGCAGGACTGAACGACACTGGCTCGGCCTTTGTCATAGCCTCTGCTTGGCACTGGCCATCCTCCTTGTCCCCAGTCCTGCTCTGAGCCCCCCTGCCAGGCTGTGATCTCCTTGGGTTGCTTCTCACCTGAGGGGCAGGCCAGAAGCAATAACTTCCCTGCATCGCCCATCGCTGGGACCAAATCTGAGCAGAACCTTAAAACAAGTTCCCATAAATCCTCCTGATTTGTTATTCCAAGTTCAGGCCTTTTGTTATTTTTTATTTTATTTAATTTTTATTGTTCTCTTAATCCAGCCCCTGAGAACTTGGCAGAAATTTGGAGCTATGCCCCTCCCCTACCAGCTTGAAAATGTTTCTGTACCAAAGGCTCCAAGCTGCTGGTTAAATACTGATTCATTTTCATTCATTCCTGCAGCAAGGGATAGAGGAACTGTGCTGAGGAGCTAATTATTTTTGGATGTTTCAGACCGTTTCTGCAGCCAGGTGTTCTGGTTCTTATTTCTTTCTTGGCCCCAACTCTGCCTCCTGCCAGCTTCCCCCATCGGTGCTCTGCTCTCATGGAGAAGGGTAAATGGTTTGGATTAGCAAAGCAGTGCTGGCATGGTTTCCTTGATAATGTGTGGCTCAGGTGATGCTTGCTCAGTCCTTGTGCTCTCTACCCGGAGCATCACGTCTGCCCTGGCCCTTTCTGTGAATCATGACTCTCTCACTGTGACCTCAGATTTCCCTTTTCTTTAGTAAATGATTCTTTTTTAGTGATTTCTCAATGGAATTTCAGGAGGAGGAGGAGGCCTTTGTAGAGGAAGCGCTGTCCGTGCGCAGCTCAGCACATCCGGCACATCAGGTCCTGCTGGGCTTCGTGCTTGTGCAGAATTGAGAAATGACTCAGAATAAAGAATAAACCTTCTGTTTTCCTCAGGTGCTGAATAACAAGGGGCTGATGTAAAAAAATTACGTGTGTGGGGGAGAGATCTATCTATAGCCAGGTTGGATGAGGCTTGGAACAGCCTGGTCTAGTGGAAGGTGTCCCTGCTCGTGCCAGGGGGCTAGAACTAGATGAGTTTAAAGGTCCTTTCCAATGCAAACTATTCTGTGCCCTGTCATCTATATACACACACATAAATAAAATATGGGAAGCTGGAAATAAGCATCTCAGAAACTATTTTGGAGCCTTGTTCCTCACTTTTCTCTTTGTCATTGGCCTGTAGACTTGCCAAGGCTAGTTTGGAGGCAGAGGTTTGCCTCTCAGATGACTGTGAGAGGACAGGGGTGTGCGTATCCCTCCTCACACAACTGCAGGAGGATGCTGTCTCCAGAGGTATCTGCTAGACAAAAAGGAGGCAGGTCTAGGCAGTGATGGTGGCAACCATGGCTCTTTCCTTCACATGCAGACGTTAGCTACTTCATGAGTTTTCCATTCCTGTGTTGGAGGTGGAGTCTGAGGAGGGCTCACATCTAAACCAGAAAAGCTTGTTTGGTCTGTGTTAGGGTATGAAACCTTGCTAGGTGTGGGTATGTTGTTGAACACTGGAACATGGTGATGTGAATGAACAGCTGGTAGGGTAGGGCAGGCTGTATACATCCAGCCGAGTCCTCTTCCTTCTGCCTTAAACTCTCCCAGTAGCACAATGAGTGAAGGTTGAGCTTGAAAAGCCAGAAGGCTCCCTCCAGAGAGGCTGGGGATGTGCAGGCAGCATTATGGGCATGCTGAGGGGTGGTCTGGTGGATGTAATAGCTGTGATCCCTGGTCCTCCAGGCAGCATAGCCATCACCCAGGGGACCCGAGTACAGCCTTCTTCATTTGGGTCAATTGTGAGTAAAGCTCTAGCCAAGAAAATCTGTATTTCCTATTCCCCCCCTTCTAAATGCTATGACACATGTTTTTGTATTTAACTTGCCATGCTTCTTTCTTGCTTTCATCCTCATTTCTTACCTGTCTGGTAACAAGGCCTGGTTGTCCCTTAGGAGTTATTGCTTTTAGTGTGCAGCACAGTGCTTGGAGTCTTCCAGACAAACTATTTTAGGGGATTAGAGGCTATATGTATTTATTTCATGCTGCTTTCTCTCTGGCTTACTGACTTTAACACCTTCGAATCGCACCAAAACATGCTTCTTGTCCTGAGATTAGGAACTAACTGTGTTTCCTCCCCTTTTGGTGGCTTTCCCCACTGGCTCATGAATTTCACCAATAAATCTATGGGCAGCAGCTTTAACACTCAGCTAAAAACAGGTTTAAAAAGGTCTCCGTGTAAGGAGCTGGATTGTCCTTAGCTTTGATTCTGATATCCCGGTCCTAAAGTACTGTCTTTTTGGTGGGAGAAAAAACCAGAAGTGCCGAGATTGGTTTTCTGCTGGTTTTGCTCTGTCATCCCAAGGTGGATCTGCAGCCATTACCAGAAAAATCCTCCGGAGATTGAGATGAATCATTTCCCAGTTGAGGCAGGCGCTGGTAGAAGCCTGCGTAGCCAGGGGAAGCCGTGCAGTAGGGCTCTTTAATCTCCTCAGTAGTATGAACCCGTGGCTTCCTTTTGTGCCACTCCACATTGAAGACACAGTTGCAACCACTCAGGACGTAAATCTCCAGGTAAACACCCGTTTGTCTTTAAGCTACACTAGCTGCCTTCATTCGTTTCCCCTAAAAAATAGATTGGAATTTATGAGGATGGTCCAGGTGCCAGATTGTAAACTGCTTGGGGACAGTGTCATTTGGGTTGAGTTTGCAAGAAATCATAGAATGGTTTGGGTTGGAAGGGACCTTAAAGCTCCTCCAGCTCCAACCCCTGCCACAGGCAGGGACCCCTTCCACTAGAGCAGCTTGCTCCAAGCCCCTGTGTCCAACCTGGCCTTGAACACTGCCAGGGATGGGGCAGCCACAGCTTCTCTGGGCACCCTGTGCCAGCGCCTCAGCACCCTCCCAGGGAAGAGCTTCTGCCTAAGAGCTCATCTCAGTCTCCCCTCTGGCAGGTTAAAGCCATTCCCCCTTGACCACAGGAATTTAGGTTACTCTGTTCTAACCAAGTATCTTTGTGAAGGCTGCAGTGGACCTTGGTGGGTTATTGTTGCTCCTGCTATTAGCCAGGCTGGACCCTGCTGCTCTTCTGGGCTGCAGTGATGCCTTCCCCTATGGACAGGACAACGCTGAGCTGAGTGGGTCTGTGCTTTGGGACGACCAGGGCTGAGGCAGGCTGGGAGCACTGCTCGTCACAGGGACAGCCACTCTTGGTCCCCTCCTCTGCTGTCTCTGAGAATCAGAACAGGATGGCTATAGCAAGTCTCCGAGATGGGTTTGAGATCAAGGACCTGAAGTTCTTGTAGAAGAACTAGAGTTCATGCTAACCCTGAGAGGTGCCCTGGGCATTTATTTGCTGGAGGACAATGCCCCTCCAGCATTTGCAGATGGCAATATTACTGCTAAAGTAAGAGAAGAATTGAACAACGCCTAGGAGGAAGCAGAGAAATAGAGCAACCCTGAGTGGGACAGTTATTTGCAGCTCAGACACTTATTTAATGTGGTTGCTTTCCCTGCTTTCCAGCAGAACATCTGACCCCTTTGCAGTAGGGTGATTTCCTCCTCCCCTTCTTATTTTGTCCTAAGGGTCACTGCTTTTCCTCATTTTATCACCTCCATCCCAGATAAAGCCTCCAAAGGTACTTGCTGCTGTGTCCTGCTCCTGGTACAGGAGGAAATATCTTTCAGTGGCAATAGGACATCATTTCTGCTGTGGTCCTGCTGCGGGTGGAGAAAGGAACAGGACTCGGGGACTGTAACAAGCACTTGGGAACAGTAGAGGGAGCTTGGAGATGGGTGCAGGATCCAGGCTGGGGGATTTTGATCTTTGTCTGGTTTGAAGGCTCCACCTGGAGCTGATGAGCTCCTCCATGCCAGCACAGCTTCACTCGTGTGCCCATGCAGGGAAGGGACACGGGAGCTGAGCAGACCCTTACTGCTCTTAGGGTGTGTGAGACCTCACAGTCTCCAGTGGTTGTACACTGCATGAGTCTTCATCTTCTTACAATTTTGGGAGACCCTTGCACTTGAAGATCTCCTCAGCACCTCCCTGTGAAGCCCTTGAGCTCAACTCTGAGCATGTGCTTAAGCACTTTGCAGAGCAGGGCTCCTATCCCACATCCTTCCCGAGGAGCAGAGGGAGCCTGAGGGGACACAGGGATGCAACGTGGGCTGGGAGTGAATGAGGCACTGATCCAGGGGGAGAGGTATAGGAAAAGGAGCCAAGTGTCCCTGGGACACTTCTCCCAGGTTTCCAGTGGCTTTGTTGCATGACCCTGGCCAAGGCAGTTAATGTCTCTCCAGGTTGCCTACTGCAAAGTGCTGCGGGAGCTGCTGGTGAAGCCACAACCATGTGCTCGGACCAACACCTGGGGGAGACGTGGGTATGACCCAGAGGTCCCAGCAGCATCTGCTGCTCTCCGTGCGCCCAGGTTAGCTTTATCCTGGGTTAGTTTTAATGGTGGAAGTTTGTTGGCTGTTAGTGAAAATAAACCTTGCACCCAGATGTTTTGTGTGTCAGAGAAGGGAAATGATGCATCAGAGGGATGGCTCGATGCCTCGCCAAGGGTGATGAAAAGATGTCTTTTGGAAGTTCTACCTTATATTGTTCACTGCTGGTGTGTTTCGGAAGTTCATTTGTTGTTTTTTTCTTTGTCAGTCACTCCTGATAGTTCTCAGTCTAATGATTGAAGGGTGTTTTTTTTTGGTTGGGTGCTTTTTCACTTCAGGATAAAGGTTAAAAAATACCCCAAATCCTAATCAACCTGTAAAGCTGCTGGGATAAGCAAGGACCAAAGGGCTGAGCAGCTTGTGTGCGTTAATGCACACACAAGGGAAATACCAGCGCTGAGCAATCTGAATGGCAAAGCTCAAAAGCTGGCTGGGTTTATTGTATGGATAACATAGGCGCTGTCTGCCTCCCTGGAGCCGTGCTAAGTCAGGTTTTACCCAGGCCAGTGCTTGCATTGCTCTGGAATTCACACTCAGCACTGGCGAACAAAGCAGGGAGCGCTCTGTGGGTTTAGTGTGGTGCTGCTGACATTGCCCAGATTATAAACTGCTTATGATGCTCGGTGGTGGTGAGCCTCCGAGGAGTGGGGTGAGAGCCACCTCTGGGGCATGGCTCCATGGGATTTACCCACTGCAGAGCCTGGATCTACAGCATAAGCTTATTGAGGCGTTGGTGGATACATTTATTCTGCAACATAGGGTGAGCTGCTGAGGCTGTGTGTGTATGGCACGTTGCTTTGCGTAAAGTATTGCAGGCATACCTTTGTTTTGACATGAGGAATCACTGCCCTCAACTGCGACAGTGATTCCCCTTCTGGAGGTAAAGTTGGGGAAAACTGGAGGAAAATGCCCCATGTCTTTGAGGAGGAGCGGAGGGAGGTAAAATAAGGTCGCCCAAACCCAGATCTAAAGCTTGCTCCTGGCTTGCTGCAGGCAAAGCAGAGCAGGTTGGTTAATTAGTTCTGTCTCAATGACAGTTTGAGCTGAGCTACATGAAGAGCCACATCCCTGAGGTGGCTGATTGTCTCCAACCAGGGCAGGAATTTTCTACTTTGTCCCAGTGAGATCCACAAGAACATGAGATGAGGGGGTGGCTTTATGGCATCTTGCTGGGATATGGGTGTGCTCTGACTCCTCTGCTCTGGATGCTTCTGCCTCCATGATCATAGAATCCCAGCCTGGTTTATGTTGGAAGGGACCTTAAAGCTCCCCCAGCTCCAACCCCTGCCACGGGCAGGGACCCCTTCCACTAGAGCAGCTTGCTCCAAGCCCCTGTGTCCAACCTGGCCTTGAACACTGCCAGGGATGGGGCAGCCACAGCTTCTCTGGGCACCCTGTGCCAACGCCTCGGCACCCTCACATCCTTCTTGCTGGTCACTCCATGGCCACTTGTAAAATACAGTGCAAAGAAAAATTCATCGTAGACTTCATCACTCCTTGCCATCTCCATAACCCGGACAGCAGAAGGGATGCAGTGCGAGCAGTGGGGTTTGCACCCAGTGGTGTGCTCTCTGCATTCAACTTTTGAACTGCAAGTGGTTAATGAACAGGGTTATTTGAAAGGCAGCTTAGTTTCCCCCTCTGCCTTAATACTGCATGAAGAGCAGGTGTATAACGAGATTGGGTTGGTGCTTTCTAAGTGCAGCTGAGACTGATTTTCTGTGCTGAAGGCACCAGAATTCAGAATAAAATGCTTTTAATGTCTGAGAACTGGAAATGAAATGAATGCTTTCAGAGTACCAGAGGGAGCAAAGCAAAGGCAATGATGAATGCAATAAACTGTGTGATGACAGGAGAGAGGAGAGAAAAAATGAAAACGAGGGAGAAGAACAGAGAGGACAGAACAGGTGTGAGAAATGACATCCATGGGCTGGATCCAGGAGAGATTTGGTTCCTGGCTTGCTTTGACATCAATAGGAGTTAGATGCATAGATACTGCTGTGACTCTGTGACTCAGGAATTTTGCTTCATTTTTGTTACTATTAACACTGCATTTTTTTTGCTGTGCTTCTGACTACACATAGAAGATGGAGACCCCAGTGCTCCCATAGCATGCTCCTGCTCAGAAAAGCCAAGGAGACTCCTGCCACCCATCATGGAGACAGGTCACCCTCTGCATCCCCAGCTGGGTCTGCTGGAGATAGACGGGTTTTGCCAGGGGATCTCCTGTCTTCTGGAGCAGGATCTTCCCATGATTTTTTCCCAATAACTTAAAATAACCCACACAACATAGACAAACTCCCATAACTACCATATAAGAAAATGTTTGCACAGAAGCATACCCAAGCTAGCCCCAGCCTCACCCACTCTCATTGATGCAATTGCAGTTGATACCAATTTAAGTATTCAAACAAGTATTATGAATATTCTATAGAATAAGTTCATCCTATTAACCCTCTTGGGCAAAAAGTGTTCACACCAGTTCAAAGTCAGGGCAGAACCTGGAGTTTCCACTGTGCAAAAATATTCTGCAATGGCAAAATTCGTGTTTGGAGAGCTGAAATATGCTCTTCCAATGCAATGAAAACGTGTGGTTTGGGGGGAAAGAACTATTTTTCTCCTGTGTTTAGAAATAATTTTTGGTGTGAGTCTTAAAATGAAAGAAAATGTGGTTTCAGAATGAGAACATTCAATAAGACAGATTGTGACTGTTTTCCTAAATGAAGTTTTTATGAGTTTGACCCATTCTAGCAGAAAATTTTGGTATAATCAAATTGCCGTTTTCTGTCAGAAAACTGTTCTTCCAGAAAACCTGCAGCCAGCTCTAATCAATATTTTCCTTTCCTGTGCCCCGGGCATCCTTGGGAATGAATGTCGCGGTGCAGTTCATTGTAATGTTTTTCCTACTCTCTGTGACATAATTTAGCTAAATTGCACCTGGAGACAGAGGAAGCTTTATAACCCCCTTCCTGCTCCTGAGCTGCCTCCTCCGCAGCCTGCGAGCTCAGCACAATTTGCTTCTGTTACATGAAGCCACTGGAGGAGAGAGCTGCTGCTGCTCTGACCATGGTCTGGTTCCTGCTGCTGCTCCCTGCCCCAGATTCAAATCTTTCAATGCATCCCTCTTGGTGTCCCATCCAAAGTCCCCACAGGGCTTGCAGTAAAGTGTTACATGTGGGTGGCAGGTTTGCAGGCTCATTGTGGTACTGCTGTTGATGCTTATGGGTCCATGATCTTAGAATCCCAGACTGGTTTGTGTTGGAAGGGACCTTAAAGCCCATCCAACTCCAGCCCTTGCCATGGGCAGGGACACCTCTCACTAAAGCTGGTTGCTCCAAGCCCCGTTATGGTGTTGGCCCATTGTGATGTTGGCAACATGGGGCAATGGGAGGAAAAGGGAGCAAAAGGTTTGTGCTGGCCCTCAAAGCTCACACCAGCATCTCTCTGCACTGAGTAGCTTGGTCTTTGCTAAGGAGCAGAGGATTCTTCCTGCTCATTGCAGGGGATTGGACTAGATGACCTTTGAAGGTGCCTTCTAACCCAAACTATTTTATGATTCTATTCTGTAATTCAAGTGGGAGCCAGCCGTGGGTCTTTGCATGTGGAAGTAGTTGCAGGAGTCAATAGGAATGTTTGTGCTTGCTCAATTCCCTTCCTGTCTTTGATCCTTAATTCCAGAGAGGGTTTTCACTCTGGCCTGGCAGCATGAACACCCTGGCCCAGCTACAGGCATCTGGAATCCAGCTTTGCCTCTGTCTTGTGCTGCTGGAAACCAAGCTGGGGAATGCCAGCACAGCAAGAGGGGTTACTGCGGCTGCCTGCCTCCATCCTTGCCTGGCTGATGGGCTGGGAGAGCGCCTGGCTCCCGCCCCAAGGCAGGGACAGGCAGGCTCTGCATCTCCATTGCATTACATCTTAAAGCCATTTCAGTTCCCAGCTCCTTCTGCAGGGAGCAAACTTGCCTCTGCGTGTCAGGAGGGTGGGTGATACAGGAGATCTCAAAGTGTCAACGTGAAGTAAGCCCAAAATGATCTCTGGCTCTGCTGGAGTAGTATCTTTGGGGTGGTGATGGGGTGCAGTGACCTGGGAAGGGGAGGAGGTTTGAGTAGTTCTTATTTGATGTCTGCTGTTTTGTGTGAAACACAAAACCCAAGCCTGAATGAAAAGCACAGGTTCCCAGGGCTGGAGCTGAGCAGTGAGGGCTGTTTAAGCAGCGCGTGGGGAGGCAGATGTTTTGGAAGGTGTAATCTCCTGTTATACCAAATGATACAGCTGCAAGAAAACACTTTGGATTTTTTTCTTTCTTCATTTATTCATTTTTTAAGCAACCATCTTAATAGCTAATAAATTCCTGAAAGCTGCTTGGTTTTCCCAGAGGACCTAATAGGAAACATTCCCTCTCCCACCAGCCTGGCTGCCCCTACCTGTTGTCTGTCAGGAATTCATCAGCTCTTCTATAACATGAAAAATATTTGTGTTTGCCATTTTAATGGCTGCTTTAACAAGTTCATGACCCCTGGTTTAGGCACTGAGGGGTGTATAAAACACACAGTAGGGTGTTAACATAGGTACCGGGGGGAATTCAACTGTCCAAGGACAGCAGCATCTTTACAAAGAGCAGCAAAGCCAGCTCAGCCCTGAGCAGTGCTCACTGCCAGTTGTGTAACAGCACAGGCAGAGCTTCCAACAGGCATGAAGTCCCTGGACTGTGGCTCTCAGGGCATATATGAGTCCAAAAGTAGTACTCCCAATCTGTACATGCTCACCCGTCATCAGCTAAGGTGGGAAGATGCACCGGTGCTAATGCTCATCTCATTTCCCTTTGAAAAGAGTGACCCCAGTGTACCTATTAAGGCACCAGTATGCAGCTGAGTAGCTTTTGAAGTGATGCACTTGTGTGCTGCAGTTTGCTTCTGCAGGATGCACCTTCTAACTATCTGCAGCGTTGTTGTTGATAGGAGGAATGATGGAGCAGAATGGCCTTTCCCCATTCTGGGACCAGCTTTGAGAGAGAGAGCAGTTTCTGGTTTGGGCAAGCAGAACAGAAAGCTGAAGGTTTTGTGTCTTGGAGGAGCAAAATGAGAACATCTTGTTCAAAGACTCTTCTTGACCTGATCTGGTTTGGTGTTTGATCAAATGGTATGTCTGGTCAGCAGGAATGTAGGTGTCCTGCTGTAGGAGTGAAGCTGTAACCGCTTACTTTGACAGCCTCCCTGATGGTTTGAGGGTGGAACAGCCCAAGTGAAGCCATGACTTGCCCAAGAGCACCTTGCAGCATCATGCTCGGAGATTTTGGAGTCAGGAGAGCAAACTTCCGAGTTAACCTCTGCCTGATTTGAGGGCAGGAACCGAAAGCAGTGTTGCATTTTTCAAGAGTACTCTAATCATCAGGCTGCCGGGCATTTTGAATCCCTTCTGGTGGAGTAGCTCTTCTGCTCCACAGGAACAACATAAGCAGCTGTTGACGCAGGAGCATGGAGGATCCCTCAGTGGGTGCTTTGAGCACCCATGCTGGGGTTGGCCGTCTGCCTTCCGCTTCCTGCCCAGGTTCACCTGCACCGAGTGAAGCAGCTTCAAGAGGAGGCATTGAGAACCACTCAGCCCTGCTCTCATGTCCTAGGAACGAGGACCCTGTTTTGGCAGGCGTGAGCTTGCTGGGGCACGCACACATTTGGCCTCCTGTGACCTGAACAAATATGCCAACATTGAGATCCTGTGGGGAGAGGGGTGGCATCAGCGCTTTGTCCTTCTCTGGTGTGGTTCTGAATTTGGCCCCTCTTTCCCCAATCCCACCCTTTTTCCAGCACCGAAATATGTGATGTGGGAGCCAGCAAACACAAGTGAACCTAACTGGAAGGTTATTAGGGACACATTCCTCTAGGCCAAGGCACTCCAAAACCAATTACCCACAGCTGCTGAGGGCTTGTTCTACACATTTTCTCTATTAAGACCTTAGCTCCTGTTGAATTGCAGCCACAAAACAGGTGAGAGGAACCAGGTCCATGAAGAGCAAGTGAAACTGGATGGAGGAGGTACGGTTAGCAACTCTTAAGCCACCATTTCTTCTGTTTGGAGCTGTGGCCGTGCCCATGAGGAGCAGGATCACTGGAATGGACTTACTGCCTGTGTGGTGAAAGGCCTGGGTTGTGGGAGAGATGGAGTAACTTTGCAGACTGGTCCCATCATTTAGGCTATGGGGAAACTTAGGTAAGTGCGGCTTCTAATCTGGGTTGCAGTGAGAGCATCTTTCTGTTATCTGTCACCTTGAAGCCTTGGCCACCATGGTACAGCTCACACAGCTGTGAAGGTCCTGGCATGGGCTGGCATAGGGGTGGACTGAGCAGTCGAGGGGCTTCAAGGCATCCCACTGGGCCTGAATTCTGGAGTTTTGTCTTCTTATGTTCCACATCTGTTGAGCAATGTGGGGCAATCAAGTTCCAGCATACTTGGTGACCCCTTGGTACTCTTCTCATGTTATTTTTCTCCCAAGATATGAGAATAAGATGCGTTGCTCCATTTTACTGTTTTGATACAGGTGTATATATATATTAAAGCTCATTTATGCTGACATATGGAGAATTACTGAAGTTAAAACACCATTTTGAACCACCTAATTTAGCAAACACCAAAAGGAAATGTTTGATTGCTCCTTTAGCTCTTCATATTTCTTGGCTGAGGCTATTTACTGTGTTCAGCCCAAATTAGCCAGCACTTTTGGTTTCACTCCACGTGCATTTCCCTTTAATAGAGTATTTTCTAGAAAGAGTTTGCTCAGCTCTCTTCCATTCCCAGTGTTTATAATGAAAATGAGAAGATTCTTTCTCATCCTCCGGGGGTGTAGAATGGGAAACTCGCGTTATTTAGGATGAACACCAGTGCTTTTGTAAGGGAAACTGTGTGTGGCTTGAAAATGCTGTAATATATTGTGTACAGCTTTATTTTCCTCAAGTGATAGCTGTGTTTGCACACCAAATAGGCATTTCACATGTGTGTGTGCCCCAAATGGCTGTTTGCTTGAGGGAGACCTTTCTGGGGGACTGCATATCAGTAGCCAACTCTTAATGTTCCCTTGGGCAGCTGCAGAAGATGAGTTTCTCCTGTTGCTAATATTGAGGCTAAACCTTACGACGTTACCTTATGTGTGTTTAAATTTTTATTAGGGTAATTACTGTAGAATAATTGAGAGTCTTGTTCTGGTTTGACCTGTATCAATTAATTAGTTTCTTCCCCTCGGTGTAAGAGGATGGTGCTCTCCACCATCTGAGGTACAGCGTTTAAAAGTGCATTTTCCACTCCTGCTGCTGTGATTTAGAGGGAGAGCAGGGCCCTCTCTCTTTGTGGATGGCTTTAATTGAAATCCACTTACAACACAAATGCTTGAAATCTCCAGACACTAGCTGTTAGTAGTCTTTGTGCTGATTTTATATATATATATATACACATGCACACCTTGCATCAGTATATATATGTAATATATATATACTGCTGCAAGGTAGAGACTGTGTGCTAAGCTGTTACCTGTCTCTGAGGCAGCCAGGGCTGGGCAGAGGTTTTGGTTATGGCAGGGACATTTCTGTCCCCTCATACTCTATAATTTCCCAGGTCCCTTTCTCAGTCTGCAGGGTTCCTTTTGGGTCAGATGCTGCATGTGGATGCAGCTGCTTCTCAAACACATTGGCTTGCTTAGGGGTAATGACTTACAGAGTGATTTCAGTAAGGATGTGCTGGCTTGCAAGCCCAGCAGCTGGAGTTATATTAACCCTGCTGTATATGTGTGTGCTGTGTAGGTATATCTGCCTTCTGTTCTCTTTTATGGCTTTTAAAGATGTAAAAATGGCTTTAAACTGAAAAAGGGTAGATTTAGATTGGCCATTAGGAAGAAATTCTTCACTATGAGAGGGATGAGGCACTGGCATAGAGAAGCTGTGGCTGCCCCATCCCTGGCAGTGTTCAAGGCCAGGTTGGACACAGGGGCTTGGAGCAAGCTGCTCTAGTGGAAGGTGTCCCTGCCCGTGGCAGGGGTTGGAGCTGGAGGAGCTTTAAGGTCCCTTCCAACACAAACCAGGCTGGGATTCTGTGATTGTCCAATGTTGGAGGAGTAAAAGGCTCTGGGTAAGCGAAAAAGAGATCCCTTGTGCTGTCTGCAGTGCTTGTTCAGGCAGCTCTCCTGCCTGATGGGAGCATGAAGCAGGTTCAATGCTTCAGCCTGCTTGTCCTCTGAGGCTCCCCGGGAGCAGCACAACCTTGCAGATGTGGCCGGTCCTCAGTGACTTCTTGCTGGCGTGGAGAGAAGGACAGGGTAAAGCTCTAATTATAAAGCTGCTCCTGCCAGATATTTCATGTTCTTAATTGCTGACACAGGCTGGCCTGGGATGTTTTTCTCTCTCCTGCTTAAATAAAGAAGTAAAAGCAGGTTAAAGGATGCTCATGTTTCAGAGCAAGTTGTGTGACAGATGGTGGGGGGAGATTTCCACAAGTGCTTTTGGCCTGATCTTTCCACAGCTGCACTGAAAACCACGGGGTGAGGGGGGAGGCAGGGATTTATTGACTGGCAAAGTTGGCACAAGGCAGCTTGAGTTTTGAAGGCACAATTTGACTTCATCTTCCCAGCCCAGGGAAGACGTGAACGCCTACAGATGAGTCCCATTATCTGGGCTGCAGACAAAGGCAGGCTGAGCTGCGGAGGAGGATTTGCTGACCTTGCACCCTACCGAGAGGCTGGATGTTGTGAAGGAAGACGATCCGTCATTGAGGTGGGGAGCATGGAAAAGTGCTGCCGTGGCTCAGCCTGGTTGGAAGAGGAGAGCATCTTGCAGGGATAGTGATGGGAGAGGAGAGCCTGTCCCAGAGGAGACGGCCCAGCATGTGGTTACCACTTGTTTGTGGTGCGGTTGTGGTGCAGGAGCTGAAACCGGCTGGGCTGCAGGGGAGGCTCTGGCTCCCTTGTGGCTTTTGCCTGGGTATTGAGCTGGAGGATAAGGATTCTCATAGAAGTAATTTAATACATGCATTTTTAATTTGATGAAGTCTCATCAGCTCCATAGCCCTGGGCCTTTCAAGTGTCTGGTGCTGGTGTCAGTGTGGGCCTTTCAAGTGCCTTGCCCAGATGAGAAGCAGCTAAATTCTGTTCTTCTGCCATTCCTGTGCTGCCGGTGGCCCCTTGGAAATGATGAGTGGGACAGAGCTCCTGGAGAAATGAAGAATTAGAGGTATTTCTGTAAGCACATGGGACTCTAAACAGCCACATTTCAAGCAGAACTGAGCAGTGAGGTCAGGTGGGTTGAACACAGTCAGATTGCACAACTGATTTTAGCTGCCTTTTCTTCTTCCCCTCTGCTTCATCTGGGCTCATGCAGCTGCAGCCGGCAGCTACCTGGGGAGAGCTGTTCACAGGCTGAAGGTTCTAAAGCTCATAAAGCACAACCTCCAGGCACATCCCCTCTCCCAGGTGCCCCATCTCTATGTGCAGCGGTGGCAGGCTCCTTCCCAGGCACTTTCTGGGATGAGCTGGCTGGGTTTTGGGAAGCGCATCCTGCAAAGCTGTTAAGGCTGTTGCTGGAGCTGTGTGCTGTCAGGAAACGCTGCTGGAAGGCCAGGTGTGGGATGCAGCAGGCACTTACTTCCTGCTGCGTCCTCCTGCAACGCAATCCTCCATCCCTCTGTCCTGCTCTTGTGATGCTGCTCGAAACCTGAAGCTTTCACACAGGGAGCAGAAACTCCACCAAACATCTCCTTGTTGCATCAGGCATCCTCATGAGGGTCATCAGCGCACAGGAGGCTGTTACAAGCTGTTTGGGATGGGTGCTATATCCTTGAAGGAGTTGGGAGGAGTGGTGCCAAGATCTGATGCTGTGTGAGGGCTCTGCACATCACTGTGAAGATGTAGGGACACAGCAGTCTGAGGTGCTGCAATGTATAATAGCACAAGGGGACAATTAAACCCCATGTTGCTGGGTACGTCATGGGTGCTATTGAGTGGGAAGAGGCAGGGAAAACTCTACTGCTGGTGCCCAGTAAAGCAGTGGTGGAGGTGTAGGCCAATATCTATATGCTGGTTCTTCTGTGGTGTCTGAAGATGTTTGGGTGCTGGATGGTTTCTGAGGGCTGAAACCAAAACCTAGGATAGTTTCCTAGTTCTATCCTAGGAACTAGGATAGTTCCACCTTAAAATGGAAAGCCCTGGAAGAAGGGAAGAATTGCCCACAGACACCAGCTTTTCAGTCCTATCAAAATTAGTGCTAATTTTGACTTTGAGGAAACTCAGCTGAAATGTGTTTTCAGTTTTGGCTTTTTTGGATACTTTTTCAAGTCATTAGAGCATCACTTATCATTAAGGGAGAAAAACATCCTCTTCTGCAATGGCATGAGACAAACAGCACAAGCTGTTGGGATGCTGGTGGGAATGCATCCTTCTGGGAGCTTTTGTAAAGTGCTGTCCTACCTCGCAATTTGGAAAGAGGGAAGAAACTCTGGTGGCAGTAATAGAGAGGACATCATATGGTCACTTATGCATTGGTAAAGACAGTAATTTTTCAAAATGTTCCCCTAAAGATTATAATTAGTAAAATTAAGTATCTCAAACGGTAATTTCATTCTACTCAGTAATAGTACAGAGCACAAAACCCCCTCTATGAAACAATGCACCCAATGTATTTAAGCCAACATCTTCGTGTTGGGATCTGTACGATGTGTGCTTGCTTAAAATTATATTTAGCTCATACAATTATGGATAATTTATTGTCTGGGGGAGAAGAGCCCTCAAGTTGCTTCCGTGCTTGGAAACACAAGCGAGGATGGCTCATAGACCGAAAGCAGCTTTGGTCCGAGTTCACAGAGACCATTTGGGTGGAGTTGAATGGGGGTGACACTGGGGACACCAAAGTCCCTTTTCTGCTCTGTGCCTCTGTTTTCCTTTCCATTTGTAACCTGCCATCTACAGCCAGTAACACAGTGAGCTACTTTGGTGATTATGGGATGGCACTCTGCTTACTCTCCAGTGCTAGTTACTGGGCTCAACAAGTGCTGTTTTCATTTTAGCATCCCCTTAGCCCTCCTGATGGTTTGGGAACAGTCTGAAAAAGCAGGATCCATGGGGCAGGTGCATTGAAGCAAATGTGTATTTGAGAGCATGCTGCTGTGGTTTGGGGTGCTGACGTCCATAGCAGAAAGCCTGAAGGTACTCTAGGACCAGCTTTGTGATGGGGCACGAGCATCATCAACAGCCAGGAGCTCTCATCTGCTCCTGCTTGGAGCTCCCCTGCTCCTTTCTTCTTCCCTTGAAGAAGAAGCAGGAGGCTCCGCTGCTCCTTTCTTCCTTTTGTTTCTCAAGCAGCCTTGATCTGCTGCTCCTCATGTGCTGAACAATTAGCTTCTACATTTCCCAGTGAATTAGTGGTGGCTGGTCCTGTCACTGCGAACATTAGCTGGAAACTTCATTATAGAAAGAAAGCACAAAGTCGGGTGGCGAAGGAGATAATTGCCTTTCTAATATCGTTATGGCTGGGCTGGTGAGCCTTTTATCTCAATCCGTGTACTCCTCGTGGCAATACAATAACAGGCAAGGATTAAAATCTGCTGGCTTATCACTTGCCTATGGCAGCCAGAGCCATTTTCTCCCTGCAGTGGGGGGAGTTTGTTAGAGAAGATTTCAGGTTAAACAACTGGGGAAGGGGAAGGAAAAGGGGGAGAAGCCTTTTGAGCTGCTTAAGCAGCCTGGGTGGAGATGCACCACCCTGTGTGTGTTTGTGTTCAGAGATGGTGCCGTCCACGGCTGGGGTGCCACAGTCTGATGTGAATTGAGCTGTGGATTTGGAGCACAGAGAAGGTTTGACCTGATTGATGTGTGCAGGAAGCAGTTTCTCCACTGGGGCTGTTGTGTGGCCTGGTCTGTCAGCACTCTTCTTTGAGCAGTCCCTTCTGTCACTGTGGAGGTGCAGGGATGGGAATGACAGGTTCCTGCTTGGATGGGGAGGATGCAAACCCTAGAGCAGCAAAGCAGAAGGCACTTGAATTAGTGTTTGGGAAATAGCCTGGGTTTATGGGCTTGGGTCTGAGCTGGTCTTTGTGGTGATCATTGTGTTGAGGCATGGGACTTCACTGTATCTCCATTTCTCAGCTGGTGATACCAAGAGAATGTGTTTGCTGTGCTGCTTTTCTATTGCTGTCTTCCTCAGGCTTTCAAAAGTCACATCTACATCCCTGGGACCTCCATGGGGCACTGTGCTCTCCTCTCCATCCTGATGCCATCGGCTACGGGATGCATAGCAGGGGCCCGTTATCAGCCTCCTGCTTCCAACCCTCTGCCCTTAGCTGATCCCATACCAAGGGCTGATGCTATAGAAGACAGCTCCTGGTCCTGTCCCACCAGGAAAGCCTCCTTGCTGTTTCACTCTGAGCAGCAGTGGTGCTCTCACCTCTGCTCTGCTCACCCTGGCTGAGCACGGAGAAGGGAAGAGTTGATCTGGACAGCTGATGGAATTATAAAGCACTGAAAAGGTCAGAGTGATACCGATTGCTGTTATGTTTCACAGAACATAAGAGGCATTAAAATTCTGCTGTCTCATTTGTGTAACAAGGGAGAAAATTGTAATGAGAGGGAAATGAAAAAGGGGAAAAATGCCTTCCTTCCTGCAGCTGGGTCAGGGAGATGGGAACCGTGCGGGTTCAGCTCTTGTGACTGTCACTGAATTCAAGGGGTCGGATGTAGCTGCGTGTGCAGGTCCAGCCTCTCATTTCTATGTAAAGGAGTTCAAAATCTTGCTGTGGGGACACTCACTGATGTAATGAATTTGGTGGTCTCAGCTTTCTCCTTGTTTTGGGCTCACTACTGTGGTCTTTGGCAGAGCTTGTGCCCAAAATCCAGGAGGCTTGGGGGGATGGGAAGACCTGTCAGGTCAGTTTGAAACTATTTAAGCTGGAAAAACAGGATGTGAGGATGAGTTTCTGGCTCAGGCAGAGGTGTTGAGGACTGGGATGGAAATGGCCAGGTTGTGTGTGCATTCAGTATTACTTGCCCCCAGTGTTGCATTCACTCCCAGTCCCCTCCTTAACCCGATGATGCAAAGCCCACCTTGAATCCCTGCTCTTTCTCAGCAATCTGCGTTTGTGTCTGACTGAGCTTTCGTGCCATTACCACTGTACCATGCCAGGCTAGGGGGGCTCTGCAGCCCCAGCACAAGAAGGATGTGGAACTGTGGGAGCCAGGCCAGAGGAGGCCACATGGAGATGCTGCGAGGGCTGGAGCAGCTCTGCTCTGGAGCCAGGCTGAGAGAGCTGGGCTGGGGCAGCCTGGAGAAGAGAAGGCTCCTGAAGGGGAGACCTGAGAGCAGCTCCAGTGCCTGAAGGGGCTGCAGGAAAGCTGGAGAGGGGCTTGGGACAAGGGCCTGGAGGGACAGGCCAAGGGGAATGGCTTTAACCTGCCCGAGGGGAGACTGAGATGAGCTCTTAGGCAGAAGCTCTTCCCTGTGAGGGCGCTGAGGCGCTGGCACAGGGTGCCCAGAGAAGCTGTGGCTGCCCCATCCCTGGCAGTGTTCAAGGCCAGGTTGGACACAGGGGCTTGGAGCAAGCTGCTCTAGTGGAAGGTGTCCCTGCCTGTGGCAGGGGTTGGAGCTGGAGGAGCTTTAAGGTCCCTTCCAACCCAAACCAGGCTGGGATTCTACTGGGGAATCTCTCAACAATAGAAAAGGGCCAGCATAGAATCATAGAATAGTTAGGATTGGAAAGGACCTTATGATCATTTAGTTCCAGTCCCTCTGCCACGAATCTGTGCTTCTCAACAAGCTGCAAGAAACCAAAGGCGTTTCCTTGCCTGCCAGAAATGTGTTTTACTGTGGACTGCTGTGACAAGCAGCACACTCGTATAAATATCAAAGTGCAACCACTTATCTGAGCCATCAGCAGCTGAAGGGGTGAGTGGGATTCCTTGAGCCATCCAGCTGGGGTCAGTGGCTGTGCACGAGCACTGCTGGCACATATGGGCCTCTCATGGGGTGACCTGCTGCCCCAGCTCTCCCACATGGCTCTGAAGGTGAGGGAGATGCAGGCAAGCAATTGTCTCCATGTCAAATACTCGGACCCCACTCCATATCCTATGGGAAGGGGGTATGAGCTAACTTGGGGTGAGGGCAGGCTCCCTCCAGGCTCGAAGGAAGGCTGCCTGGAAATCCAGATTTTTCCCTAGTGAGAAATAGTGGAGGAAAACTCCTGGTTCCGGAAGTTTTTGTTTCAAAAGATAGCTTCCCTTTGGAGGTTTCAACTCTATTTTAAGTGGAAATGCCTGCTTTCAGCCAAGCTTTACAGTATCATTGCAGTTAAACCCAACCAAATCAAAATAAAATCTCAAGTTGTATTTGAAATCAAAATGAAACCAAAAAGATTCATGATTTCCCACTGTAAAACTCAAAGTGATGTTTCCCTGAAAACAAACATTTTTTGGTGGAAAAAAAGGCATTCTTCAGCACAAACCCCCCTTCTTTTGCTGAGTGCTTTTTCTGAGAACTAGCAGTGATTCCTGATTTGCTTCAATTATTGCCACTAAGGTGCCCTCTATTTGCATTTTGTCAGGGCTGCTCTTAATGGAGCAGTTACAGAATGCAGTGTTTTGTGCTTTCTTCTGCTGTTTCTTTTAATTGAGGTAGTGTTTAGAGCTCTCAAACATAATGGCAATGCCCTTGTGCTGGGTGCTGAGTGCTCCAGAGCTGTTGGCAGCGTCTGGCATGAGCTATGGACTGGTCCAGGGAAGTTGGGGAAAGCAGAATGGAAATGGGAAGAAAGCAGAGCAAGTTGCTAAAGGTCCCCAGACAAGGAGGATGTAAACTTTGTTTAGGTGCTTCTCCCTGCTGGTGTCTCCTCAGACCTTGGTGTCTGGGTGCATTTCATTCCCAGCCCTCTGTCAGCATCCCAGTGCCCTGGCTTGAGGATTGATGGAGGAATTACCAAGTGAAGTTCACCTGTGTGCTGTAGGAAGATAGACTTGGTGGTGATGAGGATGGGACAAAGCCCAGTGCCACCTCACAGCAGCAGCCCGTGCCTGGAGCTGCTACGTGCACATCTGGAGCTGCCTCCTTCTGCTGTTTCCAGGACTACTGGAGGAAGGAATCACTCGGCATATCAAACTGGAGGGAAGGAGATGACTAAGCAAATGTCAGAAATGCTTACTCTGGAAAGCACACTGCCTCTCCCTGCATCTTCCCTGGTTGCAGCTTAATGTTATCTCGACAATGGGCTGCTCTGTGCAAACTCAGCGTAATGCCAATGGAGTGGGAGAGTGCTCAGAGGTCTGAGGGAGACCCCAGAGGTGGTTCCCTGGTGGGTGCAGCCCCAGCACTGCATTTCTGGGGAAAAACTCAACCAAGTTGGGTGATTAAATGAGACAGGATGTCCAGGCCAGGGGAGGAACTGAATGGGCAGGGACCAGAGCTGGGTACTACCAGCCCCTTAGGATTTAAACCAAGTAAAATATGAAGCACCTCCTTCCTAAAAAGCACAGCTTAAGCAGGAGGGGTATATTATAAATTAAAAACAGCAGCATGGAGTGAAACAGTGACTTGTCTTGCTCTCTCAATAATTAAATTTGTCAGGTCTTAAAGCCACTCTTGCTACTCCTTGTTCCACCTGACCCATGCACTTTGGACAGCAGAGACTGCCACCGCTGCTTTTGGTTTCTTTTCCTGTGCTTATGCTTTTCTCTGCTGCTGTAGAGGCAAGCCTGAAATGATTTAGCTCCTAACGAAACACTTAACTCTGGTGCTGAAAAGCTAGGGGGGTTTTCTGGACCATTTCACAGCAATAGGCTGCATCAACAAAAAGCTTCTGATGCTGTTGGCCTACATCCCAAAGCCCTCAGTGCTATATTCTCCTTGTCAGAAAGATGCTGTGAACCATGGGATGCTTCTCATCTCTTCTGCAGCTGTCTAAGAGATTCCACACTGATCTTTCTCCTGCCCAGTAACTCAGGTCTGTCTTTTCACAAAGAAAACTTGCTGCAGCAGACCAGTGGTGCCAATGAACAGTCTTCTCTGGTGCCTGCTGCTGTCTGCCTGGATTTCAGATGGCTCCAGCTCACTGGCAAGCTTGCCTGTCTGGTCAGTGGAGTGAAATGAAGCTCTGAAACCCATGACTGATACAAGTGCAGCATCCCCTGGAAATCTACAGCTTCCATCTCCGCTTGTCCAGCTTGGAACTGCCCGATAGGCTCAAAGGGACTGCTCTGGAAATCTGTGAAACTCAAACATTTGCTGCTTGCTGGGACCTGGTATGTTAGCGTTTTAGCCCAGAGCATGTATTTTTCAATGGCTGGATTATACAGCCCAGAAACATTGAGTTTAGGATGAAAATGCTGCCTGGCTTTTATCTGCAGTGATTCCAGAGTTCTTAACAGCCCAGCGGAGAGGAAAAGCCTCTGTTATCTGAGCTAAGAATTAATCTAAGAACATGCCCCTATCCTGTTACAAAGATGTCTCTTCCATGCACCAGTGACATTGCTCTGCCCCTGAGGTCCCACACGTTCTGCTCTATGGGACCTGGTGGCACTGCATGCTCCCATTGCTGACTGAGCATCCGTGCGCTTGTGTTTGTTTTGGGAAGGGGGTTATCGTGTCTGGTAGATGAAAAAGGGTAGGTAAAATAGCAGAAGAGTGGGCAGCTGTGGTATGGATGGTGGAGAAGGAGGAAAGGAGGACGGGCATGATCATGGGCATGTGTTGGACTGGTGTTCAGGTGATCCTTGTAGTCATTGAATGTTGCCTCCTGAGCATGCAGCAGCTATGCTGTGTTCTCTGAGCATCTTGATTCCCAGCCAACATGTACCTGGGTGCACCCAGGTAATTTGGTTTCATAGGCAGCAAGGTGTTTCTCAAATTCCTTTTACACCAGGACCTCGGTGTTTTTTGACTCCTGTGTAAAATAGCTGAGCACCACTGCTCAGGTTCGTAATGAAACCTTGGAGTTTCTGGTAAGTCTCCTCTGGGACGGTCCTCAGCAGGGCTTGTGCACAGGCAGATCTCTAATGGTGCGGAGGCATTGCTGAGATGTATTGCATTATGTTGCCACTATGCTGGGCAGAAACAGCCCTTGGAAGCTGCTGTGCTGCAACCAGCACTCGCCTGGGCTTGCTCTGAACCTTGCCAGCTGCAGAACTTGAGCTTCATCTATGCACAACAGGGGGGAAAGAGGAGGTTTAATTGTCGCATTCATGATGTACTGTTCTCCAAGCATAGGAGCCGATATGGCTAAATTACCCTGAAAGAAAAAGGGGGGGGAAGTTTACAATTTCTGTTTTCAGTATAGAAGGAATAAATTGTGACTTCCTCATGTCCACAGCCCAGCTTGCAACAGGTTTAAAGCATGGTACAGATGGCTGTGCAATTATTGCCAACATCTCCTCATTATATTAGATAAGGCCCTGGGTTTATTTAGCAGAAGCAGATGGAGGGAATACACAATATTTTAGATGTCTTGGCAAACTGTGTTTTCCTTAGAACAACATTGCATGTTTGCTGTGAGAGTTCTAGCCAAAAAAGATACAAAAAATCCTAAGAAAGAGCGAGTAAGATCTTTTGGGAGTGACAATGAGGAGTGCATGGACGAAGAGATATTACATGGCAAGTCTGATGATATCTGGTGCCTTATATTAATCCCTGTGACAAGAGGAGTGTTTCAGCTTTTATTTGGAAGTGTGTCTCTTCATGGCTCAGAGACTAAAGCTTGAAAACATGACCCTGGCTGCCTGGAAAAGCTGAGGAATCACAAGACAAATAGAGAGCCCTGATATGTTTTAGAGAGAAAAAAGGTCTTGTGGCTTTTAATAGAGCTTTGTTGATTTTGGGGCTGCTTCCTTGTGTGCCCACCGGCAGTGCTGCCCTTCTGAGCAAAGGGCACTTTCTACAGGTGGAAAAATGTTGGGGGTTTGGGTCATTTGAGCCTTTTGAAGTGTCCTGTGACCACGTGTAACAATGGCTAGGAACCATTTCCCTGGCCAACCTCTATCTGAAGGGAAGAAACCTGATCAAGCAGAAGAGTGAGGGTCTTTCCCTGCACAGAGGGACTGTGGCTGTTCCCTTTGTAAGGAAGTGCTGAAGGAGTGGTGGGTGCTTGTGCACCCACTAACCCCCTTTGATACTGCTTTGGTAAATTGGGTTTTACCACCTGGATGGTGTTCCTCTACAGTATGCAAGTGGCAGCATGAACTGAGTGTCACTCCTTGGGTGTAGCACGTGCTTGTGCTGGGAGGAACACAATAAGTAGCAGGCAGGAATAGAGGTGCAATGACGTGGTGATGGCAGCAGGAATCTGTTGATTGCCAGTATTTTGCTATGGTGTAGGAAAACCCAGGAACGCTTGACATCCTGCTGAATCTTCTAGCTAGGATGGCTTGGTTCAGTTTGTGGGTGGTTTTGGGTCTCAAGCTGGTCAAGTACACAAGTACATCCAGGTGTGGATGATGCTGATGATCCATTTTTGTCATCTATTTGGCTGTGCCAGTGAGACTTGGCTGGCTGAGTGCTGGAGAATGAACACAAAAACTGTGCAAATGTGGCAGCGTGAATTAAGTAACTCCATTCTCTACCTTCCCATTTATTATATTAACGTTCTTGGCTGTCATTTTGTACTCCGTGTTTATCCTTGCACATTATCTGCCCACCTCTAGATCATTACAACAATCTAGAGCAACCTGCTCTAGTGGAAGGAGACCCTGCCCGTGGCAGGGGGTTGGAACTGGATGATCTTAAGGTCTCTTCCAACCTGAACCATTCCATGATTGTGTGTTACAGGATTCAGCAGTGCAGTGGCAAGGTGGGATGGCTGGACTCAGGGGAAGGCCATCCCTCCCTGCACTCCCCCTGGAAGCTAGGGCATAGTTCAGCTGGTGGCTTGGAAAACCAAAACCTGAAGTACAGAGAGGACCAGACAACAGTAACCTAATGAGAAGTCTTCTTTCCACCCTGACAGGTGTTTTTCCTTCTCTTTTGTGCCATCCTTTGCTGGCTTCTACTTGCAGTCCTTCTCCAACAGCATCAGTTCAGCACCCCAAGAGGGAAGCCTTCAGCTCTTGTTCTGAACCATTTTGCCTTGCCTGTTAAACATCAGTGTAATTTGACAATGATGACATTTTCTTCTTAACTCTTGAACTGGGGACTGGCCATGTGCAGAGGGTGATGTGGTTCTGGTTCCAAAGGACACAGATTTCATCACCGTTCCCAGGGCGGTCTGGCAAGGAGGTTCTCATTTCATGGGTACTATAAGGAAGGAAGGAAGGTTGAGATGTGTTTTTGGTGATTTGGACCTCTTGCCTCCTGCAGTGATGTGCTGCCCTGCTAGCCCACCTGGCAGAAAGATGAACCCCAGTAACCTTCCCAGTGTCCCCTGTCCTTTGCCCGATTTCAAACCACCAACTAGTACATACCAAAGTCATGTTCCTTCAGACCTGCATGGCAGTGAAACGTGGTGTCTAGTTTGGGTGGCATTTTTCATACACACAGCAACTGGGGGGTTGTATTTTTCAGGAAAATGTCAGGTTTAAATCAAGTCAGAAATATTTGCAGGCTTGACAGGAATTACTTGCACTAAGAGGGAAAACACATTAAAAGTCAGAATGCTTAATTTTAGAACTTGACAAATGAAGCAAGCAATCCCTAACAGGGGGCTGGAACTAGATGATTTTTAAGGTCCCTTCCAACCCATTCTATGATTCATTGCTCTCATCTTTCCCCAAGTAAAAATACTTGAACCATTTTTGCTCACCCTGAAATTCCCCTCACCTCTCAGTCTGCTACTGAGTTAACCCCCCTCATAGCTTGCCCATCCCCAAGAGACCATGGGGTGCACTGTGGAACACCTCTCCAGGAGAGCACTTTGAGCTCCCAGCTGCTGCTCTGCGCATCCTCTGATGCCAGGTAAAAATTCTGGGATGCCCATTTCCAAGGACAGAAAGCAGCCTCTTCTCTCCTTTGTAATGTTAATGTAGTGAGGCTCAAGGTATGACCTACTTTGCAGCCACAGTGAAGTGCAGGATGGTTTTAACTCCTCTGTGCTCAGTTTTCCCAGCGTGAGCTCACTAAAATGTTTTGGACATGTGCTTTTTCCTGCTAGCTCTCATTGCATATTGCGAATGAGCCTCCTTTTCTGCTCCGTGGTGTGGCATGTTCACATCTCTCCTGCTCAGAAGCAGCAAGGGCTTATTTGAGCAATTGCCTCATAACCAAAGTATCTCCCTCTATCCTGGGTAGAAGCCAAGCTCTCAGCTCCCTGCACACTGCGAAACCTCACTCGTTTTGTCTGGGAGTCGCATACTGCTTGGTTGTTGTGTGTCTTGCTGGAGCAGAGGAGTGTCTACAGATGCTCCTCTCCTTGTCTTCTCCCTGGAATCTGGCTCAGGAATTACAGTCAGGAAAGTAGGTTGCAGGTGGTTTTAAGGGGGGGGAATTCTGCTCTCATTTTGCTTCATCTCCTCCCAGGAATCTCAAGCATTTTTGCCATAAAAGAGGAGGAGAGTTGTGTTCATATCTGGGCAGCTCTGTATGCGGAAGGCTGGTGGCAAATTAAATGCTGGCTGCAAAAGGCTCTTAAAAGTGAGACCAAGGAATGAATTGGCTGTTTGTGCCTCTGAAGCAGAGCAACCCCATTCTGTTGAATATTGTTATTCCCTCGGTGTATTTTATTTTGCCTTCTGTTCTCTTCATGTTACAGCTAAAGAGAGGTTTACCCTTCACCATAGAGAGGCTGTGTTGAAAAATACAGTTGATTATGAGACCAGCGTGTTGTTTTCTGAGCAAGGGGACCAGACTGAGTTGCTCTGAATGGGCTTTCGTTAAAGACTGGGACCCAGGACATTGTGTTGTAGATGTGATTTGAAGTGAAGGAGTTGGCTTAGACATAATATCATAGAATCACAGACTGGTTTGAGTTGGAAGACCATCTAATTCCAACCCCCTGCCATGGGCAGGGATACCTCCCACTAGACCAGGTTGCTCAAAGCAATTTGCAGGTATCCAATTAGATCCTCAGACTTGGTGTTGGTCATCTAAAGCAGAGGCAGAGAGCTGGTAAGCTGAGCCCTTTCACATGGGAGGGACTATGGGAGGGATTGGGAAATCTCCAGTGTGGAGTGATGCAGCCAACAGATGGACCTGGTAGTGCCATAAATTAAATGGTACAATTAGCATGCCAGATTTACTTATCGGCTCAGACCTGGTGTTGATGCTGTCTTTGGTAGTCAAGATAAAGCTCATACACCATGAAACCAAACTGAGAGAAAAGGGGCATCCTTCCAGCTCCTCTGGTCACCGTTTGCATGCAGATCTGTGCTGCGGCTGGGAGAAGGAGGGAGCAGCAGGACTGACATGGTGTAGCTGCAGTCTGAGCACAAGCCAGGCTTGGGCAATGCTGCCTGCACCCGAGGGGCTGGTTCATGGGCACCCCTTGGCTAGGTTCCTCCACCTTCAAGTCCAAGGTAGGGAAATCAGCCAGACCATGTCACCAGCCTAACACTGAGCAATGTCTTCAGTAGACACTGGGGAGTGAAGAAGGTGAAAAATACCCATTTTGATTTGCACTGCAGCTGAGGTGCCTCTCAGCAGACAGACACCCACTACTAACACTTACCACATCCTTCTTTGGCTTCTAGTGTGTGCAGCTGGTGTGGTTTTTCCCTGTGAATCATGCTCATCGGCTTCATCTGCTGCCAAGGCATTGTTATCTGTTGCTGGTTGGTATATATGAGGGAATGGGGGCAAGTGATGTCCTTTTGCCATGCTAGAGATTATGGTGCCTCCTTCTCCACTGTGGTTTCTGTTTGCTGTTGATGTTCCGTAGTCCTTGGAGGTCAGTGGCATGAGGACCTAATATTTCTTCTTGCAATGTTTCCAGTAACACCCTGTTTCTTATTCCCCTCCCTAATCCATCAGGACGTGCTGTTTTCCTCCTGTAGCTCCTCCACCCACTGCCTGACTCCACTGGAGCTCCCCTTGTGCAGGTGATTCTTGCACCCTCCTCCACCCAGGAACACGGGGTCCAGCCCTCACAGACATTCACTTGGGCAGAAGCTTCCCTGATAGGAAGCTCTCTCTTGGTGGCCACCTCCACTCATCACAGGATCTCCTGGATGGGTAGATGGTTCCTGGCCATTGTGCAGGGTGGATGCTGAGGAAGTTGGTGTTTCCAGATAAGCACCATTGATTCAAAGGCTGTGATGTGCACAGTGAGGCCAGTGGCTGCCCTGTGGTTGTTGGTGTGCTGTTGGTATTCCTGGTCCTGGAAAGTCTTGCCAGCTGCAGTCAGAAATGTGTTGTGTGCTGATTTGGGGTTAAAATGCTCAGAAAGCAGCAGCAGAGCAGCCTTCCATGGCGAATAGTTTGGGGGGGGGGGGGGAAGAAATGAAGAATATATATCTTCATAAATTTTTAATGTTCTGCATATGCTTTTGAAAGGAACACACCAGATAAAAAGCCCAGCTTCTTAGAATGGATTTTATGGGCCTTTTTTTTTGAGAGAAAAGAGTATTTTCCATAGAATCTCTGTTTTCAAAAGAATTATTTCTTTCCATTTAAGTTTTACTGTAAAATTCCCAAGTGTTCTCACAGTGGTGTGGGATCAGAAGGACCTTGCAGGTTTTCCCCTTGGGTTGCCAGCTTCCATGAACACCACAACAGTGATCCTGGTGGTGGTGACAGCTCCACAGGGAGTTAGGGACCTGCTTCACCCCCTGGGGTGGGGTAATCAGGAAGGATTGGGTGAGCAAGAGACACAGATAGAGGCAACAGTCAGCCTCCGGGCTGCCCATAGATGATGGAGGAAGTGTCTTTAAACTAGTCAGCCAATATTGATGAAAATCTTAGTTTTATTCATTTTTCCTGTTAGTTCCCATTTCTTGGGTGTCACTGGGGCTTGTTCAACATTGTCAGCCTATGCCCAGAGTCAGGCCCTGGGAATGGGGGTGATTTACTGGAGTTTTCTGTACATCTATCAGAGGTTTTGGGATTGATGCTGCCAAAGTATCCGCATTAGCTGGGGTTCAGTATATGGGTAGGAAGTGGTGGTTGCTGTTTCTTTTCATAGGACAGCTGCTGTGCAGCTGGCTACCTTTATCTTTATCTTTCTTTTGAGGGCAGCTGTCTGGTGGGTATTTATCCTTTCTCCTAATCCACTGAAGAGATTGATTTGGTTCTCAGGAATGGGTGCTTGGGATAAGGTTTCTGGAAAAAATCCCTGTGTCCACTTCCTAGGACTAGAGTTGTAATAAATAGCAAGGTGACATAAAAAATACCTGCAATTTATGCCAGCAATTCCTGCTCTAGCGGGACCTGCCCTGGCACTGGTGTTGTCCAGTGTTGAGAACCCCTTGGAAGTGTTAATCATTCTTAGTTATTGATCCTGCTGGTTTTTGCTGTAGCTGTATGTTATCTGCTAACAGGCAGACACACTGAAGCTACTGAACTTGCAGCCAGATCCAGGTCTCTGCTACACATCTCATGCTGCCTCTGTTGTGACTTATAGAGAGTGATATCATGGTACTGGGAGGAAAACGTGCTCCATCACCTGCAGATACATGTGTGTGCTGAGTGGGGCCTCACAGCTGCTCTTTGCTGAGGCTGGACCCATGGTGTGGTTGTTCCTACGAGCAGAGATATGTATAGAAAGCTCTGTATTTTTGATCATTTCTTCTTGGTTCTCACTTGGGACATCTGTGTTTCTGTTTCTCCTCCTCTTCCTGCCTTGGGGGAGATACAAAACACCTCTGTCATCTGCTCCCAAAGAGATCATCTGGAAGAACTGGAATGGATCCTTATAATAGTCTTAAAACGCCTAAAGGGGCTTACAGGAAACCTGGAGAGGGGCTTTGGACAAGGGCCTGTAGGGACAGGCCAAGGGGAATGGCTTTAACCTGCCAGAGGGGAGACTGAGATGAGCTCTTAGGCAGAAGCTCTTCCCTGTGAGGGTGCTGAGGCGCTGGCACAGGGTGCCCAGAGAAGCTGTGGCTGCCCCATCCCTGGCAGTGTTCAAGGCCAGGTTGGACACAGGGGCTTGGAGCAAGCTGCTCTAGTGGAAGGGGTCCCTGCCCGTGGCAGGGGTTGGAGCTGGAGGAGCTTTAAAGTCCCTTCCAGCACAAACAAGGCTGGGATTAATACAATCCCATGAAATCCACAAAAGGCAATTAAGGCAGGAGGAGGACAAGGTGGGGATGATTCTGAGGAGCAGGATTGGCTTTTCCCTCCTCCAGTCCTCAGGATTCAGAGATCTGGGGCTAAGCGTAAATGGGTTTCAAGGCATTTTCTTTGGGCAGGGCTTCAGGAAGGAGCTTTGTTACCGGGGAGCTGTAAAAAGTGCAGTGTTGTAAGACAGCATGTGTGTCTTGCTGAGGCACTACACAGAAACCCTGAGCTCTGAGGTACTTTAAGAGATTGCTTGCTAATTATTTATGTTAGTATAGCATTCAGGACAGGAACTTCCTGTTTATTCCTTGCTTTCTTTTATACCCAAAGGAATAAGCTGCTCTTATAATTCATTCCAGGCTTTGCTAGAAGAAAAGTTATCAGGCATTTATGATCAATTCAGTCTGGTCTCTGGAAGCAGATGTCAGTCAGAGCATGTTAGTGGAGGTGGTGGTACAGAAAGCAGTGTTTAACCAAGTTATTGTGAAAGTGAGGAATGGCTGCAGCAGTGCTGAGCCACTGCTGGGCTGGCAAGATGTGTGCTCAGATCCTCCATAGCAGCACAGCATAGAACCACAGACCGTTTATGTTGGAAGGGACCTTAAAGCTCCTCCAGCTCCAACCCCTGCCACGGGCAGGGACACCTTCCACTAGAGCAGCTTGCTCCAAGCCCCTGTGTCCAACCTGGCCTTGAACACTGCCAGGGATGGGGCAGCCACAGCTTCTCTGGGCACCCTGTGCCAGCGCCTCAGCACCCTCCAGGGAAGAGCTTCTGCCTAAGAGCTCATCTCAGTCTCCCCTCTGGCAGGTTAAAGCCATTCCCCTTGGCCTGTCCCTACATCCCTTGTCCCAAGCCCCTCTCCAGGTTTCCTGCAGCCCCTTCAGGCACTGGAGCTGCTCTAAGGTCTCCCCTTCAGGAGCCTTCTCTTCTCCAGGCTGACCCCTCTCTATGAACAAGAATGGTTTAATGGTCAGCCGTCCTGCTTGTATAAAGTCAAATTACATGGAAGAACTTATCTAATGAGATTTTGTTGCACTTAAATACTTGAAGCACTACCAAAGACAACATCCTAAGCCTACCAAATCTGTGTGCCTGTGCAACCTGTTAAGATACAAAAAGAGCTGTAGATCAAATCATTTATTCATTTTTGTGAAGTTTTCTCCTAAAATCTTTTCTTTTGCTGCTTGTGTTGTGGTTTTTTTTACCTTTCACTGCAGATTTCCATCACTGGCTCACCCTTCACCTCTGCTTTGTTCCCAGCTGTTGGCTGTGCAGCCAGGGATGCTTTGGTGGGATTGCCAGGACGTGCTTGTCAGCCAGTTCAGTTGATCTCTCTATTCCTCTTATTTTTAATGATCATTTCTGACTTGCTCTGGCCTAACTCACAGTGGCTGCTGTGAGCTTTCAGCTGGAGTAGGGTAGAAGGTAAACCAGAACGATTCCACTTAGGCAGATACTTCCCTCACTGGGGCATTCTTCCATGCATGTCTGAATGGTTTAGAGGAAAGAAACTCTGAGCAGCTGTAAATCAGCTTTGGTTCTGCAGTGAGAAAAGGCACCATCTCCACCCTGGGACAGCTAAGGAAGTTCAGGTTAGATATAAGGAAGAAGTTCTTCCCTGTTGAGGGTGGTGAGGCATGGGAACAGGTTCCCCAAAGAAGTGGTAAATGCTCCATCCCTGGCAGTGTGCAAGGCCAGGTTGGACAGAGCCTTGGGCAATGTGGTCTAGTGTGAGGTGTCCGTGCCCATGGCAGGTGGTTTGGAACTGGATGGTCTTAAGCTCCTCTCCAACCCAAACCATTCTATGATTGTATGACTCTATGGAACATGTTGGATGCCCACTTGGGTTTTCTCACCTCCTATCTCATTTACCTGCAAGGCTCAAATGTGAATTTTTAGACCTAGAGCCAGCATCTCACCCCTGTGGCCTTCTGTTTCTTCTCCCAAACATGGCTTTTTTTTTTGGAGGCAGCTGTGGTTTTTATTCTCTCTAGGCAAAACCTGGCCAGGGCTGTATTGTTTTACAGGAGTGGCTGATTCATGTGCAGATGTAGCAGTGACAGCTTAGCTGTACAGTCATGGATGCTTTGCACGATTCAAGTGTGATTTGATAGGATCCTTGGACCAGCTCTCCAGCTGTGGGAGATGCTGGGCTGCGCAGGTTAGCAAGAGGATCACTGTGCTGGTGATGTGGGAGTTAATGAAGGATTAGGGGTCTTGGTTTGGGTGGAGAGATCGGGATGTTGTGCAGTTGAAGCCAGTTGTTTTCAGCATCAAGCCTATTTAGGAAGACAAGACTGTAATGAAGACCCCCAGCCACTGGAACGTTTACTGGCACCATGGGACTAATTGATGGTGTCCCCCATTCACTCCCATTTCCTTTCTGAATTTAGAAAGAGAAAGATGAAGTACCAAGCACCCCTCAGCTTGCACCAGGAACCAGGGCTCTGCCTAATGACAAGCACAAATCCATCTTAGCTCACTGGAGACTAATTGCGCTGTTAGTAGCAACATCCAAGGTGGATGTTGAAGATTATCTTTTGACTTGGAGTGTGTGCTGTTCCTAGACTGCTGAGGTGTATAAGTGAGCAATTAAGTTGTGAGGGTGGAGGGAAGAAGAGGAATGTAATCACTGGCACGGGTGCAGAAGATGGAATTAGAATTCTCTGCGTGTGATGGTTCTTGGTTTTAAATGTCTCCTGTTGCTTTATGTTCAAACTGCAGCGACAGAGCTGATGTAATGTGAATTTTCTGGTTGTGAAACTGTAGGAACAGGTGTCCTACAGAAGAGATCCTCTGCTCCTCGGGTCCTGGCTTGCTGCTGCCTCTCTTGCCATCCAACATCTCAGCATGCTTTTTTCCTGATCTCCAGCACCTCCTGCTGATGGAGTCTGGCCCTTTCCGCACAGCAATGCTGATCCTGCTCTTCCCTGGCCCGTGCTTGGCAGCGGTGCTAAGTCAGTCAGTAAGGCAAGGACAGGGTTTTTATCTGACTGTAGCCACGTCCTGCCCTGCCGAGTTTGCCAGGCATCCTGTGTGATACGTGGTGCAGAGCAGAACTGTATCTCTCCTCTTGAAAAACTCTGCTTTCTCTTGTATTTTTTTATGGCAACTGGCCACTTTGCTGAATGCTCATCAGTCAGTTATCAGGAGCCAAGAGAAAGGGCTCCTGGCGAGGTGCAGATACATCGTGGGTGCTCTGCGCTTCTCAGAGCATCTTTCTGCTCCAGTATGGGACACTTGCTGTGCTGGATGCTTAAGCCCCATAGAACTACCTAGGATTCATTGTCCGAGCCTGGAATCCTCCCTCTAGCTCTGTCCATGGCAGCTCTGGAATCCCAATTTCCAGCCAGGTTTCCAGGTCTCTCCTGCTGCAGTAACTCCTGGGGAAGGGTTGGCAAAATGTCTGATTATGGTCAAGGTTGGGTCTGCCCAGGCAGTGCTTTCAGCAGTTGTAGTTAACGAAGTGGTGGCATCTCTTATGCAGGGTACCAAGTGGCTGGGGCTCGCAGACCCCACTAGTGGGCTGGTTGCTCGGCCACTTCCACCTGGGGGCAAACCTGGCAAAACCTCATGGCAGTTGCTATAATCACTTTAAAGGGTGCAGTTGATGGGGAGCTGGTGAGAAGCCTTTTGCTGTGGGCTGTGTTAGTGTTAGGGGACCTCTGTTTTAAATCAAGAATAGTTTTGTTGAAGCATCATGGGAAGTGCTGCAGTAATTAATGAAGGCAGTTTTGCCTTGCTCTCTGTGGGGTACTGTGCCTGGCAGGGTCTTCACTTAAGGAGTTTCCATCATTGTGACTTGTGTGACAAGATTTCCTCCTTTGCTGTGCCCTAGAACACTGAAGCCGTTTCATTTTCTGTGCAGAGCACTTACGTTTTGAAGGGTCGCTCTGTTTTGGGGCTATGTTTCTAACCAGAGTTACTGCAGATCAGAAGAAACACTTGCTCCCTGCTCTCTGGATATTCTCCTCAAATAAGCTGCTCTGAACAAAAATTAATGTTGCACACACAGAGTAAATTGTATAACTGGGAACTGCTTCAGATATTAGGAAATGCCAGACATCAGTACTCGAGGGATTTCTGAATTCATTATAGGGAAAAGCTCATTTCTAGCTTAACATTCCTTCTGAAAATGGTGTATGCTTTCCTATAAGCACAAGGTGCTGCTCTTTAATGGCCCAAGCCAGGCCTGCTGTCTGTGTATAAATGGCCTCATATCAAGCAGATATTGTGAATTTTTATAGTCTGAGCAAGGCTCAGCAGCTCTGGAAGAGCATGTGAGTTGACGGTTTTCAGTGGACTCAATCTGCAGTGTGATCACAGGTGGAAAGTTTAAAGCAGCTTGAATGTTCCCAGGTTTTACTCACCACTTATCCATGCTTTGGAAAGAGGAATTTGTATTTAATGTCAATTTCCCCCCTCTCTCCTCTTTTGCATTTAGGATTCTAGCAACCGCTGGGACTGATTTTGACCTGCGGACCCTGCGAGCCGTCCGAGTGTTGCGACCCCTGAAGCTCGTGTCAGGAATCCCAAGTGAGTGTCACGATAACATCACCTTACAGCCACAGGGGCTCTGTACCTTTTGGGGTGTTACAAGCTTTTCTCGGCAATATTTCCTTCCCCTGCTTCCCTGTGGTCTGTGGCTCTTGCCCTTGCTATGCTCTGGTTTCCTGCCATCTCATTCTGCATACAGCCAGCTGATTTCAGCACTGTGCTTCCAAACTTGCAAGTGAGCGGCAGGGATTTGTCCTAAGACTCCTTTGCCTTTTGGGGTTGAATTAATTCTCTGGGCTGTGAAGATCTGAGACCCAAATTCTGCAGCTTTTAGACCCCCGAGCTTGGATCTTCTGACAGATTTTACCAGCTGAGCATCTTGCAGCGGGGATTTTGCCTCTTTAATAACAAAGGCAAAGAGCGGATAGAACTTGCTCTTGCCTACTCAATGAGCAACTTGATATATTTTATGTGTTAACATGAAGGGTCTGAATGCTCCAGTGAGGAGCTGCATCATGCCTTGCTGGTGCCCTGAAGCCATCAGACTCCCAACCCCATTGCTTAATGCCTTTTTATTTGTCACTCTTCACCAGCCACTCTGAGGGTATTTCAT
The DNA here is from genome assembly GCF_028554395.1 of Pezoporus wallicus. Lineage (NCBI taxonomy): Eukaryota > Metazoa > Chordata > Aves > Psittaciformes > Psittacidae > Pezoporus > Pezoporus wallicus. Next base: position 744,230 of record NW_026637703.1, read on the forward strand.
TTCTGAATGTTGAACAGAAAGGTTTTTCCCTGAAGCAAGAGCCAGTGAAAGGGAACTGCTGCTCTGTGGGATGCTCTGCTCTTCTCTGCATTAACCCCTCGGCAGCCAGGCTGCTCCCTCTGCTCCACCAGCTCTGTCCCTGTACTGGCTGCTTCGGGGCTGAAATGTCAGTGCTGTAGAAATCCAGCCAAGGGTTATGCTTTGTAGTAACAGCACCCAAATTTCCTGAACTCGGCATCCTTTTCATGGACAATCTGAATTCCCATACAAGATTTGCCCTTGGCTAGCCTCAGCAAAGGGTCATTTATTAATGGGATCTCTAATAAGGAGGTGCTTCTGATGTTTTTTCATGGACTTTTTGCTTGTGTAAGGCACTTATGGTGCTGTGGTAGTGACAGGACATCAGAGAAGTAAGGTGGCCCTTCAGGGGTACCCCTGTCCTGCTGTGGGTTGCATGTTCCCCCCGGGGTGATGTGCTCTCCCACCCAGTGATGTGTCCTGGACCAGCACAGTATTTTCCCACAGGGCATTAGTCGCTCTCCTGGTTTTTAGTGATGCTGTGGAGGCAGCACAAGCATCTTATTTGCTTTTCTTCTGCATTCTCAGTGTTCTTCCTGTCCAACAGGTCTTTGTGCTTTTTTCCTGCATGCGCCCGTATTGACCTCAGTAGTGTTGTACAGGGTGGCAAGACAATGATGATCCTATATTTTCCAGCCTTAGGACAGGTCACTAAGGGACGTTTCAGCTGATGCTTATCACTGAAGGTTTTTTGTTATGCGTGTCTGTTTGATGTTATCTGAAACCTCCATCTCCAGGCTTATCTCCCCTGGGTTTAATTGAAAATGAGTTTTAGTGCCAGCGAAAAGCTATGGATGGATAGCCCTGGAGACAGGGTTGTGTTTCTCCAGAGTCAGGGTGTGACAGGCACAGCAGCATCATGGCTGTTCTGTGTGTCATGACAGCAGCAGGGGCAGCTCCAGTGTAGCTCAGTGCTCCCTGCTCTCCCTGGCATGCCCACTGCTGCAGGGTCTGCCTTACAGACCTGCTCCCACTCCAGGCTGAGCCCTGGGACTCCACCAGCTTCAGAAAAAGTCCTTTTTGTGTCTCTGAGGCTTAAGAGAACTTGAATCTCATCTTTACTTCGAGTCTCCTTCCCTGTGAGGGTGCTGGGGTACCGGCACAGGGCACCCAGAGGAGCTGTGGCTGCCCCATCCCTGGCAGTGTTCAAGGCCAGGTTGGACACAGGGGCTTGGAGCAAGCTGCTCTAGTGGAAGGTGTCCCTGCCTGTGGCAGGGGTTGGAGCTGGAGGAGCTTTAAGGTCCCTTCCAACACAAACCATTCCATGGTTCTGTGAATCTGCAGCCTGAAGGAAAGAGGTCAGGAAAAGATAACTCCTGATGGTTTCTCTTGCATCTTGAGTGCATTATGGCTATTGCATTTTTTCATAGCACCCTGGGAAAGGCAGCTTTGCTTGGTATTGCCAGTCCTAAACTTCCCCTTAGACAGCCCCTCTCTCCTACCTCACCCCACCCCTAAGCCCTTGTTTTCCTTCCCTCACTGATTACCTGTTTTTCCTTGTCCCCACAGGCTTGCAGGTTGTCCTCAAGTCCATCATGAAGGCGATGGTGCCCTTGCTTCAGATCGGGCTGCTCCTCTTCTTTGCCATTGTGATGTTTGCCATCATCGGGCTGGAGTTTTACATGGGGAAGTTCCACAAAACCTGCTTCTCTAATGAGACGGGTGAGCTTTGAGCTTTCCTCCCCTCCCAGCACATTGTCATGATGCTTCTAGTCCCCTTCACCTCACCAGGATGCTTTCTGCCCTGCTCTTATGTTGCTTTTCCCTTTTCCACGTTCACTGCATTCTCTCCCTCCTTACCCACCTACTTCAAGACTTAACAGACTTTTGTGTTCACCTTACATGTGCCGAGCAGATTCTCCTCTCTGCTGTACCACCATGGTACCCCTGAGTGGGTTTCTCTCTGTCTACTCAAGAATGAGGGGAAGGTGCTTAGGGCTTCCTTTCATGGTAGAATTTATCTGTAGTACAAATACAGAACCAAATTCCTGTTCCAGCTTGTTTAAGGCTTTTTTGGGTTGTTTTTTTGGTTCACTGGTCTGTTTCCACTTTCACTGGGTTTATCTCCATGACAGCTGCTGAACGTTGAACTTCCTTGCAAGGTTTCTAGGGCATGTTGCATGGGTAGGAGAACTTTGGTGTGAAATAGTAAGATTAGAAAGACTGGGAGCAACCTGAAAGGCAATAGATGGAAGGCAAGGAGCCTTTTCATGGAGAAAGGATAAAAATGTCCTTCAAACAGAGAAAAACAAGGGAAATCAGGCACTGCAGACTAAATTATGTGTCTCCTTATGAATGAGGGATAAACCCCAAAAGGTGGAGGTGGAGAAGAAGGATGTTTCAAGACCCTGGGCTGGGACTGGTTGCCATGTCACAGGATCCATGCCCGTTTAAAACCAAAGAAGCCTAATTTTGCCATCTAATTCCTCAGATCTTTAAATATTCCTTTATAGTAGTGCTAATATGTGTTGGTTATCTGGGCTGTCCACAGCTGAAAACATTGTTCTTGTCTCCAAAAGATTGCAATTTAAGGTACAATTGACTGTCTTTAAACACAGTCTTGTATTTTCAGTGATTATCACTAATAGGTCTTAATATTGATTTATTTATATGCATTCAAATGGTAATAAAACAACACCCCTGCCAAATCTCTGGGCATCCTTCACAGCGCTTTCTAACAATGTGGAAGCAGTTTCATATATTCCCTTTACAAAAGCAGGGTGAAATTGTTTCCTTGCTTCCTATGTTAGTTAGAAAAACATAATGCAACTTGTGAAGGACAACCAGGTTGTATGATCTGGTTGGATGTGACTTGGAGCAAGCTGCTCTAGTGGAAGGTGTCCCTGCCCATGGTAAGGGGTTGGAACTGGATGAGCTTTAAGGTCCTTTCCAACACAAACCAGGCTGGGATTCTATCATTCCTGGAAGAAATGAAGTTTTGGACTGGATTTGTAGGATATGTCTATCTTTTTGCAGGGGGTGTGTGTTCATGCCAAGCAGAACACGTCTCAACCCACTGCAGCACCTCTGGGGCTATGCAACCATTACAGAGGAATAACAACAGTGACAATATAGGCATGTAGGAGGCAGAAGTGTTCTTGGCAGGGAGAAAGCAGTTACAAGTAGGTCTGCATTTTCTAGGAGCATTTTCAGGTGTGTTAAATTGCACCTAGGGTGGGTGATTTTTTTGCACCCTTCGTTTGCAGGTAGTGGCTGTAGTCTGAGCTCTGAGGTTCTTTTGGCCAGTGGTACTTACGGGTCGTATTTGGCTATTGGCCTAAAGAGAAGAGGGGTTATTTTTAACTTCCCTCAGAAAATAGTTAATAGAAAAGCAGAAAATAAATCCCAAAGCTGTGTTGTCTGCAGGAAACATTCCAGCATCAGTGATGACTGAGAGGTCTCTGTGCAAGGTGCAAGGCTTGGGGTCTGAGAGCAGATTTCTGTTGTGTTTAAGTGACTCTTGTTTGCTGGGTGGCTTCTGGCTAGGAATTGGGAGTGCAGCTGACAAACTGTTGTGTGTGTTGAATATCTCTGCATTACAGCACTCAGCATCTCAGTGAGAGGATGCAGGATCTCGCCTCCCCCTGAATCCACTCACCAGGAAGGTACCCTCATGAACAGGCACTGGCCCCTGCTTTTCCCAAGGGGTATGAGCTGGTTGTTGGATGAATGATGGGCATTGATTCCTCCTGCTCGGCGGGAAATTGCATGATGGTGTTTCTGGAAAGGCAGAGAGTGGTGAGGTTTCCTGGCGCTGGGGTCCCTTGTGAGCTGAGCAGCACAACATCCCACAAAACCATCAGCAGAGCCTTTTAAAACCTAAGTGCTCATCATCTTCAAAGAGGTGCATTAACAAGCACAGGCCTGATACCATGGGCTCCAAAGGCTGGCTTGAGTGTGGATATGTGAACCTCATTAACTGATGCCTCTGTCAGAGGGTAGCAAATTGGCGGAGGAGCTGTTCGTGCTTGTTTCTGTTCCAAATCCTCAAAGTGAGCAAACTCCTGGGATTTTTCCTGGAATCAGGAGCCACATGAGAGGTACCAGCTGTTCCTTCAGCACATCATGAAGGGAACAGAGTAGAGGTGTCAGCAGCAAATGTTGCTACAGCCCTGCTAATCCAGTAGCCTTGGGTAGGTCAGTAATAAGCGTCAACAGAGAGGGATGCTGGGGATCAGAACACAGCAAAAGGGTTATTTAAGGCCACTGCCACTCAGCCTGACAGGTTGTTCTGAGCTAGTGGAATCAGTTATCTATTTTAATGGAAAATGGGTAAAATTTAATGCCAGTGCATGTTCCAGTGCATGCCTGACTTGTTTTTCCCCTCCCTACATCCTCTGTGCTGACCTGTTCTGCTGGATTATTTTAAAGCAGCCACTCTCTGCAGCTCTGGAGCCCAAGTGCCCCAGAGCCATTCCAAGAGAGGAGGGCATCACATTTGTTTCCCATTTTACATTGAGTCTCCCCCTTTTCTCTGTCTTTCCTAGCCATGGGAGTAGGGACCAGTTCTGGTCTCCCTTTTAAAAAGGAGAGACGTTCACAGTAGGTGTGCCTTGCATTTTCAGAGCATTGCCTGGCAATAAAAGGCCAAACAGAGATTAAACTGGATCCTATTTTAAAACACACTCACAAATGGTCTGCAAGTGTTGGATTCGGTATTTTCTTTTTGCTTGTCTCACTAAGCCCTTGTGAAAGCCTGTGGTGGCCCATATGGGAGCTGGAGAGAGATGCCCTGCATTAAGGTGTTGAGTCAACAGGAAAACATGTCACACACTCACATATATATATCTCTATCTCCTGGAGCCACAGTGCCAGTCTTGTTTTCCTCCTGCAGGCTTTGCTCTATGGAATGATTATTCCTAATTATTGTTAGTGCTGATCTTGTTTTCCCCTGGTGAATCTGATTCTGTGCTGTTTGCTGCTCCATTACCATAACACGTCACTTTTAAACCCCTTTCATATCTCCCGAATTGCATCTCTGTGTAAACGGCAGTATTACTTAGTATATTTATTTACTTTGAAAACCCCAGGACTTTAGTCTTCCAAACTGCTCTGTGTTGGTGCTCTCAGCATCTCTGGAGGGCTGCAACACTTCACAGCTGAGCCTGGAAGATGCTGGCCACCATTCTGGCCATCCGCTGTGGTCTTTAACTATGACAGACTCATCCTCCTGTGCCTTCTGTGGGTCTGAAATGAAACTCATCAGAGAAACTCCATCCCTGCTGCCGACAAGCTGATGGCTGGATGCTTTCCCTGACAAGTGTACCTGCAATCTGCCCTTTTGGGACAGGAATATGAAGCTTGCAAAGAGGCTGGAGCTCTTAGTTCACCTCACAGACTGCTGTGGTCATACATTGTGAGGAAGCCGTGCAGCTGTGGTTTAACATTTGTGTTTGGGCAATCCTGGGGCTATCCACAGGCCACTCTTGCTTAAACCACTGGTGTAGAATTTGCCCTTTTGATTTCATGTCATAGGGCTGATATTTAGCACTGAACTATGCTGTATGAGGATGTCTGTTCAGCTTACAGTGTTTGAAGTATGCACCATTCCCAACCCCTTGCTTTTACCACACTGGGCTTTTTCTGTGGCATTCCTTATATATGACATGACCAAACACTGGGGCAAACTAGAAATTATGGGTACTTCAGGGATGGCTCTGCTCCACCCTGCCATTGAATCACCCCAGAGCAGTATATAAGTGATTACATGGGTTTAATCTCTTCTATTTTCCCACAGTGGCACAAGGAAGCCTGAATTCCACCCAGGCAGTGGTGTCAGGAGGGTGCAGCAGCACCAGCTGCTTGGCTGGCTTCAGCTGGTAACTTTTGCCCCTGTTGCTGTTCTCCGCAGGTGATGAGGTGGGAGATTTCCCTTGTGGAGAGGAGCCTCCTGCCAGGCAGTGTGAGAGTGGGACCACCTGCAGGGAGTACTGGCAAGGACCCAACTACGGCATCACCAACTTCGACAATATCCTCTTTGCTGTGCTCACCGTCTTCCAGTGCATCACCATGGAGGGATGGACCGACATCCTCTACAACGTGAGTCCACTGCTGGGTGCTGTGATGCGTTGTGGTAGTTTGTAAAAGGTTGTTCTGGGTAAAAGTAACTTAGTTTGTGCTTTTTTCCCTTATTGGTTAGCGCCCCATCCTGCTTTTTAGGATGATTTATCCTTTTTTCTTCAGGGTTGCTCTGTAGGTCCTGTAGCAGCCTTTGAACCACTGATGTGGTGTGAGGCTGCAGACTTGCTCACCTGCAACATGATGTCTTGTGGCAGCGTGGTGTTGCCGTATGTAAGAGCTAATGTTTGTTACTCCAAGATGCTACTGTGCTCTGCTGTAGGGTGGGTGAGTAGGTGCATGTTCTCATGATGCCCCATAATCAGTTACCAAATTGCACAGTATAGGGTGGCAACACCAGTGACTCGTTGATATTTTGTACTTAGAGGTTGACTGGGTACAGCCTTTGTGATCCAACTTGCAATCCACACCAGTGAACAGCATCAGATGGATGTTAGCACTGAGATCCAGTGCTAGTTTTGGCAACTCCAGTACAGCTTTACAAAGCCTTATCAGTCACCTTCACACCTGATATGACCCTGTTGGCTGTAGAGAGGATATACCAGGCTGAATTTCCACACTTAGGGTCTTTGCTGTCTGTGCCTCCTGCCAGCCAGAGCCATGCCTGTCACAGCCAGTCAAGGTCAAAACCTCTTGGTCAGTTTGGCTATTTTTCAGTTTTACAATTGGAAATACAATAGAGTAGAGCAAACTCACCCAGTTAGCAACAACTGAATGACTCCACTGGCTTTCAGGCAGTGCAATGCTCTCATCTGTGTCTCTAATTCATACCTACACATTTGAGGTGTCCTGTCTTGAGAGGCAAGCACCTAACCCTTATAACAGTTTGGGAATAGAGCCCTTCATCTGGGTTCCAGCATCTGTACCATTTTCCTCACAAAGTGTGAGAGCTGCTCTTCAGGAGCTCTTAAGGGACCTTTGTGTCTGTTGCAGACCTGTTCTCCCCAGCTTTGTGATTTACTTAGCTCTTCACGTGTTCCTGCAGTGGGTGTAAAGCGCTGTGGTTTGGGTATGGAGGGCGGTCCAGCTGATTTGGACTTAATTTTCTATGGTAGTAAAGGACTTTATCAGGTACAGAGCAGGAAGGAGAGAGTGAGTGATGGTGGGCAGCAATATATGGCTATGCTGGCTGCTTCTTTGCACTGATTGTAGAAGGAAGGACAATCTGACAGCTGAGCACAGATGGTCTGAATTACACCACACACTCCTAGCCAGAAGTGTCAATGTGGAAAAATAACTAAGGTAGGCATCAATAATGCCTCCAGACCAGTTCACTGGCCATTAAGACTACAAATTGACCAGTCTACTTCATTATGGACTCTAGACAGATGCTGGGCTTTTCCACAGAGCTTCCTGTGAGGGTTTCTGTAACAACAGAAAAGTGTTATTAATATCAGCCAGAGCAAATTATGTACAATTTTGCTGTGTTCGAAGCCAATATATCTGATTTAATACCTTCTCCATTTGTCCCCCGCTTTCTTCATTTCTTCCCGGTCTCTGCCCAGTTACAGCTGTCTCTAGAAGGGCCTGTTTCCCCACTGCATGCCCTTCCCTCACCCTGAAACTTCATCACACAAGCAGTTTTTCCCATTCTCATTCAGCAATCCTGCTCCTTCCTTCTAATGCCAACCATTGTAAGAAAAGCCCATTAGCATCCTGCTTGGAATTGATTAATCAATATGTGGTGTATTGGGTCAGCTTCTTCCAAACTGCCTTTAGTTCCACAGGCAAAAAAACAGAGCTTACTATTGGGGTATTGATTTTGGGGGTTGCTTTGAAAAGTATTATAGTATCATTCTAGATACCTGTTAATCGGAAACAGATGCCTGGATGAGATGCAGTTGAGTATTCGTTATATACAATGCCAAACACTGTCTGAGACCCCAGCTTAGGTTTTAATGCTTGGAGGGTTCATGTCTCTGTCAGACATGGGGGTCTCTTGTTATAAATATGGCTCAAATAAATTGACAAGAGCCACACCAATGAATCAAATTGGTTTATTGAGCAAGCGACAGCAAGCAAAACAGCGCTGGGCGGCCGGGGAGTCTCCGCTCCGCCAACAGCATGCACCCCACTTCCCCAAAGTCACTGGCTTTATACTCTTCTTCATCCGATATACGTGTCACCTCCTGGCGTCCTCTGCGTCTGTGTGATCTGTAGATAAGGGGTCTCATTCTGTCTTCCAGTGGGTGTGGGGAGGAAGGCTCCTTATCGCCTTCCCCAAGCGATACTTTAATGGATACCCGCGGTCTATAAGCAACATGTCAAAGCACCATAATTTCCCAGTAACTATTAAGCAAGCAAGTAACTAAGCAAGTAACTCCTAAGCAAGCAAGATTTGATTAACTAACAGGAATTTACTCGTTACACTCTGAACAGTCAGCTTGAGGGGTCGGGGGTGAGTGGTGTGTGTTGCGCCATAGAATCACAGAACCAACCAGGTTGGAAAAGCCCTTTCAGCTCATCCAGTCCGACCATTCCCAGCACTGCCAAGGCCACCACTGACCCATGACACTGAGGCCTCGTCTCCACGGGGTGTGAACACTTGCAGGGACGGTGACTGCAGCCCTGCCCTGGGCAGCCTGTTCCAATGCCTGAGCACCCTCTGGGGCAGGAATTGTTCCTCAGCTCCATCTAAACCTGCCCTGAGGCAGCTTGAGGCCGTTTCCTCTTGTCCCATCCCTTGTTCCTTGGGAGCAGAGCCCAGCCCCTCCTGGCTCCATCCCCCTGTCAGGTAGACCTTCAGGTCTACCAGGTAGGTCCTTTCAGGATCGTTGGGCAGTGTCCATGTAGCTGGTGCCAGCAGTGTCTCTGTGCCATCTCCTTTAGCCCTGTCCTGCATGCTGTCATCCCTCCCATGCTGCTCCACTTACTGAGGAGCTGGATGTGCTTTTGCAAGTCGGTAGCCAAGGAGAAGGTCCATGGGTGGAGAAGATCCACTCTGTGCAGCTCTTAAGCTGCTCACAGCTTCAGTTTTCTGCTGTTTTCTGGTCACTTGGCTTTTGCCTTGGTTTCTTCTGTGCCTACTCTGAGTTCATCAAATTTAGAAATGAAACAAACTCCCAAACCAGGCTGCAGCAATGACTGAAAATCCAGTGTTGGTGGATGTTTGAGGATGCAGACTATGCAGAGCTAACAGCAGTGCAACCAGCCTGTCCACCCAGCACCAATTCACAGCTGCACAGTAATGCTGCCTGAATCAGCTGGGTCCCAACTGGACCTATAATGGGTTGATACGGGAAGAAGCAGGAAGGTGGTGCCTCTTGCACCCAGAAATTGAATGGTGGGGTAAGTGAATTCTCCTTGGTTTGTGGACTGTAATAAACCAGCATATTTAGACTCGGACAACAGGTGAGTATTAGATTATTACTTGTTCAGGGGATTTTGATTCCCATTTGGATCCTCTACTGCTGTAGACAAGGTGGCTGAACAGGAAGATTTTTGCACTGATGGAACTTGTTTCCCTGCCATCCCAGTTTCCTCAAGGAAACCAGCAGCCCCCAGGTGCAGGACACTCATCAGAGCTGAGCTGTGAACTTACTTTCAGTGTTTTGCTTAACTAAGGTTTGCAAACGGCTGCGGGACCGCAAGAGGCAAGATGCGGTCTATGCAAGCTGTGATTACGTGGTAGTAAGAAAAGAGAGTTGTGCTTTTTCTCTCACTAACCAACTAAAAAGCAGGGAAAGCTGCTTCTCCTCAGGTGTAGCAGAGCACTTCCTTCACCTCTCTCTTTGTGCTGGGTTCAGTTGGGGTAGGTTTCTTGCCTTGCTTGTGCAAAATCCTCTCCCTTCCTGCTGTTAAAGCAGCCAGACTACAGGGGGTCCTTTCTTAGGGCTCAAATCCCTCTGATGCCAGCTAGTCTAGGACCAAGACCCATTAGAGGGAAGTTGAGGTTACGACTCTTTCCTTAATGGGCCATTCATTTCCTTCTGCAAAATGGTGATTGATTGATTGCTCTGCATCAATAGGGCTTTGTTATTGCTCCTCTTTTCCTGCTACTTCGTTTGCTGCGGGGTTTTTGGTTTTCAGTGATGATGGCTGGGGTCACTCGCAGGATGAGGCTGTGCTTTACTAGTTCAGCATTCGTTTAACTAAGGGAGAGAGTTTGCTCTGTCCTGAAAGCACCTTTGAGACTGAAAAATTGGTTTATGGTGGCTTCAGGCAAGCAGAAGAGTTTGGTGTAAAGTGATGTTCAGGTGAGAGGGAGCTTGGGTGCGAGTTTGATGGTTTAGCTCGGGCCTTTCCAAAGGGAAAGGCTTGTTGTGAAGGATTATTCAGTCATTTCCGAAGGACTGAGATGACTTTATATGTGGTCCAGATGCAGCCTGCCTGCAGATTTAGAGAAAAACAGCATCAAAAGCTAGTCTTTGCAATAAGAAATCAACCTTGCAAATATTCACTCCTCCTCCTATGATAAACTGAGGAATTGGGAGGGCAGGGAGAATGCAAGCTCACAAATTCCACCCTGATTTTTATTTGCTGATCCACTGTTTATAGTTTCCCAGAGTTGCAGTTTAATTAGGGCCAATGCAAGCTTTCTAATAGAGCTTTATCTGGAAGGAGGTTTGTGCTTGAAGGAAAAAGACTGACTCATCAATGGGGTAAAATGCTTTAAGAATCAGCTGGGGAAACCTCTTTCCTGAATCAGCAGCGCAACAGCATCAGAACAATTGCTCCAAACAAGCTCTTCACGAGCTGCAGATTTGTCAGCTGTGGAACTCTTTCTACTCAGAAAAGGTCCAAGTAGCAACAAGTGATTTGGGAAGGTTGCTGTGCCCTGAGGACAGGGAAAAACCTTTTCCTCCAGCAAATGGAGTGCATTTACCTCCTGTTAATCAAAGGCTTCAACGTGATCTGGGAATACATGAAAATAGAGTAACTAAACTGCTTTCCTCTGTGGAAGGACTTGATGCAGACTGATCAGAGACCCCTGAAGGTACAGACAGAACATCTTTTGGACTGTGAAATTAGGGGGAAAAAACCTACCTAAAGCACCAGCTCACTGTGGGCAGTGATGCTGCTCAATACAGCACGCCTTAAAGTAACAAACCTGACTTCTTCTCCTGCAGCTGGGACTAGTTTAGCCCCAGGCTGGTTCATTGACAGGAGCTGTGCCTCTCACCCGTGTGGACCAGCCTCTGCACCAGGCTGATGGGACCGTTGTGTGTCCTGGTTTGGTGGTGCTGGCACAGGCTCTGCTCTGGGCTCTGTCAGTGTAGGTACTTTCTGCAGTCAGTAGTGTTCACCTGGAGCATCACACTGGGAGCGATGGGAGACAGCTGTGTCCACCTTGTGTGTTACTGACGTAAGTGGTAAGAGGTGATCAAAGTATTTCTTGTGCCCATTATGTAAATTTATTCGTTATTTCTCTATGAAGTATTTTAATACGCTAAATATTACCATCGGTCCTGATCTTCCTCCAGATCTAGTTTATGTGATTAATGTTTGTGAATGACAGTGATTCATTCATCTATTGCATATTGCTGATAAAGGCTATTTGGAGGTATTTTAAAGAGGCAATAGTACAACTCCTGGTTTCCTCTTCTATAGCAGTAATTCTCAGTCTTTCCCGTGCAAGAACATTATTGTCTGTCATGAAACACTCTCCTGCCTTGAATCCTGATTGCCATGGGAAACTCACCTTGTTCTACAAAGTGAGAAAAGCCTGAAAAGTCTTGTGCCTGCCCATGAATTCCCCAACTGAAAAATTCTTTTACTCTGCTAAGTAGAATTCATTACAAAGCCTGTAACCAGAGAGGAGATGCACTGGTGGAGCTTTCAGTGGAATAGCTAGGGTGGACCTAGCGCTGTAGCTGTGGTTAGCTTGGAGCTCAGTGCTTTCCATTGTCTACTCAGAGGATTAGGAAGGGTTTTGAGCTCCTTGCTGTGGTCATTACACAGTCAGCACTGTTTGAACTAGCTGGTCTATACCCCTTCATGAGGTGTACTCATGCCTTTGCAGTGGAGGTGCATGAGGAGCTCCCAAGGAGCTGAGGAGTGTAGTTTGTGGTCCCAGTTCTCCTACAGAAAACCATGGGTCAAACGTGATTCATCTGAAGCTGGCAGAAGTCTTGATGTTGACTTTCAAAGAGCTGGGGTTTCACCTTTTATCTTTTCTCTACAGGAGTTCAAAGCTACATGGTGGAATTTGCTTTGCAAAACAGGGACCCCTTGCAGGAAAGGAGAAATGTCAAAGTGTGCACTCGCTCTCTTTTGATCTTAATGGCAAGAGATTTTCGTGTTTCTTCTATTTTCTACTGACAAATATTAGTGTCCAGTGGGTATTTCAAGACTGTGGACTGGACCTAACCTAATATGCTTGTAAGGAGGTATGAACAGTTCAAATACAATATAAATCTACCCAAAATTGGATCCCAACTAGAACTTTACCCTCCCTGAATTTAAAATAGCTTATGATTCACTTGCTATTTTTCATTCCCCTTTTTGGCTTTCAATTTCTTGTTTCCTATAAAGATACAGCAATGGAAAGTTTGGATGTAATTGTTGTTCCATTTCCAGCACAACGCAGAGGTAGTTTTGTTGGAGGGATGGTGAATGTGTTGGAGCTTGTAGGGGTAGAAAAGAGTCCGTCTGGTGTGGTTGTTTGAGCTCACAATGTCTTTCTGGGAGCATTTATCTATAAAGATCAAACCATGGACACTCGGTCTTCATCAGTCACAAATATGAATTGAGGAATCAAAGGTGATGTTCACAGGAGGAGATTGGATGTGAGCAGCACTGGCTGCCTGGACCATGAGATAGTTTCCTGTGCAAAACTCTCCAGAAAGGTAGAGGGAAGGGTGCAGGTGAATGCGCAACATAAAGCAGAAGGGGAATAAATAACACAAAGCAGCATCCCTTCATCTCGGACACTTAGATTAAGGTTCCTCTTAGCTTGCTGCCTCCTTGTGAGATTCCTCCCAGGCTCAGGAGCCCCCCCTTCCACCCCCCATACTTTCAAGCACTTCTTAAACCAGCCAGTTAAGGCTTAAAGATGATTTAAGCAGCTTTTTGCTGTCCATTTGCTCATGACTCTGATTTCCTTTGAGGTTATGCTCTTGGCTTTCCTAATGTGACTGTCGTACCTACCTTGGTACAGCACTAAATGCAATAGAAAAGCCTGTGGGACTCTGTTAAGGTGGCTTTGAAATCGTTCATCTTCCTAATACACCCAATGTGTATTACGAAGATGTGTGTTGTCTGCAGTCTGTTAGCTGTGGCCTGAAGTCAGTACACCAAGGCACAAATCCGTAATTGCTAGATGCTGAGATGGATGAGCATAAATGAGGTTTTGTTTGCAGTGATATTTGTGTGCCCTGGGGTTGGCAGCCTTTGATGTTAGTGGCTGAAGGGGTTTAGGATGGGTTCATGCTCCTGTGACCACTCTTTGTGTTTGTGTGTGTATTAGATCTCCTTGTTCTGAATCGACATATTGAGAAACAAAACTGTTTAGCCAGCAAAATTGTGAGCAGACAGGAAAAAGGGGGGAAATTGACTGAAGTGCTTTCCTTACATTATGTTGACAGGAAGGAGAAGGACAAAGAAAGGTTTTGTTTTGCCACTCTGAATCACACAACACATTTCTGATGTGGTTTCTTTCTTTTACGCTGCATTCTCTGTTGTGTCCAAGGGACAAGCGTTGCTTCAGTTGAATGTGGGGTTTTAGGACCCTGGGTTGGAGGAGAGCAGTTCCAGTAAAACAGGCTGGGAACTGACACCATGCTTGGCATCAGTAGCGGCACAAGAGCAGCCTGAAAACCAGGGTGCTCTCCTTTCACTTAGATTTTCTGTTATTGTGTTGCACAGAATCCCAGCCTGGTTTGTGTTGGAAGGGACCTTAAAGCTCCTCCAGCTCCAACCCCTGCCACGGGCAGGGACACCTTCCACTAGAGCAGCTTGCTCCAAGCCCCTGTGTCCAACCTGGCCTTGAACACTGCCAGGGATGGGGCAGCCACAGCTTCTCTGGGCACCCTGTGCCAGCGCCTCAGCACCCTCATACTACAGAATTAAGCATGAGCTGAAATGTTTTCTGGGAGCACAGCACATGGCCAGGGCCTCAAGGTTTACCTGGGTCTTCAAAGAGGGGGACATAGCCCAGTTGGAGGTCTGATAATGCAGCACAGTGTAGGAAGTGAGGAGCAGGCAGATGAAAAGAAATAACAAAGCTAAAGCAAGCAATGCTTAGAAGTGTGTGAAGAAATGTGACACCACAGCCTTGTCTATCACAAAGAGCCTACTCTGGCTTCTTGGCTTTTTAGAGCATCTCAGAGCCAAGAGCACACAGCATCTGCTAACAGCTGGGTTATATGTCTATAGTGTAAAGTTTCCCATAGCCCTATCTTGGGGAAAGATTACCCTTGGGACCTGATGTTCATCAGCACTGAACTCTTCCTGTCACAGCGTGTTTGCTCTTGGAAATGTACTGACAGCCAAGGGAGATGCCCAGGACCAGGCGCTGTGTTCTGGAGCCAGCAGTGCATGTGTAATACACCGGTATCATGGATTAATGATGGAGATGGGAGCTGAGCTCCTGTGCTGTGGAGCTGCGTGGATGTAATTGTGCTCTCTTCCTCCCTGCAGTTTCATAAAGAAGAGAACCCCCCTAATGTTGTTAGTGCTAAATTGCGTTCACTATTGAGTTAGGATGGCTTTAATTTGCTAATAGGCATCAGACATAAAGGTGACAGATAATTGTCAGTGTCTCGCTGCTGCTGTCAGGCTAATGGTGATTTCTTGTGTTCCAGTATCATCAATTGCTTACAGAGGAGTTGGGCAGCAACGGCAGGGTTAGGAGCAGGCAGCCAAGAGCCTGGCAGCAGCTTTGAGTGAGGATCTGTGTGATAGTGAATAGCTGGGGGAGAAGAAGGAAAGAGCTTAGTCTCTGTATTGATCCTTTCACAGAGTCAGTACTCAGAAGGCAGGGACTGACTTAGGGCTCACCAAGCTCTTGAAGAAAAGCACAGAACAGAGCATCCAAGTTATTAACTTGACCAGAAAGCCATGTTGGAAATTCTGGGTAGAGACTCCCCATGTATGAAACCCATCCCAACAGACAGAGCCTGCATGTGGCCCGTGCATCACCCATGTCCTGTTTCTACCTCTTCTGAGGCCTTGAATGGGTTGATGTATGGCCCTTCTTCCAGCTGATTGTAGAATTGTGGATTTCACCCATGTTTCCTGCTGCTCTTAAGCCTGTTTCATCCCATTATGTTGTTACAGCATGTGTTTTGCTTGAATGGCAGGGAGGCTTAGTACTATGTACCTCCATACCCAAACTGTCCTGAGCATCTTGCTGTTAAAAAGGTGGACTGGATTTTTCATCCCCTATTTCCCTAGAGGGAAGCTTCACACCAAGTTTTGGAGTATTTGCTCCTAATGATACCTCATCAGATACATATAATATAGTGGTATAATAAATTGGTGTGTAGGTCAACAGACCTGAGGTTCAGCTGAAAACTCCCTTGACAATCCCTGAGCAAGCAGCCTGAGTTTCCCTGACACCTGAGTTTCCCTGACACCAGCTGAACTGCTCTGCTGGCCCCTGTGATAGGACAGCACATGGTAAGTGGAGGAATCTGTGCAACTGGCAGATCCTGTGTGGAATGATGAGCTGTCAGTACAGCAGTCTCACATCAGTTTAAATTCTGCTTCAGCTAATATCCATTTATTCATGCTTCCCTCCTGGATTTTGGAGGGCCAGAGGATCTGCTTGCCAAAGGGCTGAACTCCCAGATCTTTTAGGGATGCAGTGCTCCTGCATGGCAGGCTTTGCATGCTTCCTTGCCTGGAAAGTTTTGTGGAAATCCAAAGATACTGTGATAGAAAATGTGCAACATGGCTAGTGCTAGAATGGCTTTGAAATATTTAGATGCCAAGACGGGTGCGATGCATGTCTCCGACCATGCTGGGGTCTCCATCTGTCTGGAAACACAGACTGCCTGACCCTGTGCCCGCATGGATGTTCTCTCTAAGGCTAAAGGGATTGGGGCATTTCAGCCCTGACTCAGCAAATCACCCTGTTCAGAAAAGCTCTTGAGCAGATGTGTAAAGCTGAGCAAGAATTTAAGTGCCTCACTGAGGCTTCTGCATTTTATTTTAATGTCTCACTGAAGGTATATTCAAAATGACTGTGGGGTGGCCACCTCCAGGTTTAGTAGGAGACATTTAAGATATACAGCAGGAGAATGACATATATCATCCAAGTTAAAGAGCCCCTTCAGCAGAACAATTGCTCTCTGAAAAGAAATGAAAATCTCTTCAAACAACAGCTTAATCATGAGTGCTTGCCAAGAAATGAAAACTCCAGATGAAGAAATTCACTTGCAGCTTGACAACATGATAGCATCGAGGGTACAAGCAGCTCTCTTACATGCCCAGCAATTGGTTTCCTCTACAGGATGAAAAAGGCAGCTGCATGCTTTCAAGAGTATGCTTATTCCATGACTACTGCATCTGTGGTTTGAGTGGAAGAGAATAACAGAATGCTTCTAAGGAAACCAAAAGTGAAGACTATCTGCTCTTCTAGTTCCTACAGCAACCCAAAATACTTGTGGCTGAGGTTCTCCGACAGAAGAGGCTGAGTGTGTGGGAGAAATCTATAGACCGCACGTCCTGTGGAAGGAATGTGGAAGGAGAGGAATGAAGGCAGGCAGCTGTAAGGGGCATAATACTGCATTGGTGTGGCCTTGGGTCTAGATACCTTGGTGATGAGATGAGTAGGATGCTTGGTGTGTGGGTGCAATGCAACTCTGGGGGTGCTCAGCTTAGGGAACTCCACAGATGGGTGCTATCAGGGCTTTTTCCTGTGCTGTGTCAGCAGCAGAGAAGACAGGGAAGAGCCTGCTGGGGTCAGAGATAATCTGTGGTCAGTCTGTTGGTGTATGTCATGAGGGTGCTGCAACAAGGTACAAGTTGAAGTTGTTTTTTTGGGAGCAGGTGCCATTGTTCTCCTTTGCCTGCCTTCAGGGTCAGCACCGGTGACCTTCCTTCTTTTTATAGAGTCATGGAATGGTTTGTGTTGAAAGGGACCTTTAAAGGTCTTCTAGTCCAGGGGACACCTTCCACTAGAGCAGGTTGCTCCAAGCCCCATGCAACCCAGCCTTGAACACTTGATAAACTTTGATTTTACATCTCTTCTATATCCCACTTGAGAGGTGGCCAATGCCAACCTCATGAAGTTCAACAAGGCCAAGTGCAAGGTTCTGTACCTGCATCACGGCAACCCCAGGCACAGCTACAGGTTGGGTGAAGTGATCCAGAGCAGCCCTGAAGAGAAGGGTTTGGGGCTATGGGTCAATCAGAAACTCCCCGTGACCCAGCTTCAGTGTGCTCTTGACCCAGACCCCCCCTGTGTGTTGGGCTGCACCCCCAGAGCGTGAGCAGCAGCTCAGGGAGGGGATTCAAGGGGGCTGGAACTGGATGATTTTAAGGTCCTTTCCAACCCAAACCATTCTGTGAGCCTATGAAAAATGTGGGTAGTTCCCATTGTTTTGACCAGATGTTTCCTAAACAGTGCAGGTATAATTTGAAGCATTTGATACCGTGTTTCAATAACAGCGAAGTCACCTGCTCATCGACACAAGGAAGAAAACTTGAGTGTATTTGCTTATTTGAGGGTTAGTTTGTTTCTTAGCATGGCCTGAGGCAAAACCGCATGTTGATTGTCATTGGACACTTTGAATACACAGTGCAGCTCTCAGCTAGTCTCAATTTTCTACAGACATAATGAATTTACACTGTAGTAAATATTTTCACACTTAAATCTGGAATTTCACAGAGTTTTCAGTCAAATTTGGAACAATTTGGCAGGGCTCGTGGTTATGGTTTTTTTTGCTGCAGCAAACTGTCCTTTTCTGTTTAAAATGTCTTTATAAAACCTTGTGAAACATCTTTAGATGGGGCTGAGGGGATCGTGACCAACTGGTTTTAGTTTAGTTTCTTGGTTGTTTTGCCTGAAACAGGAAAATGGAGGTGATAAAATAGCTTTGGACTCCTGTTCTGAGAAGTAGGGTTTGCATTGACAAAGGACTGTTTTCAGCTCTGGGGCCCCAACAGAAGAAAGATGTGGAGCTGTCGGAGCCAGGCCAGAGGAGGCCATGGAGATGCTGCGAGGGCTGGAGCAGCTCTGCTCTGGAGCCAGGCTGAGAGAGCTGGGCTGGGGCAGCCTGGAGAAGAGAAGGCTCCTGAAGGGGAGACCTGAGAGCAGCTCCAGTGCCTGAAGGGGCTGCAGGAAAGCTGGAGAGGGGCTTGGGACAAGGGATGTAGGGACAGGCCAAGGGGAATGGCTTTAACCTGCCAGAGGGGAGACTGAGCTGAGCTCTGAGGCAGAAGCTCTTCCCTGGGAGGGTGCTGAGGCGCTGGCACAGGGTGCCCAGAGAAGCTGTGGCTGCCCCATCCCTGGCAGTGTTCAAGGCCAGGTTGGACACAGGGGCTTGGAGCAAGCTGCTCTAGTGGAAGGTGTCCCTGCTGTGGCAGGGGTTGGAGCTGGAGGAGCTTTAAGGTCCCTTCCAGCACAAACCAGGCTGGGATTCCATGAAAAGACTGTTGGACTTGGGGGTTTGCCGTGCCCTGAAGTTTGCATGACCGGGGTCTCAGCTCCAGCTAGTTCTGTGAGTTCTAGATGTATTCACAAGAGTGTTTTCAGCTTATAATTAACTAGAGGGAAGCTATGCTGCTGGAGGTAGTCTTAGAGGACAAAATGAGAATGTGGCCAAATCTAAATAGGTAGACACTGTGCTCAATTCCAGTCCTCTGCTGAAGCATGCATGCATGTAATAGCCTCTTGTTATAATTTTATACAATGGAATCAAGACTTTAATTTATTGAAACAGTTTTCTGCTGTCGAAAATTTCTTGGGAAGCTGTTGCCAGCAATGCTTAGAGGGAAAAACAGGAAGACTCTAGATCTGCATTTAAAATGATAAGGAAGCCTGTGGATTATTCTTAGAACTGTCATTATCTACAGTGATTTAGGGCATTGACCCACAATTTCCTATGTTGCAAGTCAGGAAGTGATTTGAGTATTGGATTGCTTCAGTGGTCTGGGAATTGGTCCATGTGACTGGTTCTGCCTCACTGACTGTGGCTGCAGGCCACGGGTTTATTCTGCATCTACTTGTTAGACTAACAAAACCTGACTTTCAGTCTGAATGCACCCGTATCTAAATATCACATGTATCCATGAGCAACTAAACTGAACAGAGCTCTAAATACATGAGCCTGTGTGTATACGTGTGTGTTTCTCCCTCCTTATGACCTTAGGAGGACATTTGGGAACAGCTTTGGCTTTTCGATGAAAGACAGCGGATACCTGATGCCTCGTTGGTTGGCTTTGCAGTGGAAGAAAAGACATCAAAAGAGCTCTGAATTTATTCCAAGTGTAACTTGATTTACATGAGCCTTCTCAGGCAATGAATGCCACATAAAGCACTCTTGCCTTCCACGAATTTCAAACTTAGAAGCAGTGCCTGTTTTTCAAGGAGCAGCCCTTCCTCAAACCCAGCACAACCCAGCGCCAGCCTCTGCACTAACCTTGCTTGGGGTCCTGGTGGTGCTTTCTCCCCCTTCTTGGACAGCAGAACTCAGCTGTGTGTTCAGAGAAGAGAAACCTGAAGACAACTATGTGTAGCACTTGTGGTGCTGGTTTGAATCATACTGTATCTTGGAGCTCTGCTGGATGAATTGGCTGCCCCTCCACATCTCAGTTTGCCTCATATTTAGGTGAAATTGTGTGAATTATGTGGTTTTACTAGCAATTTGGCTTTAAGATTTGTGATGAATATTGAATGCAGGTAAGGTAGATTTGCCCTTTATTAGACATTGTTTTTGAGGATGTGTTGACAAATGGCTTGATGTGGATGCCCTCAGGGCACTGTTGGGTTGAGCACTGTGGTCATAAGCAAGGCAGTGCCTTGGTCTGCTGTCACAGCTAAAAATTCCAGCTAAAGACTCAAACTCAGAAGTTTTGGGGTTGTTCAAAGGTTCTGGGGTTGCTCAGTCTGGAGAAGAGAGGGCTCAGGGGGGACCTGATCGCTGCCTACAAGTGCCTGACAGGAGGATGGAGCCAGGAGGGGCTGGGCTCTGCTCCCAAGGAACAAGGGATGGGACAAGAGGAAACGGCCTCAAGCTGCCCCAGGGCAGGTTTAGATGGAGCTGAGGAACAATTCCTTGCCCAGAGGGTGCTCAGGCATTGGAACAGGCTGCCCAGGGCAGGGCTGCAGTCACCGGCCCTGCAAGTGTTCACACAGCGTGGAGACGAGGCCTCAGTGCCATGGGTCAGTGGCGGCCTTGGCAGTGCTGGGAATGGTTGGACTGGATGAGCTTGAAGGGCTTTTCCAACCTGGCTGATTCTGTGATTTGGGTGCCTCTGGTTACAGCTTTGGTCTTTCTGGGCTCTGTTCGTCATTGCGCCATTAACTTGCTATGTGACCTTGCAAAAGGTGCTCATATGTGTAAAAAGCCTGTTCCAGACAGCTTCAGGGCTGTACCTGCCCCATGGGGCTCACAGTGTCTGGCTGGGTGGCTGCTGGGTGGTGCTTTCTCCGGGGTGCCTTCACCATTGGTCTGACTTGCCTTTTACTGTGGACATGCATTACCTGCTTCCAATGGGAATTGTCGAGACCAAGTTTACACTAATAATTAAACTCTACAGCTGTTTAAAAATAAAAGAAAGGGGAGGAGAGAGGACAAAAATAAAGCTTAAGAAGACGGGTGGAGTCCCTTGGCCAGCCTATGGTTTTTTGACAGGGAAAGAGCTTTCAGAGTGCCAGGCAGGCTCATGAATAAAGTAGCTGAGTGAGTCCAGAGTAGCTGGGGAAAGAATGAATTTTTTATTAAGAAATCTGTTAGCATATTTATGTATTGATTTATTGGTGCCATAAGCCTTTGCATCAAGGCAGAAAACCTCAGTGCTTTTGCTCTCTTCCACCTCCCCAGCTCTTTAAGTCTGGAGAAAGGAGGAAACAAAGGGATGGATTTGCTTCTATTTAAACTTGGCTGAATTAGCATTATTATTGCATGTAACAACTAGTTAAAACATGCTCATACAGGGCTAGAGGCATTGTAGCAGATTAAAATGCTGCTAGCTCCTAGGATTATACTGAGTGTCTTCTGGTATTTCGGTTGATTTTATGCATTTGGATGCTTTCCTCTGAAAGCCTGGCTCCTGGATTTCAGTGCTCGAGAGAATTACACCTCCCTTCTTCTCTTATTTGGGACTTTCTTCCTCTTGTCATTGGAAAGAAAAGCTAGGGACTATAGTGATAGGACAGGGGTAACAGGTTCAAATTTAAACAGGCGAAGTTCAGGTTAGATGTAAGGAAGAGGCTCTTTACCGTGAGGGTGGTGAGGTGCAGGCACAGTTCACACATCAACTCTGTGGCTGATGCCTTTTGTGTTCTCCTGCCCTGGGCAGGCTTTTATGCAGCATCCAAAACCATCACCATCAAAAGGTGCTTTATCTTTAGCACTGCAAGCTCGTTCAGATTTGGCTGGGCTCTTAGTCCTAGTGGATAAAATCTTATGCCAGGCCTGGTGTCGCAACCCTCACCCATAGATGGTGCTGCCAATACTTTAGAGTCTGCAGGAGAGGTTGGATGTGTGTGGTCGCACATGAGTTTAGTTTGCAGAATATGAAACACTCTGGATTTGATTTTGATCCTGGTAGTGAACAGCTCTGTGTTCTTCTCCTCCGAACAGCAAGTAGCTGTGGGGCTGGATGAAAGTGACCTCTCTTTGGGGGCAGAAAGATTATCTTCACTTCAAAACGTCATTGATTTTCATATTGAGAGACTTGAAGGCTTTTCAGATATTTTTTGTCTGGTGCCAACTTGGGAACCAGGAGTTATGAGTGGATCTAAGGAGTAACTGAGGGATTGGAGCAAGGTAGGTTGTTACTACAGCAGTGAAGTGGACTGACCTCTATTCTGGAGGAAAAAAGGAAGAGTGGAATAACTCAGAGTCCTCCTGCAAAGAGAGGATCTTACCAGACACACTGATTTGAGTGTACACGTGCCAGGAGTTTATAGTGCCCAGAGATTTCAGTTCGAGCAGGTGTAAACCTGGGACTTGGTTGCCTTTGGCCAAGGTTCGATGTGGAGAGAGCAGAGGTCAGTGGGCTCTCTGGGTGCTTCTGTTACAGTCACTGGCCGCAAGACGACAGGTAACCCATCCCATAGGGCCCTCCAGAAAGCACATCCTTTGCTATAAAATATCTCCTAGCATCCAAACCCCACTTGAGACCTACCATAGAGGCACAGAAGGCACAGTTACAGTGCTGTAGAAGATCAGGAGACCTTCCAATCTCCAGTCATTAGCTGGACCACATATGGACCTTAGGGCTTCCTGAGATCCTGTCCATCCCACAGCCACAGGTGGAATCCTCCAGCTGAGGAGTTTTCCTCAAAGCACATATGAGCAGATATAACCACAAGGGCTGAAGCTTGACTCCAGATTTCCCTGCAGCTTGCCTGGGCTGGAGCCCTTCCATTTTAATTCACTCCCTCTTTAATTCACCCTTTAGATATGAGGCAGAAGCTCTTCCCTGTGAGGGTGCTGAGGCGCTGGCACAGGGTGCCCAGAGAAGCTGTGGCTGCCCCATCCCTGGCAGTGTTCAAGGCCAGGTTGGACACAGGGGCTTGGAGCAAGCTGCTCTAGTGGAAGGTGTCCCTGCCCATGGCAGGGGGTTGGAGCTGGATGAGCTTTCAGGTCTCTTCCAACACAAACCAGGCTGATTGAGTGATTCTGTCCATATGTCCTGTTCTAACAACCTGAACCCACTGATCCCAGGTGGAGGGATGCTCAGGGGGGTATCCAAACCCAAATCAAACTCGGTTTCGTTGTACATAGTGGGACTGTGATTTGGGCTGACCACTGATTTAATTAACCAGCCCATTTTTGCTTTCTCCTTCACACAGATGAGCACACCAGGCAGGTGCTCTGTCATTGCCATCCTGTGGGGGGTACAACCCCTGAGCATCAACTGGAAATGCACCTCTCTGCCAATTTAATTTGGATCAAAAGGGTCAATCACCAGCACCCCCCTCTCCCTGGCTGCCTTATCCCTGCAGAGCTGAACAACAGATGCTCTCTGCAAATGGACTGTAACATCTGAAAGTCAGTAACCAAAGTTATTTGGCTGACTTTGTGCCAAGTTTGTATTTAAACTGAAACTGGGAGGAAAAAAATAAAAGGCCTCTTTTTCTTTCAGATTCTGGTGTTTTGTATAAGCCAGCACAACGGGTCAGGACTTGAGAGATGGGACTTCTCTTGCTGGTCTGCTGGGAAATGTGGAAGCAACTCTCCTTTCGCACAGTTTAACCTTCTGTAAAGCTGGGGGTAGCAATAGAAACATCCTTAATGCAGGGCTTGGGGGTGTTTCTGGCTGAAAACAGCTATAGAAAGCATAAAAGACAAAAATTTATTAGGTTTTTATTGTTTGTTTTTTTTTTTTTTCATTTTAATTCTTCTGTTTTCAGTTAATCCAAAGAGATGTGGGGTAAAAAAGTGGAGAATAAAGGAAAGAAATGAGTATTTTCAAAAAGTAATTATTCTTGAAACCTTTTGGTAACCGAATTACTGGAATACAGAAAAAATATTCCACAGCTCTATTGAATGAGATGTTCAGGTTCAACGTTCTCAGGGAGGTAAGAAAGATGCTGTACTTGGCTCTTACCTCTATTTATGAATGAGAGACTGAGGCCCCTCATTATCCCCTAGCCCCCTGTACTTATTCCTGGAGGTTGCACTGTTGTAAGAAGTAATCCCTTTTGTGGTCATCTTTGTTTAAAATGAAACCTGAAATGCAAAGAAGCTCTTCAATGTCCTGCTGGATTTTAGACTTGAGGTTACCTTTTTAAGGGGGAGCCAAGTGTCTCGTGCTCTAATATGACAATGCATTGGGCTGCACTCCACCAGATTGGAGTCTGGAGCAGAAGTATTTTCTCCAGGGTTTTCAGCAGAATGGGGTCCAAGCTTTCCACCAGGGATTTTGCTTACAAATACAGAGCAAATAATGAGTATTTCTTAATTAGAATGGGCAAAGCCTATGCTTGACCACAGCTATGCATTCAGGGACTTCAGATACGAGTTAGATTTGGACTTGGAGCTATTAAGTTCCTATGCAGCTGCAATAGCTCATTCTCTATCTGTGAAAGCACTTTGCACTTCCCAGAAGTGAAGATCAACCCTTTGGGATATGATGGTAATGCAGACTGTATAGCATCCGAGAGAAGTGACTGGTTTAAATGTCATTTGAGCCTGTGGCTATTTTGTGACTGGGTAGGTCATCATTGATTCCACAGATTGAACTTGGAATGGCTTTTCTCAGCAAATTTGGGGTTTTGCCTTTACACCTTCTCGTGCAAGGTCTGTCTGTCTCTGATGAAGAGCTCAGTGGGAGCAGAGATGTGCCCCATCCCTGGCAGTGTTCAAGGCTGGTTTGGATGGGACTTGGAGCAAGCTGCTCTAGTGGAAGGTGTCCCTACCCATGGCAGGAGTTAGAACCAGGTGAGCTTTAAGGTCCTTTCCAACACAAACCATTCCATGGTTCTAAGGAGTTAATGCCAAGAGAGAATGCACTGGATAAGGCTCCATGTGCTCACTGTACACACTTTCATTATTTTTGGTTTTGTTCTTATTAATTTCTGTGTTCACTTAATCCTAAGAATAGGAACAGACAGAAATAAATCAAACAGAAATAGTGTTGCTAATTAACGGGAGTAGTGAGGAGCAAATAGTGAAAAATCAGATGAAGGGTAAA
Organism: Pezoporus wallicus; assembly: GCF_028554395.1. Taxonomy (NCBI): domain Eukaryota; kingdom Metazoa; phylum Chordata; class Aves; order Psittaciformes; family Psittacidae; genus Pezoporus; species Pezoporus wallicus. The sequence continues at coordinate 769,142 of NW_026637703.1, forward strand.
TAGAGTTCAGCTCTCCAAGACAGCTGAGAGTTTCCCTCAATGCAAAAGCACTTATCTAAAGGAGGATTACACTTTAATTGGCCCAAATAAGTCAGGCCCTACCATTGATTAGATTAAAGTGAGTAAACTCTAGGTGTACTACACGTTTTGATTAAAAACATAGTAAAGAGCTAATGGGATGTGGTGGTTCAGCTTTGGCTGGATCTGTCAAATTGTATCGCTGCTTTATTGAACCCCACTCTGGTAACATTTCCCAAGGATTATGTGTTAGCTCATTAATTGCTTGTTTTTCACATTGATGGGCAATGTGCTGAGCAAAGTGATGGCAGAATTCCTTCCTTGGAGATCTGGGGCAATCGCCTCAAGTTGCTACTCCTGTCAAAAGTGGCTGACAGAAGAATGCAAGCAGCAGAACGGCTCCTTGTTCAGAGGCAAAGAGAGTTGATTTGTTGTTCCACTGGTAAAAAATGTAGAGTAACAGTAAGTCTAAATGGGTTTCTAACAGCTTGAGAGCCCAAAGCAGCATCTTTGCACAGCCAGGGAAGCTTAGCTGGAGATCTGCTGGCAGGACCAGCCTAGACCTTGTTCTGGGATTTGTTACTCAGGTTGGTGCTAGTACTTAGTAAGATGGTCTATGCCTTTACCCTTCTGTAGATGCTAAGACCCTAAGGTCTCATTTAAAGCTTCAAAGTCAATAGAAGAGCACCTATAAAGGCATTTTGGCTGCCTTTAAGCAGTGGTAGAGGAGCTCTGGTGAAGGCTGCTGTGCAGCTGCTCTCTTTGAGAGGTGGCTGTCCACCCATAGCAGCAGCTTAAGGGAATTCAACCCTGAACCATGAAGCTCTGGTTGTGTTTCCTTAGCTCCAGCTGTGAGCAGGAGGGGTTTCCATTGTGGTGACAGCACCCACAGAGGAGTGGGGGTCTGCCATGGGCTTAGTCTGCCTTATATGGGCAGCTGGCCTGCACTGACATCCTACCCTGTGCAAGTCAAAGTCATCAGGAAGTCTGTATAATTATATTAATTACATATTTACCATAAAGTCATGTGTTCACATGTGGGGCTGTGGTGATAGTGCTGATCTGGTGTAGCCTTGATGGACATCCCTGAGTGCTCTCTTCCTCCCAGTACAGGAATAAAGGGACTGCAAGTGAAGAAATGGATGATTTTTGGAGAAGGGCAAAGAGCATGATGGTGTTTCCATCAGAAACCTGGAAATCAGGAGCTGAAATGTGAGATGTTTTTGCAGCACAACCGTCTCCAGTTGGGGTATCCAGTCCTCGCCACATGCCACACAATATTTTCCTATGGCAAAGGTCTTTGTTGCTGCTTTTGTGTTCCCCAAGAGGATTTAATTATTTTCAGCAGTGTTTAATAGGCAATTTGAAGAATCGCTTCCAGTATGAAGACAGGCTGAGAGCACTGGGGCTGTTCAGCCTGGAGAAGAGAAGGCTGCGTGGAGACCTCAGAGCAGCTTCCAGTGTCTGAAGGGGGCCTATAGGGATGCTGGGGACTGGATGATCAGGTAGTGAGGTGGACTGCGAACTGGCTGAAGGAGAGAAGCCAGAGAGTTGTAGTCTATGGGGCTGAGTCTAGTTGGAGGCCTGTAACTAGTGGAGTGCCTCAAGGGTCAGTACTGGGACCGGTATTATTTAATATATTCATCAATGATTTAGATGAGGGAATTGAGTGTACTATCAGCAAGTTTGCTGATGACACTAAGCTGGGAGGAGTGGCTGATACGCCAGAAGGCTGTGCTGCCATCCAGCGAGACCTGGATAGGCTGGAGAGTTGGGCAGGGAGTAACTTGATGAAATATAACAAGGGAAAGTGTAGAGTCCTGCATCTGGGCAGGAACAACCCCAGGTTCCAGTATAGGTTGGGGAACGACCTGTTAGAGAGCAGTGTAGGGGAGAGGGACCTGGGGGTACTAGTGGACGACAGGATGACCATGAGCCAACACTGTGCCCTTGTGGCTAAGAAGGCCAATGGCATCCTGGGGTGTATTAGAAGGGCGGTGGTTAGTAGGTCGAGAGAGGTCCTCCTTCCCCTCTACTCTGCCCTGGTGAGACCGCATCTGGAGTATTGTGTCCAGTTCTGGGCCCCTCAGTTCAAGAAGGACAGGGAGCTGCTGGAGAGAGTCCAGCGCAGGGCAACGAAGATGATTAAGGGAGTGGAACATCTCCCTTATGAGGAAAGACTGAGGGAGCTGGGTCTCTATAGTTTGGAGAAGAGGAGACTGAGGGGTGACCTTATCAGTGTCTATAAATATATAAAGGGGGAGTGTCACGAGGACGGAGCCAGGCTCTACTCAGTGGCAAACAATGATAGGACAAGGGGTAATGGGTACAAACTGGAACACAAGAGGTTCCACTTAAACTTGAGAAGAAACTTCTTCTCAGTGAGGGTGACGGAACACTGGAACAGGCTGCCCAGGGAGGTTGTGGAGTCTCCTTCCCTGGAGACATTCAAAACCCGCCTGGACACATTCCTGTGTAACATTATCTAGGTGTTCCTGCTCCGGCAGGGGGATTGGACTAGATGATCTTTCGAGGTCCCTTCCAATCTCTAACATACTGTGATACTGTGTGATACTGTGAAGTAGGCAGGATCCTGGGAGAGCCAGTGTGGTGCTGCTGGGATATGGATGAGCTGGGAGAGGGATGCTGGAGCAGGGAGGGCTTCACAGACCACTTAATGGTGAGGGGATGGGGTGGCTGGAGCAGAGCTGCAAGAGGCTCCAGCAACAGGGAAACTCATTTTAGGTCAGCCAGGCACAAGGGCTTTGCCTCCCCATAAGCCTCAGAACATGGGCCATGGCCAGGGAAGATGAAAGATAATATAAAAGCATTTCTGGTCTCTGCAGCACATTGCAAGCAGCAGTAGGCTGCTTTCAAGTCAATTGTTTCAAAACATATCTTTAAATGAATTAATAATTCGAAGCAGCTGCCATCTTGTTAATATAATGAAGCAGTGGCCTAAGAGCTCCCTGTGTCTGAGAGACTGAAGTGAGAATTAATGCTGGCCTTTCTCTGGTGTTGGACAAGCCACAAAAGGTTCGGTTGTGGGAAGTATCTTGTGCTTTGCTGGAGTACACTCAGTTCTCTTGGGCTGTATTGGAGCTCAGGGCATTAATCTCCCTGTGTGACAGTCCTGCATTTGTTAGATGACAGCACTCACTTCCCTATCTCTGCGTCTGCAGAGAGGTGGCTGTGCTGTAACTGCTTGGAGATGCTGGCAATGTGCTTGGTGCTGCATGAAGGTGCTTGAAGGCAACTGTGCATTGTGTCAACGTGTAAAGGTTTGTCCTTTGGCATCCAGCTGTGACCTGAGTGCTCCTGCTGAGCAGGGGTACCCAGGGTGGATGACGAAGCAGAGTCACATGGAGGAGGCTGGAAGGATGCTGTTGGGGATCTAGGCTTTTAGCAAAAAAACCCATCCCCAAACCCCAAATCATAGAATGGCTTGGGCTGGGAGGGACCTCGGAGATCATCTAGCTCCAACCCCCAAGAAGGGAAAGGGAGGCCCCAGCTGCCAACAGGAGCAGTGGGTGCACCTTGGCACAAGTGCCTGGCCAGGGGTGGAAGCACCTTGGACTTGAGCAGTGGTTGGGCAGAGGGAGCCGTGGTTGCTGGGCTTTTGGGGAAGAGCACTCCAGGGTCTGGATGGTTCGTAAGGGCTTTGTGTGCCTGAGGTACTGTGCTGGGACACTCCTGGAGCAAGGCTTCAGCTCCATGTGGCAGTGTTTGTTCAGGGGGTGCTTCTGAAGAGCCCTGTAGCTGTTAATGACCTGTGGGTTCCTCAGCTCCTGGGCAGTGAGAGAGCCCTTACTGTGTGTGGATGGAATTCTGGCACATCAGGACAGGTGTTTCATTTCTCCTCCTTCCCTGTGGTTAGGAGCAGGTCGCACTGACAGTCAGCCAGGCGGTACAGCAGTGTAACACACTGTGCACAGGCATTGATTTGATCTCTTCGCTCATCCTGCTCAATGAGCAAGCCTGGAGACAGGCCACAGCCCAAGCTTCAGTGGCTCCGTGGGCAGAGGGCTGCAGCCTCTGCTCAGCACAGCCAGAGGTGCCTGTGGGAATCCAGGCTTCCCTTGGAATTCAGTTTCCTGGCAGCAAACGGGATTGATTCATTACAGCATCTCAGCATGGCAGAGCCCGTGCCATAAAGTGTGGTGGGGTTTGAGCACGCTTGGGAGCGCTGGGAACGATGCTGCACATCCGGGAAGGCTCTCCTTTATCAGGAGAGCTTTTCTGTCGACCTTTTTGCCTGGCGTTTTGCTCTCTGGTTTGTCTTGGATCCCTGTGCGGGAGGCAGAGCAAACAGAGCAAGGCCTTTTCTTGCCCCGAGCATAAAACAGTCTAGCGAACACTAAGAGGAGGGTGGTTAATTAGTTGTGTTTCAGCACATTTCATTTCTAAGGGCTTTGATCGTGGCATGGAATTGTGGATCTGTCGCCAAGTTTTGCTTCAAATGAATAAATAAACGATAAATGATCATTTGGCAGCAATGAACCTGCTGCACTCTCTTTGCATGTTTATGTGGTTTCCCTTTTCCCATCTGTTCCCTTCCTCCAGCTCTTCCTTGTGTGTCGGTTTTCAAGCCCCCCTTGCCTGGCTGATGGCAGATCCCAGCCTGGCGGATCGGGATGCGCTTGCTCCAAGTGGAGATGTGAGAGCTGCCACCTCTGGCAACAAAATGGGAATTGAAGAACAACCTCTAAATCTAAAACCATGGCTTTTGCTCTGGTAACCCCAGGAGCTGAACCAGGCGCTTTTCCCACGTGTTGGAGGAAAAGGCCCTGAGGACGAGCATCCTTGTTTCCTCTGAATCCATCCATAGGGATGTGGTGCAGGAGAATAAGGAAAGGAAATAGCTAAAGGCAGAGAGAAGGGGAATGGAAAGACAAAACAGAGAATGCAGAAGTAGCACGGCTTGGGTGCCATGGCAGGTATTGCAAACAGGCATTAAAAAACCACAATGAGAGGCTGTGCTGTGCAGTTTTCCCTGTCTTTCTGCTCTCACTTCCCAGCCTGTTTTTCCTTCAGATCGATCTGTCCTGCTGGTTTTCCCTTTAGCAGGGGTGGTTTGTGATGAGGTTGGTGAGTCCCTGTTCCTCTCAGGTGAGTCACTGATCAACTGGCACAGATATTTCCGTAGATTTTTTGCTGTTTGGAGCAATGCCTGTTGTGAGTTTGATCCGGAGCCTGTTCCTTGAGGAAGAATTGGCGCAGATATGCACAATTTTAAAAGCTGTCACAAAAGGTATTTACTAGCATCAGTGCTATGAATGTTATAACCCGTAAGTAATGCTATGACATCGGTCACCCATGTCATACGTTGGTTTTGGTTGTTTATTAGGTGACTTCTACTCTTTTTGAGGTGGCACCAAGTGCACACGTGGTTGAAATAAAGCCCATTTCAAACATTTCTTTCTGTGAATCCTTCTGCAAGCAAAATTACCCTTGCAAATACGGTTGGGAATAATGACCCAAAAGCACTACAGATAATAAGTAAAAGGCCCCCATAGCAGTTAGAATTAATGCATTTTTTTACAAGCTGGTGTCTGAGAGCACTTCTCTGTGGTCTCTGCCAGCCTCTGCAATAGGGCAGGTAGGTGAGCTCTGTGTTCCCGCTATTCTTTACCCTCTGCAGGAGGAGGAAGGAGGAGGAAAATGTCTTTGGGTCTTGTCTTTTCTTTTTGCTTCTCTTTTCCCCTCCCTTTCACCCGATTTCTCAAATTGCTGCATTCTTCACTCACAAGAGGAGAATTTGCTTTTTTCCTCAGCGCTTGGGCTCAGTAAATGGCAACGTGGCATTTTACATTTCAGCACTTCCTTAAAGAGCTCCCTTGTGGTTGATGAATAAAGAAACTTTGTCATAAACTAAACCGCCTTTCCCTCCCCTCCATCGAGGCTGCTGCTTACTCAGGGAGCCTCAGACAGGGTTTGATGACAGAAGCCCAAAGTGCTGAGTCAGCAGCTGTAGAATTGCAGTCGCTCTGAAGGAGCCTCCTTTCCTTGCAGACTTCTTGTCTTCTGCTCTGCGTGTGTGCACAGATTCTGGGCATGGAGCCACACTCTGCCTTAATTGCAGCACAGATTAATGCAGGGCAGTGGGTTCCCCTCCTTTGCTGCGGGTCTCAGTTCAGACGTGAATATGACATTGATGCGCAGCGCATGGGAACACAGAGTTGAGGAGGGAAGGGAGCAGGTTGGTGTCCAGAGTCTCACCAAAGGTAGGTCGCTTCAAAGCATGTTTTGGCCATGCAGCAGGAGCAGCCTGGAGCCGTAGGAATAGAGGAATCTTCTCACTGGGATGGATGACAAATTGTGGTGTGGATGGTGGAACAGTCAGCTTGGTTCACCAGTTCTTTTGCTGGCATTTCAGCTGGTGAGCATAACAGAAGTAACCAGACATCAGTGGTGGACAGCCCTCTGGAAATGTGAGGGAAATCTCCCCTGCCCTCTGCCCTGCAGTTTCCATATAGTACTTTGTTTCTGATGTGAATTAATAGCTGTTTTTCTTTCTCCCTTTTTCTTTGATTCCAGACAAACGATGCTGCAGGAAATACCTGGAACTGGCTTTACTTCATCCCTCTCATCATCATTGGCTCTTTCTTCATGCTCAACTTGGTGCTGGGCGTCTTATCAGGGTAAGACGACTAATGACTTGCTTGTCTCCACCTTGAAGGGAAGATGTGTTGGAATTAGCACTGTGGGCTGATGTAGCTGAAAAAGAGAAGTTGGGGTGCTACATCACACTGTACGTTGTCTCCCTACACACATTTCCTACCCTGTCCCTTCCTTGCAGTGGGGTATTTCTAGAAGGCTGTAGAGCCACACATAGGGGATAAGCTGGTGAAAAATCATTGAGATGATTCTTCCCTGTGAGGGTGCTGAGGTGCTGGCACAGGGTGCCCAGAGAAGCTGTGGCTGCCCCATCCCTGGCAGTGTTCAAGGCCAGGTTGGACACAGGGGCTTGGAGCAAGCTGCTCTAGTGGAAGGTGTCCCTGCCCGTGGCAGGGGTTGGAGCTGGAGGAGCTTTCAGGTCCCTTCCAACACAAACCATCATAAGATTCTATGATTCTGAATCCAGACCCCAGAGTTAAGTGAGCTCCCTGCCATTACGGTGACCTGACCCTGTGCAGCCAACACTTACTCCTGCATCTTCTTGAAAGCCCACCAGGATCCCACTGATGCTAGTATAAATATTTCAGTGCTGGAGCTAGACATCAAAGGGTTCATAGTACATTTGGTGTAGCTGAGCAGCATGGAGAAAGGAGAAACTCAAGCAGAAGGCAATGAAAATATCTCAGGGTTTTGGCTGGTTGCTTGGGGTTATTTTTGGTCATAGTGTTTGTTTGTTTGTAATCTCTGGCTGTTTAAGCCAATGTCTGGATTTTGGGGACACATTGGTCTCTTGATGTTCAAACCTCAGGGGTCAGCCAAGGATTTGGCGTTTGTTGCATATGAGTTTTGGGTTTGGGCCATTGTAGAGCTCAGGCTGCCAGGTTTGAAGCCTAGCTGGACCATCCCCAGCATCTGTGGAAATCTGATCTGGAATTAACAACCTGAATCATCTTAATGGTTTGCAAGCTCTTAGACTTCGGTATCTTGTTTTGCACACAGTCTCTCCTGAGCCCATCCACGTGATCTGGATTGCATAGATCTATAAAGGTCTGGATTTATTTCTATCTCTTGGCAGCATGGGAAGAGAGAAAGGAGTTAATGCTTCTGAGTGGTAAAAGCCCTCCAGTGCTGCACCTTTGCTCTTTCTCTTAAGTTACTAGAGAAGGAAAAATGTTTCTCATAGAACAGATTCTTGCTCAGTTTTATTGTTTTGTTAAGGTTCCTTGTCCTCAAATCTCATGCTGGAGGTAAGAGGAGGGAAGCAGCGGTGTAGTTTTGTTTGAGGACTGGCAGACGTGCTGCTACAAGAGAGGGTCATGGGTGAAGCTGTCTCATGCACTTTGGCGTTCCTTCGGTCCAGAAATGATGGTCATGATCAAGAACTGATCAAAGGCATTCATTAGCCATCCTATTGTACCAGGGGCTTTGTCAAGGAGATCTTCGTGACCATACTTGTCCGATGTATGATTCAAAGGGAGCACCAGAGCCAGGGCTGAGTGTGGTTCCTTAGGGATTCATCTTCCTTCTTCCACAGTGGAGTCAGCCCACGCAGGCTGAAATAATACGTGTGATTTAAAGCAAAAATCTGGAAGCCTGCATGCTCCTGTCCCTTTGTGCTGGAGACCTCTGCCTGGCTCTCTGGAAAGCCTCTCGTTGCCTGGAGCAAAACATGAATATTATATAGAATCCTAGAATCAAAAAATAGGGTTGGAAAGAACCCTGGGGCTGTTCAGCCTGGAGAAGAAAAGGCTGCGCATAGACCTCATAGCAGCCTTCCAGTATCTGAAGGGGACCTATAGGGATGCTGGGGAGGGACTCTTCAGTAGGGACTGTAGTGACAGGACAAGGGGTAATGGGTTAAAACTTAAACAGGGGAAGTTTAGATCGGATATAAGTAAGAAGCTCTTTCCTGTTAGGGTGGTGAGGCACTGGAATGGGTTGCCCAGGGAAGCTGTGAATGCTCCATCCCTGTTGGTGTTCAAGGCCAGGCTGGACAGAGCCTTCGGTGATATAGTTTAGTGTGAGGTGTCCCTGCCCATGGTAGGGGGGCTGGAACTGGATGATCTTAAGGTCCTTTCCAACCCGAACTATTCTATGATTCTATGATCTAGTTCCAACCTAAATGTCTCTTCTTCTGTTAAAAGCGCAGCTTTGTGCACTGGGGTTCTCCTTGCTTAGTGGCAAGTATGGTGGTGTCTTCTTCAGAGGGACACTTCTAGATTCTATTTTGCATAGTGGTTTCATGCCCTTGGCTGGAATAATTCTGAGGTGAGGCTGAGGAGAATAAACATCATAGCAGAGGCACTGACCACGCCGCTCAGCAGGTTGATGGTGGACTTTATTGAGCAATGGCAGGAACTGGGTATGTCTGAATGAACAGGGGATGAGAAGGCACCAGAGAATGGAAAGACCCTCTGAAAGCAGAGATTGTTGTAATTATATTCTTTAGCCAAAAGGCCCAGAGAGCACTGTAGAATATAGAGAAATTTCTGCTGGAGAAAGAGTCATTGTGTGAAAGAGTACCATGGGGTACAGTTTCACTCGAGGACATTTTGTTATTCATGTCCCAGTGACCGTCAGTGGCTCCTGCAACTGAGACTCTTGGCAGTATCCCACATACCTGTTTCCATAAAATGAAGTTGATTTAGTGACATATAGTTACTAGTTTCCTAAGCTTGTGTGTGATCCTCATTACTCTCCTCTTTCACAAAACCCCTGTTGTTCAGGTTGTATTTTATTTCCCAATACTTTGCCCTATGCATCATAAGTATAGGGTTAAGTTTCAGGATGCCACTGTCTGCACCTTGGAAAGCCACACAAAAAGCTTTCACCTGAGCATTTTTCATTGATGTTAGTTTTGAGCTGTTTCTTCTCATGTATTTGTGTTCCTCAGTGGGTGATAAGAAAGCAACAGATTTCTGAAGCAGGTATGCAGATGCCATCACAGATTATGGCAGTAATGAGTGATCTGAAGTGACAAGTTGTTGAGCTCTCTACTACAGTAGATTATACAGAGTTTTGCCATAACTCTTGGAAAATGGGACTTTTTTGGCTTTCTGGGGTTATTTGAGAACCCATGTCCACACTGGGCAGATGAGCAGGCTTAGCTCCTGGGTTTATCTGTTTGAGCAGTCAAAGTGGATTTACCCAAGCCTCATCTGCTAGCAAAATGTGGATGCATTTGCATTGCAAATGCTACAGAAGAGACGATACCTGTTTAAAATAAAGAGCAAGCAGCCTTTCTCCCCTGCTGATTCTTCTGGAATTATAATGAAAGCAAAGGCAAGGAAGTGATGGGGTGATGTGGAAATCTGTAAGTGTTGCTGAAAGTGTGGTATAAAGATAGCCCCTAAGCCTGGGCTACAGTCGTATGACAGAAAGCTCTGAGTACCTGGCTAAGGATGTAATTAAAAGCATGTTGACTCCATAATTCAGATTAAATGAGCCTCTGCCTGCTGTACAGTGTGTCTTCTTCATATGTGCTGATTACAACGCTGCCAGTGCTCTTGAAATGGGCTAGTGTTTGAACACCCCTCCATATGGTGAGCTCTGCCTTCTGTTCCCTTCCCCTCACTGATGCAAGCACTCAGGGCCAGCCAGCAGAGCTTGGTTCTGCTTGTGCCACTGGATACCCAGATTTCCCCAATGATCCCAGGACATGGGCTGCGGACATTCCCAACATCTTATTTCTGTTGGTGCAATAGGGATGTTGGGCTTTCCTATGTCTTTACAAAAGAAGCCTGTTGCAGCGGACGCTGTGCTATACACAGTGCTAAAGGTGGTTGCTCTGGCTGGGGAAACTGGTAGCAGCTCCCCATTACTAGGTTGCACATCACAAGTTAAGACAGACTGTGTTGTTCTCTTGCTGTGAATGGGATTGGAAGTTTTCCTGGAGTACTGCAGAGTCATAGGTACACAACTGAACTGTGATTGGAACGGCTCCTAAAATCCAGGAACTGTTTCTGCTTGTTCATAGGTGTGGGGCTCTCCAGCAGGAGCACAGCACCCTATTTGCTGTGGAGTGGTAATGTGGTTTGTGTCCCCTCTTGGGGATTTTCCTCTCTCCTCCTCACTATGTATTCCCCCTGCTTTCTGTTTTCCCTCTCTGGTACTTGATCCCTCTTTGAGCTGATAAAACCCAACAGCCCTGCAGGATCCAATAGAGCAGAAAACCACAGATTATTTTTCCTGGAGGAGCTTTATTGAGTGGCATAGCTGATTCAAGTGAAGATGGGACTGTGTAGGGCTAGCATTGCAGAAGCAGGAGATTTCTCTCCCCTTTGATAGCACTAGGATGTTTGGTGAGAGTCATTTGCCTCTGCATGTGGAGGTCTGCCCACTTGATCAAGATGAGAAGATGCAGGGGGAGTTCTGCTCTTCCATGTGCTGGGAAGCATACTGGGGGGACTGCCCAAGCCTGATACCTCCCCAGTCACAGACATAAAAAAAGGGGAAAGGGAATTGTGAAAGACCAAAAAAAAGGTTAAACACCCTGCTGAAGTCCTGCTGCACCATCATCCGCTCAAAGGATGTATTGTTTTGCTCATAGTAGAGGCCTGCCCTTGACTTTACATCCGTTATAACCATCAGAAGCCATTCTAGCCATGCCAGCCTTGTTCCAGAAAGCTGGGCCGCAGTGTTTCCCAGAAACTGGGGTAGCATTTTGTAAGGTTTCCAGTAGAGAGTGGAACAACAGGGAATCCATCACAGGGAATACCACCTTTCTATAGAAAAAGAGATTGGCTACCTCTGGTGGCATCATGGGAACGTTCTGGCTCCAAGTCATGACAAGAAGGGTTGACTCCAGGTGCCTTTTATTTTCCCCTGAAGACAGGGTTGTTTGCTGCTAGGGATGTCATGGGGTTTAGCTTCAGTTCTGACCAGAAAATCCCCTGAGATGATCCTGATAAACTTTTTATTGTACTCTGCACATGGTTCTGCAGTTTACATTGAAGAGCGAATCACAGGATCCCAGCCTGGTTTGTGTTGGAAGGGCCCTTAAAGCTCCTCCAGCTCCAACCCCTGCCCCGGGCAGGGACACCTTCCACTAGAGCAGCTTGCTCCAAGCCCCTGTGTCCAACCTGGCCTTGAACACTGCCAGGGATGGGGCAGCCACAGCTTCTCTGGGCACCCTGTGCCAGCGCCTCAGCACCCTCACAGGGAAGAGCTTCTGCCTAAGAGCTCAGCTCAGTCTCCCCTCTGGCAGGTTAAAGCCATTCCCCTTGGCCTGTCCCTACAGGCCCTTACAAAAAGTCCCCCTTCAGATTTCTTGTAGGACCCCTTTAGGTATTGTAAGACTGTTATAGGATTTATTTCAGCTTTTCCAGATGATCTCTTGGGGGGCAGGTAACAGAGGTGCTTTGTATCTCCCCAAGGCAGGAAGAGGAGGAACAGAAACACAGATGTCCTCCATTGAACTGAGAAGTCCTGACCAAGGCTTATTCTTCATCTCATGTTTTACTGCTTTCTTGCTGCAGCCGTCTGCCACCCGTGCACCCGTCTCCATGTACACCTGAGCTTCCTGGTGTTCCCTGCCTGAGCACTGATTTCCAGTGCTGTTTTTCTCTGCTGCTGTTCCCTCCCAGCCCTCAGCATCCTCTCAGCCCAGCTAGCAGCTTTCTACCGTGGGCTGGTGGGATTATGGACTTTTCTACTCCTGGGGTGTTGAGCTGGGTATTAATTTTGCCTGGTAATGAGCTGGATGATTCTGTACAATACATTTGTGATTGTGTAATCCAAACCATCAAAACAATTCAAAGAGGATAAATGTTACCATGGGATGCTGTGAGGAAGATGATTTAACTTATTTCAAGGCTAAGTGCTTTTTGGCACTGCTTCATGCAGTGGTGGGGGTGGCGAGACAGCGGGAGTGCTGGCCAGAGAGGGCAGTGCACTGTGAATGATGCATTTGAATACTGAGTCTGTTTCTCTCAAGTGTGAAAAATGCTGCTTGTCATGTCCTCAAATATTTATGGTGAAGCCTGAGGTATTTCCAGACCAGCCTGTGAAGAGAAATGATCTTTCCTGAGGTTTACTCATCTGGCTGCGATGACAAAGTGGGGAGAGGCACTGCAGTGGCCAGTTTGCATCTTCCCTTCTTAAGTATTACCATAATAATTCAGGCCAGGTTGGATGGGGCTTGGAGCAAGCTGCTCTAGTGGAAGGTGTCCTGGCCCATGGCAGGGGGTTGGAACTGGATGAGCTTTAAGGTCCCTTCCAACACAAACTGGTCTGATTCTATGATAATGTGGTCCAGAGCTGCTCTGTCCTGAGATGCGCAGCACCTGCCTCTTGTTCTATGAGACCACCTGGTGTAAGAGCTGCAGGGAGATGTTTTGAACGGATGCAGCATCTTTGTGACAGCAGGAGCCTGGCAAGGGACACAGCTACAGAGTGTGCTGGCACCTTGCAGGCAGACCAGGGTCAGGGTAAACGGTGCTTTAGTTCTTCACTGCTGCACACTGTTTTGAGCAGTCTTCAGCATGGGGTGATGCTCCCTGGGCAGACTCCCATTAAACACTCTCCTGATTGTATGTTTTAGTCTCCCTGGGGGATATCTGTTTCTAACTTGTACCTTGGGTGACCGAGGCTTTTGTGCTGTTAGAGCAACTCCCTGGGAGGATGCAGAGCCCCATCCAGACCTCGCTGAACCAGCTGTCTCGGTGACTTGCTCTGCTGAGCCCCATGACATGTTTTCCCATCGTGAGGAATTTTGCCAGATTGAGATCATAAAACTTCAGCCTGCAAAGACGTGCAGAGGCTGGAGAAGAATCAGGCTGATTAATTTGTCATAATGACAAAGAGTTCTTCTGTCCTCCTTCTCCCTCATTACAGAGATAATAATTCATTTTCCCTGCTCATTCGTTCCAAGTTCACTGTTACCTGCTGTGATCTGACTTTGGCTGCCGTTAATTATTTGCAGCGAAAGAGCTGCATCATGAAAAGAGATGAGGTTCTGCTTCCTCATTGCTTTTAGGCTTTCCCCAGCCTGTGCTTAAAAAGGAGCAGAAAGGGAAAAAAAACCCTTATTTTCTTTCCTGTTGTTCCTTGCTCATCCCCCTTTTTAACAAAGCCACTGCTGCAAACAGGAACCGTGGGAGCCGTGTGTGTTTCTTGCAGAAGGGGTCAGGGAGCAATGACTTTCCACGTGAGCTTCATCTCACCAAGCTGAATGTCCTATTGAATGTGGATCCTTTGCCTCTTTCGTGGTTTGGTCAGCGTAGGAGAGACAAACTACTTTTATTTGCTCTTCTGTTACACTGCAATGAAATTAAAGTCTGCAATATAGGAATGATACATAAGAGACCTAAATTTTAATATCCTGGGGCCTCTGCTTTGGACTCAGCGGTGGAGACTTGATGAACAGAGCCAGAGGTTCATCCAACAATTGCAGGAGGCTGATCCTATGAGATAAATGATGCTTTTTAATCCTTTTTCTCTCTTCGTTGTTACATCCTTCAAGCCAGATTTGCCCAGTTGTGACACTCACAGCATTTCAAGTCGGATTAGGTGGAATCAAAGTGAAATCAGCACCAGCTGAACGTAAAGATGAATGGAAGGAAGATGTATTGAAGGCTTCACCTCTGTGCTGTTCCTCTTTCTAGAAATACAACGTGTATCCCATATCTGGCTTGCATTTGAAGCATCTTCCTGCTATGTTCAGTGATAAAAGTGACTGTGAAGCCTGGCTCGGTGCTGAGAGATCAATCTCTCAGTGATACTTTCATCCTCTATCAGATGGTTGAGGAAAGCTATATTTTCCCTCTCTTTAGAGCAATGAGGAGAAAGCAGAAGCAGCTGTAGCTGCGCAGGACTGATTGAGCCAGTCCTAAACTGTGGATGTAAGGATGGATTATGAGCCAGCTGGGTCTGTATGTTTAGGCTTAGTCTGGGAGAGATGGACATGCCTCCTCAGGCCGTGCCCAGTGTGATCTTGGCCATCTGTAGATCCAGGTGAGATAGAAGCATACAGCACTGTGTATCTTTGGGATTTCATGCAGCTGATGGGACAGCTGATGAACCACAGAGCTCTGTCATCTTCTGCACTAAGAAATCTTAGTCCTTTGCTGGGCTTTCCTTGTTTAATAACAGGGTTCAGAACTCTGACTGTGAGCAAACCACCAGGAAAACAATGTCTTGGAGGCACTAAATGTCACTGGCATAAGGAAATTCTTACTGATGCTTTTCCAGGTTAATCAGTTGCTTGGTTTCCTCTCATTCCAGCAATTTCTGGTGTGATGTCTCTGTGCTCCTGGGATGTGTTTTCTTTCACTTCCCTCAGATTTTCTTCTTGCCCAAATGAGGTACATTTCCTTGCTTTTTCTTGTTTGAGATGGGCTTTCTAATTAGTGTGCTATCTTACATTCAGTGGTGGCATGGGCCAGATTTTAGAGGTATTTAAAACAGAGATTTAACAATACTTGCAGTTCTTTTCACATTTTCAGGTCAGTAAGTCAGAGGCATCAAATCAGCTTTAGTTGTACCTGCAGGTTTCTCTGCACTTGAGGAGTTTGTCTGTTAATAATAACCATACCTTGGCTCATCCTTGAAGTCTTCCTGGGCCTTTCTGTGGTAAAGATGTCTGATGCTATGGTAAAGAAACCCATGTCCTTGCTCATCTCATTTTGTTTGCAGCCCTCCTGGGTGCAAGCATCTGACTATGGACACAGCTGAGCCACGTCCTCTTGGGTTTGCATCTTCCCAGCTAGAAATCACACTGTTTGTCTATTTACCCCTGGATTTATTTAGTATTTTTCTTTCCTAAAGCCAGATTTGATTCTATCCTCCATGTATATTTCCAACTCACCACGTTAGCATACTGAAGGGAATGATGCTTTTTCTCCTCTCCTCTCCCCCACACCCAGCCCCTTCATCTTGCCCCTTGCTTTCTGAGTGCTGCAGTGAATAATTCAGCCCCTGATGTGGCTGTCTCTCCTCCTTTACTAAGGGACCTTTCCTTAGAAACACCAAAGGTTGGTGCCTTTGAGATGCTGGCCTGCAGGGTGTCATCCCTGCAGGATTGCTGTTCTCCTGCTGCTGCCTCCCGGCAGCCCCTTTCAGGCTCTCAGAGCTGTGTTGTGAGCTGAGGTGGGTCCTTTAATCCCTAAAAGTTCAAAGAATCACTGGTGCTGCTGTTGCTGATGGTTTCCTAGTGACAGAGCCAGCGAAGCTGTGGCTGCCCCATCCCTGGCAGTGTTCAAGGCCAGGTTGGACACAGGGGCTTGGAGCAAGCTGCTCTAGTGGAAGGTGTCCCTGCCCGTGGTAGGGGTTGGAACTGGATGAGCTTTAAGGTCCCTTCCAACACAAACCAGGCTGGGATTCCATGCCAATGCACCGTTGCTGAAGCAAAATGCTGCAGGAATCAAGGAAAGATGATGTCCGTGGTCCCTGCTCAGATCCTTTGCTTTGCTGTTGTGATTCACATACCCCCCTTCCTATCTGGTGTCCTGACTTCCTCTGCACTGCCCTGAGTCACCGCAACACCCACAGGAGGGGTGAGGATGCTCTGCAGGGTCCCAGACTCCTCCTGTGCCTACAACCAGGACACTGAGCACCTGCTTTTCTCTCTTTCCACTCCCCACTGTCCACCTTGCTCCTGCTCATTCTCCATCTTGGAGATGCCTTTGTCTCTCAAAATACATTTCCAGAAGGTAAACAAGATATTAAGCACAGCCAAGGCTTTGTTCCTTTAGTTGCATAAACAGTGACAGTCATAAAGGTGTTGGGCTTTTTTGTTGCTTTCTCCCTTATAAAGGGTTTATTGTTCTCCAGGAAGACAAAAGACAGATAGGAACCCATAGAACAAACTCTCTCCCTGGAGCTGCTTTTCTATAAACACGTGGGTGCTTCTGCAGTTAGTGAATGAAATGTTAGGAGCATTAACTGTATCAGACCTGGTGAACCAAGCCCCGAGGTGCTTTGCAGGACTGTGTGTGTGAGGGAGCAAACTCAATCACACAAGTACTGAGGGACCTACGGAATGGTAGGAGGACAAGGAGGATTGGCTCAGCAGGAATCTGCCTTCCATGTTATTGTAACTGCCTCCACCCAAGCAGCTGGGATTTGGTTGGATTAGGACAAGGTGGCAAACCCCAGCATCAGAAACAGACCTGAGAGGGAAAGGAAAAGTTGACTGAAGGCTCTTTCCCCATTTCCTTCCCCCAGCTGATTAACCAAAGGAACTGGTAGGAAATGGACTTCCCCCCACCTCTTAAAATGCAGTTGTCTCTGCTTGCATGTGGATGCTCTCAGGATGCTGGGAGGCCTGGAAGTGTGTGCAGTCCTTGTGCTAGGAAGGCACAAGGCACTCTGAAGGGCCTGCTAAGTGGCATACAGCCCGAGCAAGTGGCTAAAGCCTGCCAAAAGCACAAATGCAGATAGTGTTGTGTTCATATCACTCTCTCTCTTATCCACCATCTTCATATGTTCGGGTGCTACAAGTGCATGTCCTTATCTCTGCAGTCCCTTTGCAGCCTCTTAAGGAAATTCCTACCTCAGTCTTGCTCTTGTTGCAAGCTTACTGAGAGTTATGTGCATAATTGGCACAAAGCTTCTTTTGGGGTTACTTCCTTGCTGAATGTAAAAGGAGTGGATTGAAACAGGAACTTTGAACACTTCACTTTCCATCACTTTGAACACTTCACTTTCCATCCAAGCATCCCCAGAGGAGCAGAACACAAGTGATTCTGTACCACTGCTGCTCTTCCAACAGGTGTTGTGATGCTTTTCCATCTTGCCAGGCAGCCACAGGAGCTGCTGTACTCCATCTTCTACCTCCAGCCTGTTCTTCCCTGCTCCTGAGTGACACGGGCTGCTTACCAGGCTGCTGACAGGTATCAAATCTGTTCTTGGGCGCTGCTTCACATTCAGGCAACAAAGCTTACAAATCAAACCTCCTGTCTTGGCCAATTTTGTTTCTCCACCTGGAGGATTCTTGAGTTTTGGCCTTTGAGTAACTCAGTGAAACATCTGTAGTGCTGGCAGGTGCCTTTGCCAGCAGCTCACCCACTTGAGTTACCTGGCTCCTCTTCATTCCTGAGGGCTGCATTCATCCAGGCAGGACTATGTCCCTGGACATCATGTGCCATCCAGGAGCAACTTTACTCATTCCTTTGATGTACTTGGACTGGAGATGAAGCCAGTTCTAAATTTTCTTCTTTTTTTTTTTTCTTTTTAATTTATGTATTTTTCAGACTTAAAATTCTAAAAGTTCTTTACATCTGCATTCCAGGAGTCTCTGGCAGAGTCCTTCTGAGAGCTGTGTTTTTTTCAGCTCCCTCTGAACAGTGCTATAGATTCAATAGCTGAAGGCTGTACTCCCATTTTAACATCTGAGGTTTCATGAGATCATGTGTAGCTCAGTGGTGTTACCCTGAATGAGCAGCTAATTACCTGTGTTGCTATTAGGAATTGCTAATCATCAGCCCCGTTAGTGGCAGCTAGGACAGTGATGCCGTATCATCTCTCTCTGCTTCTTCCCTGTGAGTGGGAATCATTCCTGTCTGCTTTCCAAGCAGAAAACCCGACGTGCAGAGGTTTAACACTGTGATTAGTCTTGCAGGAGACCTGCTGTCACCCTGGGAGTGGGCCATGAAACCCAAGACCAGGAGGCACATTACATGATGCTCTATTTCAGCTCTCTGCTGTCATATAGGAAAGTTAATCAGTGTCTCAGGGGATGCTGATTTTAGGTTGTTTAATTTTTCCCTTTTCAGTTGCTGTGACAGTATTTTTAATTCAAGGCCAGCATGGATAAAGTACTTGTAAGAACTTCATTGGTTTATAGTCTTTTCCTAGCCCTGGTGGTTACACATGAGTTGACCTTGTCTCTTTTTGTGGCTGGGGGAGGTGCTCCTGAATTTCCCTGAAGCAGCTATTTCAGTGCATACTTACACCAAGATTTATTTTGCCCTTCCACCCACCAAGGTGATAAGCAGCAATCATCCATCTTCCTGGTGGCTTTAAGCACCGACCACTCTTGAGAAGAAAAATGTGACGCGCTAGGCTTGAGTGGATGGCGTGTGGTTTCCATGATGAATGCCCTTCCTTTGGTTTCTGTTTGTTCCTGCTGTCTCTATAGAATCAGTTATTCACAAGTGTCATGTTGTAACTAAGTGCACGGTAGTCATCTACTCAGAGTGTGGCTTCTTCCAAAGCAGTGTCTCCTGTTGCTGCACTGTATGTAGGAGTACCAACCTTTCACCTTTCCTCCTCTTAATGCCTATCCAGACAGTGCTGAAAGTGAATGCTTTGGGGCATCAGGAAGTTGACAAAACCAAAGTATGAGAATGGGTGAACATCATTATTCATTCCAGAACTGGCCAAAGTTCTAGAGGACCAGCATATTTCCTGCTCAGGTTTCCTTCTGGTGAGTTGGGAGATTTTTGCAGTTGGTGGCAATTCTGCCAAATAAAAGAAGAAACTTAGTGCTCCCAAACATTCCCATAGGACTTTCTGTGTTTTCATTTAGAACTGACAGGAAAACTTCCGCTGAAATATTTTTAGATGAAATATGGCATTTTGATGTCCCCTGAAGAGCGTGCGTAGGTGTACAGAAACTACTGAAGGTTTGCAACTTTCCACAGTTTCTCCCTTGTTTTCTTACATGTTTAAAGTTGAGATTAAAGGGGAAAGTTCTAGGTAGCTGTTACTTTCCTTAGGCCAAATAGGAGCTGGCAGAGGGTGAAAGGCTTTGCAAGCGAAAGCTCTCCCTGGCCTCCTCCAGAGGGATGAGGGAATGGTGCCATGGTTTATCTGCTGCCCTTCCTGCCTGCCCAGGTCCTTCATGAAGCATGCCATGAAATGGTGGCATGTTGGCACAGGGTGCCCAGAGAAGCTGTGGCTGCCCCATCCCTGGCAGTGTTCAAGGCCAGGTTGGACACAGGGGTTGGAGCTGGAGGAGCTTTAAGGTCCCTTCAACAGAAACCAGGCTGGATTCTGTGAAACTCCCCACTGTGTGTTGCCTCCTGCTCCCACCCAGCACAGCCCAGCTCTGGGAAGTTTGTGGTGACTCGAGCCTGCAGTGCAGGAGCTGCGACCCCTCCATGTCTGGCAATTTAAATGCATGTTGTCACCTTGTGCTGTCTGATCTCATTCTTCCTGCTCCAGAGAGAAATCAGAAGTGAGAGGAGGTCTGTGGCCCCAACCAGCAGGCACTGAACCAGAAATGAGTACATTAAAAAAGAAAAGGGAGAACATCAGTGGTCCAGCTGACAGGTGCAAGATTCCGATTCATCTGGCAGACACATGCTGAATGCCAAGGAGGAACTGTCAATTGAGAGTGATGTTTCAGCTTCCTCCATTTCAAGGATGGGGTCATGGGCTGCCCTGTCAGGTGGGAGACAGGAAAGGGGAGTCAGGAGACAGGGATGTGTTGCCAAAGTCAAGGTAACAGCTCAGCTGATGGCAGCTCTCGCATCAGTGGCTGGTACCGGTCTGCATCACAGTGCTGAGCCAAGTTCTTCCTACAATCCCTTCCTACAATCCCCTCTCACACAGTCCTGCCAAGCAAAGCAAAAGTGTCAGCTTTGAAGGATGAAGTGTAGACTGTGAATATAAAAGTGCCTCTGGCACTCTGCAGTTTGTTTTCCCCCTATTCTTCCTCCTTTCTCCCATCTTCTCACTGGTGTTTGAGGAGCATGTGTGGGTAATGAATTGGTGACTGGGTGAGATTTTAGGCATGAGCAGTGCTTGACTCCAGGTTTGCAACAGCTAGCAGCTAACTGAAGATTTGAAGGATGCAGCAGAGTTAAGACCCCAAATGAGAGGGGTGAACTGCTGGTGTTCATGGGGGACAAAAGCCCAATCCCACATTTAACTATACAGATTAAACTACTGTGGGAGTTGCTCCACAATATATAACAAGGGGTTACAGAGGCTGGTTCAGAGCTCCGTAAATGGTAGATAAACATCAGGAACTTTTCAGAGGTGATATAGGTTAGCTTGGGGAAACTCCCAATGTAGGTGGTTTAGGGTGGTGGCTGAACTGTTGTTTTAGCATCATTTCAAACTGGGCAGTAGGATGGACTTGGGTAAGGTTTTTGCTATGAACCTTCTTTCATCCAACGATGAACCTTCCTCTCTGGTTTCCCTGTATGGTCCTGTTTTAATGATCTGACATCGAGATACTTGTTTTCCATGTGACTTTTAGGGAATAGCAAGATCATTGTTACCCCTTACCCAGAGCACTGGGGCTATTTCAACTTGACCCCAGTGTGCCCATCCTCACTTGTAGCTGCCGTTTGAGTTGTGTTTGTCAGTCATCTTAAGTATGGGAGAACTTGAAGAAAGGCTAACAGGGGAGAGTAGAGCTCTTCCAACACCAAAGAAGTGCTGGTGTCACTGCGGCTTGATACCGTGTTTCTAGAGAAGTTGGATGACAACACATAGCATGCTGTGGTTTCCGCTCACTAGTGCTGTCGTCGACTTCACAAGCTTCATGGATACAACCTGAAAGACAAAAGAGGGGCTGTGTGTTTTCCCTGACCACTTGTGATGTGCTTCCTCATTCTCTCTCCATAGTGAATTTGCCAAAGAACGAGAGAGGGTAGAAAATCGTCGGGCTTTCCTGAAACTCCGCAGGCAGCAGCAAATTGAACGGGAGCTAAATGGATACTTGGAGTGGATCTTCAAAGCAGGTAAGGCAAGAGATCTCCCATCCTTGTTCCATGTGTCATGTGGCAAGAAGAGTCTGGTGGTGACAGCGAACTAGTCCTCCGTATTGGAGGTAACAGAAGACTAGAGAGGGCCCAGGTAGCACTTGTTATTTTTGTTGGGCTTGTTTCTGAGCATTCACACTAAAATTATTGCCAAAGATCTCGGTTTTGTTAAGCAAACCCAAAGGAGCTGGGCCGTCTTTCTCTATTGCTGAGATCAAAACAGTTGTCTTAATACAGTGTGATATAAAAAGTGATACAGTGCCCAAAGTGTCCACAGTGGGGAAACTGTTCCCTTGGATGAGTCATTTGTGTTTTATTTACTTTCCACCACAGCTGTTTTATAAACCTCTCTTGCTATGATGGCAAAATACAGTTTTATGAGCTATAGAGATCACTTCCATGGAACTCGCCCCAGAACACATTAACGTTGCTTTATAACTGTTATAACTGAGCATTGCACTTTATTGTAAGCAGTGAGCAACTTCAAGGACCCAAACACACTAATTTAACAAAAAATAGCATGCTTTGCTTTTCCTTTTTATCGGACAGTAAAGATTACCAATAACTTTTCTGTGTCATGGAGTAGCTGGCATGACCACAGTGCAATTCACTCACGTAGCATCAAGAAATCTTCTGGTGTTAATTTGCTTCCTTGCTTGCTTTTCTGAGAAGCTGGAACACCTAAGTAAAGTGAAAATGTCTTTTAAAACAGTGATGGGGGGAGGAGGAAGCTGTGGTTTCTCAAATAAATTTTCAGGTGCCTTTCTAGGCACATCAGCTTCATCCTTGCTCTTTATAAATGGGGAAACTGAGGTCCAACGTTACATAGTGGCTCGCTTGACATCAGCTGATGGTAGAACTGGTCCTAACCTGTGAGCTGGTGCCACACTGAAAGCTACATCACTATTGCTTGTTTTGAAACCCATACTGGTGCCAGAGGCCAGATGTGCTAAAACGTGCTCATGCAAGCAAGTAAATGTACAGTCACAGCAAATCGCTGTGCATGCCTAAGCTGTGTACAAGCCAGGAGACAGAGCATCCTGCTGCAGTTCTGTGGGTAAGCTGTTCTTCGTCTGAATTTACAGCTTCTGTTTCACGTGCACAAGCTGGGTGCCGCTATTTGGAAGAGCATTTACGTGTGGCTCTTGCCGCTTTGCTTCTGCTGTCTCCTCTGAAGGGATCTGCTGGCTGACGTTCCTTGGGGAGCAGGGCTCTGCCCTGCTGCAGGTCCCTCCCTGGAGGGCAGTGGTGTGAGCATGACTTTTGAAAACCTGGCCAGAGAGAAAGAAGGCTGAATCATTGAAATGTAAACCAGGAAGAAGTAGCAGCAGTTGGTTTAGTGTCTGGAAACCACCATTTCCCATAGCACTACTCTGAGTGTCAATTGAGTACCAGTTGTATTGATGGACTTTTATTCACTGTGGCTGTTCCAAAGCAGCTGTCCTCAGTTAGGTGACCACACTTCATTCTATGGAAGAATCATTCACTTTCCATTTATAGTTCGTCTTCCCATGTGTTTAAAGCTTTTGTGCTACCTCAAATACAAATCACTGGTTTATCCAGTGCTCCGTGGTTCTCCTTTGGCTCTGGTGGCAAAAGCTTTTAAGGCTTTTAATCATTCGTTTAAGGCTTTCACGATTTCTCTAAATCCTGTCCTCCCCATCCATAAAATAAAGATGAGAATTCCTTTGCAGGGGTGCTTCCTTTAGGTGTGGTGACTGCTCTGCCAAGAAGAGCCATGCAGAGGTCATCAGCTGAACTTGTCTGAAAGTTGAGGTAGAGAAGTTATAAAACATACAGCCGGTCTCTGCTCCAGCTTTGCACCCTGTGGGAATGGCTGGTTATTCTATTTCTGTATAGCCAGTGCTGAATAAATACCACATTAGTATGCTGTAAAATGCCCATCTTTTTACTTTGTCTATTAACACAAGATCCAGAAGGTTTTCTAGAATAGGAAAGTGTATGCAAAATAGCTGAATCAGTGAATAATAAAAATACTCTGAAAAAAGCAAGGCTGAAAATGCAACAGGAATATAAAGCAAGCTTCCAGTACAGCTGAATAATATCAATAATTAAAATCAGCTTAGCAGTGTTAGTAAATCTTTGGATACAAAAGGTATTGTGAAAGCTAACCAAAACAGAATTGAGTGTTGAATTCAGGAGCTGAAATCTGTGACTGGCATCGATGGGGATTTCCCATTTCTGCTTCAGAGGCCAGGACATGATCTTGGATTTCCAAACTAGACAGTCAATCTTCCTTGTCCAGTACTGTGTGGGGGACAATGCCGTTATCCATGCAAAATATCTGTTTCCTTGCCCTCACTGAATCATGTAGCACGGAGTTCCACATGTTAGCAGTTGGTTTGACTCAAAACAGAACCAAACCAACCCACCAAACTGTATGTCCTGCCCTCGAGTTTAAAGGTTGCCTTTCTGCAGTGAGAGGATAAGCCCAGGAGTGCACTTCCTATTTCTTTTTATTTCTTTTGTTTCTCTGCTTTCTCTAGTTTACCTTGTTTCATCTTATTTTCCTGCTCTAAAGCATTCAGAACCCAGCTGCTCCACCCCCTCCCTTCCTATGGAAGGATCTCCAGACTTCTAATATTTATAATATCCTCCCTGGGCAGTTTGTTCATTTTTTCTCATTTATTTCTGATGCAAGGTAGGAAAGCTGCATGGCAGTGATTCATAAAGTGGTATTTAATACTTTGATAGCTTTTGCTCTGTAATGGTTTACATAGTCTCAGTAGTTGCTGGAGCTCGAAAAGAGGTTTCCTTGTTCTTGGTAGTTCTCAAGTTTTTATCTCAAGGGCTCTAACTAGTTTAGGACCAAGGAAAGGAGTTGAGTGTCTAAAATCGCTTTTTCATCTGTACACTACCTCTTATTTGTCAATGATTTTAATTTAGCATTGTGTTCATCATTTATTGACCACTCTTGAGTGTCTTTAATGTTTCCCACAGCCTCTGCTACTTGTAATCCGAATGATGTTGCATTATCTCTTGCTGTGCATACTGCATTAAAAAGGTGAATCAGATAAAATTTGAAGGGTTTTTACTATCCACCCTTTCTTATACTGAATTTGTAGGCACTTCACTCCTCCGGAATGAAACAATGGGGTCTTTGTTTCCTACCTCTTAAGTACTGACTTGAGTACGTTCCAGTCCTGGTCTAATGACTTGTCTCGTATTTGTGGTGTAAGAATGAAACCTCTGGCTCTTCAGTAGCTGAATTGTACATTTTAATTTTTTTTTTTTTTTAGTGTTACCTTGAATATTTTTTCCTGTGGTAAAGTAAGAGCATAAAGAGGAAGAAAAATATTGATGAAAAGTGCTTGTGAATTTTTCAAGCAGGTACCTTGGCAGAGCTGACAGATTTTGGTGCCAGCTCACTACTGATAAATCACCAGAAGTGGAGTTGTGGTTGAAATGGAAGCAAACATAGCTCAGGCTGTTTTAAATGTGGATTGTTTAACACTGCAGCATTATCTGCTTGAGGGATTTATACCAACGTGTTTCAAACAGTGGTAACCTTAATTTGCAGATACTTGAGTGAGTTGTACTTAATACAGGAAGCCTGAATTGATAAAATGTTTAACAAATGCTGCTTTAAGAGAGGTTTGGAGAATGAAAGAGAAAATTGTAACACAGATAAATGTGCTGAATTTAGACGTGCATGACCTGAAAGATAAAACTCAACCCACAGTCTGACCAATTTCTTTAGAGTTGGAATTTACTTTCTTCACTTAGGATTATAGAGAGGCCAGGCAGGATGTTTCTAGCTTCTCTTGTTTCTCAGGTGCCTGTTGAAGACTGGATGATACACAGGGTAGTCAGGAGGGTTAAAATATTTTCAAATGAGGTAACAGGTGAGTTCATGTAAAATTCCCACATCATGAGGTCAAGACTAACTAAGCAGGGAGTCTGGAGCATCTCTCTTATAAGGAGAGATTATGGGAGCTGGGCCTGGTTAGTCTGGAGAAGAGCAGCCAGAGAGGGGATCCCATCCATGCAGATCAGTATCTCAGAGGTGGGTGCCAGCAGGATGGTGCCAGACTCTTTCCAGTGGTTCCCAGTGACAGGACGAGGAGCAATGGCCATAAACTAACACACAACAAGCGTCACCTCAACATGAGCAAGAACTTGTTTCCATTGAGGGTATCAGATCCCTGGCACAGGCTACCCAGGGGGTTGTGGAGTCTCCCTCTCTGGAGCCATCCCAAACCCACCCTGGACACGTTCCCATGTGCCCTGCTCTGGGTGGCCCTGCCCTGGCAAGGGGTTGGACCAGATGATCTCCAGGGGTCCCTTCCAACCCTGATGATTCTGGGGTTCTGTGAAGGAAAATTGTAACTCAGTAGAGGTTTAGGGTTTCTTTTTGAGGGTGTCAAGAAGAAGTGTCATGCCACCTTAAATGACTTAGAAATCTGTAAGCATCTTAGAAGACAGAAAATCTTACTGCTTTGAATACTAGTGTGAATTGCAGGCCAGAAGCAACGATCAAACCCCATAATCTCTTGCATCTCACAGAATTTAGGTCAAAAATGTGTATGGCAATTGCCATGTCCAGCTCATAAACACCGACTTTATATTGTCTAGAAGTGGACTGTAGGGATAAGGTAGAAACAGACCTTTAATCTTAATCTTGAAGAATAAAGTCAACTGTCTATTTCTTAGTAAATTCTTTGAAGGGACCAACTCTTCCCACCATTGGAAGACAGCTGATATATGGGTAAAAGACAATGCTTGGCACTATGTTGTTCCTCAAGGCACAGGCCAACAGTCCTCTTCCCTAAACACCTCTTCTTCAGTTCAACCAATATCAAATAGAGTCTTACCAGTGATGAGCAAACCCTGTCCTGTTCCACCCGCTGTGTGCTGGGACAGCCTCTGCTCTTCATTTCATGTTTTCATTGGGCTCTGTGCAAAGTCTGTACCAAGTCAATTTGAAACTGTGCCTTTCAGAGGAATTAAAAAGGGCTGAAGCCAAGCAATGTAATCCATGCAAATGACTTTGCCACTGCTGCTTTCTCCATTAAACTCCTCAAAACTTGTAGCAACTATTAGGCTGTCATGCTGCGTTTCCAACCGAGAGCTAGAAGACCTCTGCACAGAGCAAAGCGAGGTTAAGCCCACAAATATCCTTTTGAAGATGTTTCTCTTATCTAACAAGGACATGCATCATTTTGAAAACACTTTGCTCAGACTGGAAGTCTTTCACTTCAGAGCTAATCAAGTTGCTTTTGCATTTTAATTCTTTGCAAGTCCATCTCTTTCACACAGCACTGATTCTGTAACTTGAATGCCATTCCTTGACACAACAAAGCTTTATGAACCTCAGGTTTCAGCTTTCTGTAGAAGAAACAGAGCAACAAGACCCCTGATACAGCTGGGAGAAGACACCAACAATCAGTGACAAAGGGCAGGAATATGAGTAAGAAGGCAAGGGGGAGTAATTGCCTGACAGACAAATTTGAGTTCCATGTGAAAGTGATGGCTTCCTCTACTCTTCTTTTATTCACTTCTTCTATTTAACAAGTCTGAAGCTTCAGCAGTTAAATTCAGTTGTTCTTTCTTTTTTCCTAACTTCTGTTGCCTGTTGAATGTGAGTTATTTCTCATAATCCGCTCTTCTTTAGAGCCCATAAAGTTCTATGTCCCCATGCCAAAGAGAAAGGGAGGGGGCACTGTGTCTCTCTGCTGCTTTTCCTTTATTGTTCACTTTGCCACTTCCTCAGTAGAAGGTTTGCCTTTATTTCCAGTCCTGGAACATGCTGTATGCTGTCAGTACTTAATGACCAGCAATTAATCTTGCTGCTGGGACATGTCTCACTCTGATATCCCAGTGAAGCCCCTGTGCCTTTGTTTGGAGGCTGGAAAGATGCTGATCTGATACTGTCTTTGTTGAATATTATTTCTAACATAGAAGCACTGTTGTTTGGAGGTTTTCCAGGCGTCCTAATTATCTTCTTCCATTCTCTGTTGCAGTGATGACTAAAGGCAACACAACTTCTGATCCTCTGCTTAGGATGCTGTGTGGCTTTAGAAACAAGAGCTAGCAATGATGACTAACCTGCTGAGCTGGCTTTATACCAGGCTTTAAAAACCATGTAAAGCCCCACTAAGGTAAAACCACTTTGGTTTCCCAGAGGAGACAAGACAGACAGAATTAACTACAAAGAGAGAGAACTGGGGAGAAATGGTGTGGAAGAATGTTGGGCTTGAGGGAATTGCATAGAGGAAACTTGGGGTTTGTTTATTTTAAGGGAAAAGTAAAGCTGGGTCCTGTTTATGGATGGAGATATATTTGAGCATCAACTCAGGGCCTGAATTCTGGGGCAAAGGCTCAGCTGGTTTACACAGCTGTCTCAAATGAGTGTGTGCTTTGTAGGTGATAATACATTGGTATCAGATTGTCACACCTTACACATTCTGAGGTGCCACTGGCATTTATAAATCTGGTTTCTGAAATCTCAGTATGGCTAAACCCCTTACCATCTGACTGGGGACACAGGTGACACTGGAACATCAGATGGCATGAGCACACCATTGCAAATCATGATGATTATGTATCCACACAGTTCACAGCCCCCAGGGTGATTTGGGGACTCAGGATTGTTCCTCTTCTGCTGCCCAAAGGACAATGGAGAGTCATGACAAATTGTTACAGGAGCATGCAACACAAGATGCTGCTTGGAAATAGGGAAAAACTAGATTTTGTTTTTCCTACCTACAGATCTTTGACCATAACCAGTGCAATGATTGTCCTCCTGCACTGATACGAATCAAGTGCAGGACTGAGCTTCCAGCTAAGGGAATAGGCTCTTTCTTTCCTGCAGTCTTTTAGTGTTTGACAAGATGTGACTGCAACCAGCAACCCTCAGAGCATTGACCAGTAAGAGTGTTGGCTCTCGAGAGGTTCTTCCCTCTGCAGACACAGCCCTGTTGTGTTGCACTCACCCAGGAGTTGTCCCTGAAGGGCAGCTGCTTGCCTTCTGACCTTTGCCAGGTCATTATTTTCATTGCTCACCTGCATGGTGTGTCTGCTCCCTGCAGTCTCTTGTATTAATCTATTTAATTACCAAACGCTGTCTAAAAGTCAGCATTTCTTTCTCAGAGTGGCAGAAGAGCTCCTTTGGGATGGGTTCACTTTCCCATGCTTGCTGTTTGTTGCAAGACCTGAACATACATTCCACTCCAAATGGTTTTGACTTTTCACTGTGATTTGCCATTATGTAGAAAAGGAAAGAAACTACATCTGCATTGTGCAGAGGAGCACAAAATGAAGAACCCCAAAGTCCTGAGGACTGAACTGATCCCTGAATCCAAATGAGTGCAAAATATCTATGTGACACTACTGACTCTACCAGTACTAGGAGTTAGACTTGTTCTTTATGCAGAATCCTGTGCAGTGAGGTGGGTATATCACTTTCAGATCTGACACAAAGCTTTTAAAATCACACTTCATGAGCAGTGTAGGGTTTTAAAAAAATCTATAGGAAAATGTCCACTATAAGTGCACCTCAGACTCGTGCTTCTTCCAGCACAGGTTTGCTTTGTGTTTCACATCTACAGTCCTTTTGTCCAGCTGCCTTTGGGAAGGGGTCTCCATATCAGACCCCCCTCCCTTCTATGTGTTTTAGGGCAGTCATGTTCATTGTTAGTTGCTGTTTAACTACTTATATACTTTTAACCTCCAAACACCAGTACAGCTTTTCCCTAAGGCAAGACTTTGGAAGAACCTTTTGGTTTCTGAGGTGTTGGTATCAGAGAGAAGTCTTTGGAACTGTCTATAAAAGAGTCCATTTCTCTCTCCTGACCTGTCTTAATGAGCCTCAGGAAAAACCTACATTATACTGGCTTGTGGGTTTTGGAAGGATTTCATACTTCTTAAAATGCAGACTTTTAGCTCACCTGACATTTCCCTCCCTCTCAGCTCTCCTTTCCTCCATCTCTCTGGTGCACTAGTTTGTACTTTCTTATTTTCATAAAATCATAGAATGGTTTGGGTTGGAAAGGGCCTTAAGATCATCCAGTTCCAACAGCCTGCCACAGGCAGGGACACCTCCCTCTAGACCGTGTCGCCCAAGGCCCTGTCTAGCCTGGCCTTCAACACTGCCAGGGATGGATCATTTGCCACTTCTCTGGGCACCCTGTGCCAGTGCCTCAGCACCCTCACAGGGAAGAGCTTCTGCCTTATCTCCAACCTGAACTTCCCCTGTTTCAGTTTGAACCCATCACCCCTTGTCCTATCACTGCAGTCCCTGATGAAGAGTCCCTCTCCAGCATCCTTGTAGCCCCCTTCAGACACTGGAAGCTGCTATGAGGTCTCTACGCAGCTTCTCTTCTCCAGGCTGAACAGCCCCAACTTTTTCAGCTTTTCTCCATACAGGAGGTGCTCCAGCCCCTGATCATCCTTGTGGCCTCCTCTGGACGTTCTCCAGCAGCTCCATGTCCTTCTTATATAGAGGACACCAGAACTGCACTTTTGTTCTCCTCTGCTTGATTTTTACATTCTACCTCAGTCCTGGATATTATTTTTCAGCCTTCCCAATTTACTGTCTTATTAATGGATCATTCACTTTCTTTCCCAGATGATTAATAAAGAGATTATATAAGGCTTCTGCATAGTGCTGATCCCTCTAGTATTCTTCTATACAGTTTTCAGCTACACGCTTTGATGTTTGGCCTCTGGTTTGTTTGTATTATTTCTGTTTTGGAAATTAGTTTTCCATCCAGACTGGCTGAAATGGACTTTAAAGCAAAATGTGGTGTGAAAAGTGTCAGATCTTTTAGTAAGATCCCAAATTACATCAAGCATGTGAAAGAATTTGTCATTTATAATAACATAAGGAAGTGTACAGTTTACCAGCTGCTAACTCAATATTTCTTCTGCTTTAGATTGTCCTTTAGAAAATCCTCGCATGATTTTCTAGCAGTGAGCTCAAATCTGTGGTTTCAATATTGGCACAGCGTGGTGCGTACTGCAACGGAGTCGGGTGATGACATTTGCATTGTGAAACCTCAGGAAATTTATCTTTCACACAGATAAAAATGAGTCAGTTTGGGGAAGTTGCCTTTTCAGGGTTTTCTGGATTCTTTTCCTCTAGGAAAGCATAAAATTGTATTTTTCAGATGAGTTACATAGGGATGGAAACTAACCATGGTGTTCTAGCACGTGTTGCGCAATCTGAACTGGCAGGCCGTAACTCCCCCATGGAAACTTGGCTGTGGATTTTATCGGGACAAAGATTCAATGTGATGGCTATTTGGTGATATTCTGTCTCCTGGGATGTGGCAGCAGCAATCCCTGCCTGTGTTACCCTGTGCCATGAGGTCTGTTTTTCAGGGGTTGAGTCTTAAGTCTTCTTTATGGAGATGGAAGAGCAGCAGTCATTCACTTCTCTGTCTCCAGCGTGGCTGGTTATGGCATCCTCTGACTTGCAGTCTTGCCTAGGTCTGAAGGAAGGGTTTTGGTCTCCAGAAGTCCCTTGCTGATGATAGCTGGCTAAAGACACTGGAGTGGGTGGTTGATTGTGAAGAGGGCAATAATGGAGGAAGTGCTACAGTCTTTCAGAGGTGAATCTGGCCTCCTCCCCCTGTGCAAGAGGGACATGGGGTCAGACACACGGTACTCTGAGCCGTCCCTTCCACCACAGACTTCTTGTACCTGGGTGGTGCAATGGGGAAGCTTGGTGGCCGCTGGCACAGATGCCTGCTGCATCCAGCTCAGTTGGTTTTAAAGAGGGGATGTGATAAACCTGAAGTTAAACCTTGCTGTTTTCTTTTCCTTTTACAGAGGAGGTAATGCTGGCAGAGGAAGACAGGAATGCAGAAGAGAAATCTCCTCTGGACGGTAGGTTGTTTTGCTGTGTGGTTTTTCCTCCTGTGATACATGAAAGGTTCACCTGTGTACGCTGACATGGCTTTCCATTGTAACCAATAGGGCGTGAGAAA
The DNA here is from genome assembly GCF_028554395.1 of Pezoporus wallicus. Lineage (NCBI taxonomy): Eukaryota > Metazoa > Chordata > Aves > Psittaciformes > Psittacidae > Pezoporus > Pezoporus wallicus. Next base: position 800,388 of record NW_026637703.1, read on the forward strand.
CACGCTCTTGCATGCACTTGGCATAGGTTGGGCTAAAGAGTCCCTTTTCCCATGTTAGGTCTTTTTGAGGTTGCAGGTTATGTGACACACCACCCTGGGATGGGGTTCTGCCCTTGGGGTCGGTTGGTCCCTTTTCTGCCTGTGGGACCACACCAGTGTGACCGGTCAGCCTCTGCCAAGCCCAGCTGGCTGTGTCTACGTGCAGTTTGTGGTGGGGGTAGGCTGCAGAGTGGATGCCAGAAGAGAAATGCATTGACCAAGAGAAGGCAGGGCTCTAAACCGAGGTTTCCAACTGGATCTGACAGAGAGACTAAGACCCCTGTTACATGTAAGCAGTAAGACATAACAGGGTGTGGTGATCCTACCTTCTGACGTGTGACCCTAGCGATGCAGGATGGCCGGAGGTACCAAGCTTCGGATGCAGGTGCAGTGAGGCTGCAGGGACTGCTCTCCCTGCGCCTCCAGACCGATGAGCTCTTAGGATGCGACAGCCAGTCAAAGTTCAGTTAAAGATTCTTCCCTCTCCCTTTTCTGACCATCTTTCGTCCTCCCATGTCTCCTCCTTTCCCCTCCCCTCCCTTTCCCTCCTCTTTTTTTTTCTCCTCCCATTCACTGTCAGGGAGGGCCGCCTCGGAAGGGCCGATTCAACAAGGCACCGCACCGGCAGAGACTAGCAGCGGCAGCAGCTACAACAGTGAGTGGATTGCAAATCACCAGGGGCTTAGGTGGCACAGCGGGGCAGTGCTTCTTCCCCACAGCCCCACGTGCCCAGGTCACCAGCCATGTTTCATGAGTGGTTTTGCACCTTAGTCCGAGCCACACGGCTCCTTGGGCATCAGGCTCCCTGCTGCTGGTCCTCCTTGGCCAGCATGGTGACCTGTGCTCGGGGAGGACTTGGGGATGGAAGAGCTGGGGCTGCAGAAGGTCAGGGCTGAGGTGTGCTTGGCAAATCTTTGTGCATGTGTGAGGGTGCGTGGGGTGTGTGTGGGTTGTGCAAGTTTGTCCAGCACGTGGGTGCAGCCAGAGCTGTTAGTCTCAGGGTGAAATGGGTGTCTGGAAGAGTAGTCTGTGAGCAAACTAGAGGTGGGTGCGGGCCATGGAGTGAAGACCCAGGTATACTAAAGTTCATTCTATACTAGTAAGCTAAAGGAGCCCAGCAATGTTCCCAGCCTTGAAGCCAACTGCTAAGGAGCAGCCCATATCTATGCTGGTAAATTATCTTCATCCCCAAAACAGAGGGACATTGCATCCAAGTTGTGTGAAGAGACAGCATGACCTCATTGCTAAACATAGGCAGGAGTTATCTCGGGGAGAAGATAAAGAGGAAGGTGCTCAAGTCACACCAGGGAGTGTTATAAAACTTTATTCTCAGGTCTGGTTACGTTCCAGTACTGGTCCTGGATCTGCTGGAGACAGATGCAGCCTGCAGGACCCAGCAGCTGATAGTGCTGGGACTGAAGATTCAGCCTCCTGCTGGGTGGGGAAGAAAAGAGCAAAAGCAGGTTTATTTGCAAACAAAATGGGACCCAAATCACAGGTTCAGAGCATCCTCTCCTCTTGCAGACAAAATGGGATCCAGATCACAGGTTGAGAGCAACCTCTTTGAGCCTCTGAACCTGGGTGATGGTCTGGGTGTTTTCTTGGAGTGACAGAAGCACTAACACTTGCCTTAGCTGTGGAGGAAGCAGCGCTTCAGTTTCTCTGTCAAGGCAGGAAGCTTGTGTAGAGTGAGGGGATCTTCTTGTCCAAAGCTACCCCCAGGGCAGTCGCTGCAGAGTGCGTGGTTTGCTGTGTGTGCCATCTGACCAGTATGTATCACCACACCGTGGGGTGTCTTACTGCTGATAGCAAATGGTGCTTAGTTACTGTATGTCTTGAAGCTGTTACCAAACTGTGTCAACGTATTTTTTTCTGCTAGTTCTCAAGGTTTCACAGGTAGGTGGTCGTGGGACCAGTGTCCATCTTACCCCTTGTGCACTGGGTGAATGGTGCAGACCTCTCCGAGCCTTAACCTCCAGTTCTCTTTCCCTGTCAACTAACACGGTGTAGCTGTTCCCCCTCCCCACAAGAGATGCTGTTGGACAAAGTGTGTTTTCAACGAGTTATGACATCCCCAGAGGGAAGGAATCGTACACTGGGTGCTATTAAGAGGATGATTTCTGGCAGTTGCTTTTGACGCAGCATTTCTGCTCCTTGAGGCATTGTTCTGCGGTAAACTCTATCTGAGCACTGTAAATGTAACTTCTTAATGGTGCACACTGTAAACAGCATTAATGTTTCTAATGGATAGAAGCACTCATAACCCACTGGGGCTCAGAAAGATTCAGTGACCCTGCCCAGCCTTTCTGCTGTGCTGAATGGTCCAGCAGCTGCAGTGGCTCCCCCATCCTCCTGCATCTGCTGGGGTGAAGTGTAAGGATGCAGATCTGTGCATGGCCAAGCCTTCAACATCTGGAAGGTCAAAAAAATAAATGACCCTGGAACTGAAGCATGCAGAGGCCCTGCAAGGTTGTAGGTCACTTAGTTTGCTCCAGCTTACCCATGCGTGAGAGCTTTGAGCTGGCATTGGGAAGTAAATGCTGTCCCTGGAGAGTGAAGGGAGGGGGAGAGAGAAGCCACTCTGAATGCTCACGGGGCTTTTTCTCTTTAATTTGCACACAGTGTTGAAAAGAGCTGCGATAAAGAAGAGCAAAAACGACCTGATTCATGCTGAAGAAGGTGAGGACCATTTCACAGACATTTGCTCCGTTGGTGAGTACTGGCTTCGCATTCCCCGAGGTTCAGATCTCCACCTAAACGTGTTCATGTCATGTTTCCTCTGAGCGACTTCTTGCCTCCAGAAGCTGCAGTTTCAAGAAGGAGAATGACCACTGCTCCTGCAGCAACACTCAACTTCCCAAAGCAAAAAGCTTTGTGGTTTCACCCTCTCCCCACGCTGTCCTGCTCAGCTATTGCATGCTGCACCCTTTAAAGAGCCTTGCCTAGACGCTTGGAGACTCTGTGCTGTGTTGGCCATAGTGTGATTCTGCTTGGAACATGCACATCCATGCTAATTAAACCCCAATATGTCAAATGGTGCTTCTAAGCCTCAGCTGTTGAAGGGAGGAGAGGAAGTGGACGCTTAGTCACATCCGCCACTAATGCACAGCGTGTGGTTTTGCAGCCTTTGTTGTGTCAATGGTTCCTGGGAAATGCCAGGCAGAGGCCCCAGTTCTCTTGGTCTTGCCTTGTAAGAGGATCTTAAGGCAATTCTCTACATTTTTAAAGCTAGATATGGAGATATCACATTCGTGTGCATGCAGTTACCCACATATCTCCAATACAGAGGGTGGCATCCTGCATGGGATAATACTGATGGTGTGAGTTTGGTGTCTTCAGCTCTCGTGACTAAGACACTGTCAGGCTACAGAGGTGCTGCTGGTGCTGCAGCTAGCAGAGAACCAGGATCCTCCTGAGACGCTGCTGGGGGAGAGGCAGGAAGCAGGTCTGGAGTTGCAGGGAGAGGTAGGCTCTGAGTGCCCAGCACCCCATAGAAGGGAAGCTGATAGGACATCAACAGAAAAACCTTTCGGTAACGGGCTTTTACTTGCTGGCTGGGGATACATCTTCCTGACTGCTTCAGAGTTAGCTAGTTTGCTTATTCCTGTCCCTGTTGTTTGAGTCTGTATTTTGTTCTGCTGCTGAAGCAGCAGATGTTCTCATTATCTTCCACAGAAATGTCTTGGCACCCCAGTTACCACGAAGCAGCAAATCCTGGATGCATACGTGGAGCAGCACAAACAGTACATTTGAGAGTACATGTCCATATATGCTTGCAAGCATGAGTGCCTCAAATGCTCTTGGAAATTTGGCATTAACATTTTAACAGATTTGAGCTGCTGCTGGATTTTATTTTTTTACCCTTTAAATCACAGAACAGTTTGGGTTGGAAAGGACCTTAAGAGTATGTAGTTCCAACGAAGGCCTGGTTGCAGGAATTGAATGTTGCTGAGCATGATACTGACCCCATCACCCAGTGTTGAACGACCACAGTTACCCCAGACCGAGCAGGCTGAATGTTTTGTGACTAAATTGACAGTTGTATGAGAGGTTTGTTGCTGAAAGAGGACAAAAATGCAGCAACCGTGTGCATTTTTGCTCTGATTTATTTCAAGCAGCTCTGATCCCTGCATGGATAACAAGGAGTGGTCATTTTTGGAACATTTGTGGCAATAATCATGAGGTCTTTGCATTCGCATCCAAGTCCCTCCAGGCTCTGGGCACCCATGCCACGCAAACAGATCTTGGAATTCAGCGTTTCAGGTGGCAACGGATGACGGAGCATCTGGACTTGTGGATAATCTGATGCAGAGCTGGGAACTGTCTCAGGAGCATATGGCAGGGAAAATAACAGCAGTGCTTTCCACCTTCTGCAAGTGGTTCACCCACTTGGGAGAAGTGTTTTTGACTTTGATTCATGGAACAAGGCAGAAAAAAAAGAAATGGATAAAGCAGATACTTGCGCAGGCTCCTGAAAAGGCTGAAACTCTGCATAACATAAACAATCGGATCAGATGGGCAATTATGCATAAAGAATATGTTTCTGAGAGAGGGGGTTTTGGATGGTTTTCGGTAATGTTTTGCTGATGGGAGCTAAGGATTGTGGAAGAACTAACAATATAATTACTGAGTGAAGATGCAGACCGGAGTGCTAGAGACTCTGACAGGTCTCTTGCTGGCCGTTGACTGAATACGTTGCACTTTAATTCAAACACAAGTACCTCAATGAGCCTTATAATTATATTATAAAGCTCTATAGTGGTAAAGACTTCCCGGTGTGTTCTCCGGAGTTGTTCTTAGCATTTATTCTTTTCTTTCCTCCCAACTCCCAGCCTTTCTTTCAGCACTAATAAGCGTGCAGCAGTAGATGCTGGCTCCTTCTGGCTTCCCACCCTCTACACTGTACCAGGCACAGGACATTCTTAATTGCCAGACAGTGGAGATTGTAGAAGTGGGTGTTTTCTATGTGAGATCAGTTTAAATACTGCTGCTTTTCTTTTCTGGAAGATCAGTAGAGCCAGTAGAGAGGGGGCAAAAGGACAACAGACATGGCCATGCAGATCTGAGAGTATAGTCTGGCTTGAATATCTGAGAAGTCTTTACCTGCTAAACAGTATTACAATATGGTGTAACCATTACTGTAACCTGTATTTCACCTTGTTTTCTTAAAGCAGTAGATAAGCAGTATGATTTGTTGGTTGTTTTTTTTTTTTAACTGCCGAAGGGAGGATTATCAAACCAACAGAACATCACTGAGCTTTTCCACAAGGAGCTTGTTCAAAGCCTGGCCAGGGCCAGCCCTGCATTTGGCATGTCGGTGGATAGCCAAAATGTGACATGGAGCAGAGAGCTTGCTTTCTATTGGGAACACAGCACAGCTGCTCTTGTGTAGCTGTGAGGCTTGGAGAACCCATTGCTGTCACATCTGGATGCTTCATCCTTTTTATGGGTGCTGTGTTTGATGTTATTGCAGGATGAAACAGGGTGAGAGTCCCACTGCTGCCAAGTGTTGCAATGTAAGGGAGTACACTCAAAAATTCAGCTGCCACAGCTCAAACACCTTGTTCATGTAACTCAGCCATCTCCAACGGCAGCCCATGCAAGTTATATGCTCTCGTGGTGCTTTGTCCAAGACAGGACCATGTGCATCCTGCTCTGCCCTACTTACTGGGAGGCTCTATCCCATGATGGGGAAGGACAACAGCATACTATCCTAGAATCATAGTATGGTTTGGGTTGGAAGGGACCTTAAAGCTCATCCATTTCTAGCCCCATGCCAGTGGCAGGGACACCTTCCATTAGACTATTTTGCTCCAAGCGTCTTCCAACCTGGCTTTCCTTCCTTTCCATCCTTCCATGGATGGAGCATTCACAACTTCCATGGGCAGCTTATTCCGGTGAAACAAAACATCTTGCCACACACCATCTATAAGCAAGGTTTGCTTATAGTCTCTGAGGGGTGCCAGCACAGCAGGAACCGGGTAGTGGGCAGCCTGTGGCAGTCATGATTTTCCCTGCTGGCAACAGGGTCTGCGGCTGTTGCAGATGAACTCCAAGGGATACACGTGTCTGAGTAACGTGTGCTGATTTCTCCTGCCTCAGCACTGGCCGGAGATTGCCTTTTCATCTTCTGTTTGAAGAGTGCCTGCTGCCACAGGGGGAGAGCTTACATTAGAAATCATTTTTTCCGTCGACTTCCTATTGTTAAAACACTTGACTCTCTTCCAGGGTTTCACACCAGACTCAAAATGTAGCTGATACAGGCAGAATAGGTACAAATGAGTAGCTGTGCCCAAAATATGAAGTGGGGAGGCACATTAAGCCCTCTGCTGTAGAAATTCATGAAGTTGGAGGGTGAAATAAGGAGACTTCACTCAGTTCAGTAGGAAGGGCTGGGTCTTTGCCCTGTCCTTGGAGTAGGGGAAATAGGGACTAGCTTTCCTGTTGCCAGCTGCGCTGCCCAGTTTCAAGAGGATGTGCTCCACACTGCAGGCAACGATACCACTGTGCCAGGTTCTTGCTGAACCTCCAGGCAACCAGGAACACAACAGTTATGAGTTAAACTGGGATATTCAAGATCGCTTCATAGAGTTGGAAGCCTGGTTTCTTTAGATGGTAATGCTGGGCATTCATTCATGAAGTTCTAAAATCTCAGCTTTCATCCTTCATGATGTCATTGCAAGCAAGAATCCCTTGCTCAGCCCATAGTCAATGTGCCCAGCTTTCTGCTCAGCCGTGTTTCTGGTGCTCGGGTGCAGATCTGTGTGCCCAGCAACATCCTCCAGCTTTTTGCTGGCCGGGATGTGGTGTGGTGACTCTTCTTTCTATGCCAGGGTCTCCTTTTGCCCGTGCCAGTTTGAAGAGTGGGAAGAACGAGAGCTCATCCTACTTCAGGAGGAAAGAGAAGATGTTCCGGTTCTTCATCCGGCGCATGGTGAAAGCTCAGAGCTTCTACTGGGTCGTCCTCTGCGTGGTTGCCCTCAACACACTCTGCGTTGCGATGGTGCACTATGACCAGCCAGAGAAGCTCACCACTGCGCTGTGTGAGTACTGGGGACTCCATCTGTCCTCTACCAAGGTCTTGCACTCTTGATCACTCCGAGCACTGCTGTCACATCACCATGAGGTCTGGTTTTCACCCTCCTATGCCTCCCTCAGATGAGGGTCAGAAATGCATTAATGAATGTTTCTAGTAACTCAAGTGTAACTGAGTTGCACAATTCAGAATAAATCTGCCAGGTCATGATACTTGTTTGAGATGGGAATGTTAACCTAAACGTTATCTGAAACTTAGACGCATCCATTAGCATGGCAGAAGGATTTGCTCCTTAGCAGCTTTTATGAAAGGAGAGGGAATGGCTGTCAACTTGGGTAAAGGCAGGTTTCTCTGTCTAATCAGTATCTTCCCAGAGACCTGCAGAATTCATGCCACTGTGCAGCTGAGCTGCATCTATGGGTGACTTTTGCAGTGGACACACTTAAAGCTCTGCCAGGTCTGAAGTCTCTGGTGTAGCATCACATGCTATCTGGAAGATAAAAATGTCTCTCTGTGCTTATAGAATCATACACTACTTCACTGCAGTTATGGCAATTATTGTCATGTTCTTTAAAAGGTTGCAATTTTACAGAAGGTCTTGTTTGATAATTGTGTCTTCCTTACTAATGGTGTTTGATTAGGTGGGATAGATGTCACAATGTCCTTCTGTGAAAATATGTGCAACTGTGATGATAGTAATACCACACAGAAGATTATACTGTATCTGTGCAAAAGCTTTCATTTTAGCTTGGTTCCTGTGGTCACCTATCAGTCTAGTCTTCAGATAGTCTGTAAGTGCTTTTGAAGTATGATTATTTTTATTTAAATTGCATATTGTTTTGTGCTATGCTGAATAACAGACAGAGGCAGCTTTCTGCAGCCAAAGCCTTTAAACATCAATGTTACACTGAGGTTGCAGACTTGCTTGTGAAACCCATTTTAACAACCGTGGAGGGTGAGGGACAGAGCTTTTTACTCTATTTTAATGAAGGTTGTGACTCCTAGAGCTGGAAAACTGTTACAAATCAGTAAGATAAGAATATGGTGATGCTGAAAGTGGGACACTGCAATTTCATCCTTCTGATGGGAAGGGATGGAGGATCTGTTTCTGGAAGAGAGAGCCATTGCATTGACCACTTCTGACTATAAAATGGCCAGGAACCAATCTGTTGTTCAGCACTTGATATTCAGATGTGGCTAGTTCAGAATTTGTTTAGTCAAACTTCTGAAGCAAGAGAACAGAAGACTAGGACACCCCCCCCAGATACTGCAAACAGTCTAGCTCCATAATTTTTGACTTATCTACCTACATCTATTTGATTTCTGTATCAATTAGAAAGCTAAATATTTCTAGCCCCAGATCCTTAGGTTTTACCTTATTATAAGGAAGCAAACACCTGAAGTTTTTGTTTCATACACCTAGAAGCTCAAGAACACTCGCAGCTCTGGCTTCAAAACCTCGCTCTTAATGCTTGCTGAAACATTAATAGCATCAGGTAACTGGAGCACTAATGAGAGATGCTTCTTTCAACTCTGGGTTTATTGTTTGTTTTTTGATTTTTCCTTTTTCCTTCTTTTTTTTTTTCCCAAGATTTAGACCAAAAAGAAAGACAGACTACACAGAAGTCATTCTTACTCACTCATTTCCTAAGATTAACAGAGGATATAGCATGCTACACTGGCAGAATAATCGCAAATTTAAGGTTTAGGATTTTCTCTTGAAGTAGGAGTAAATGTTAGAAAAAAACTAATTTTAAGTCTTTCAACTCAAAAAAAGGCTTCAGATTTACAAACTCAGTTGTGGGAACACCTTCTGTGTAACTTCTCTAAGAGAACAGAAAGAAATCCGTAAGCCAGCAAATTCTACTTGATGTTCATACGAGAGCTGGGAGGGATGTTTCTGTTGATTAGAATTAAAGCTACAGCTTCAGGTGGGAAATGTACATGGGACAGAGGCCACAAATTAGGCTTCTAACCTACCTCAGCTGAAGATGAAACGTAGGGAAAGTTGAAATCGTGCTGTGCCTGGGATCAGGTGTTGGGTGGATCCTTCTTTCAGGAGCTCTGCATGTGTCCCTAACAGGATTGTCAATTAGTTTCAGGAACACTTGGGTAGCATACTTTGATTTCTTGGTGTTAGGGTACCACCTAGCTAAGAATGAGGCATCCCATTGGCTTATTTTTTATGTAAAAATCAAAAAACAGCATAGAACCTCTTGGGAGTTTAAATCCTCATCCTCCCAGCCTGCCTTTGCATGGGTAATGAACTAAAGGTTTCTGCCCATTTTCCTGGGGGATTTTGGAATCCTAGAATGGTTTGTGTTGGAAGGGACCTTAAAGCTCATCCAGTCCCAGCCCCTGCCATGGGCAGGGACCCCTTCCACTAGAGCAGCTTGCTCCAAGCCCCTGTGTCCAACCTGGCCTTGAACACTGCCAGGGATGGGGCAGCCACAGCTTCTCTGGGCACCCTGTGCCAGCGCCTCAGCACCCTCACAGGGAAGAGCTTCTGCCTAAGATCTAAGTTAAATCAAGTTTTCATAGCATAATCTTTCCTATGTTTAAAGTTTAACCTTGATTGCAGGGAATATTTTATGCCTTAAGAGGTGTGGGACTTTGTTTGTAACTGGTTGCTTTGTTATTGTGGTCATGGTAAAACTGGACTTGGCCCCACTCACCTCTGCCTGCCCTAAATCACAGCCAGCCTGACTTGACCCCAAAGTAACACATTCCGCTCCCTAAGTGGCTTAACCTATTGGGGAGTGCTCCTTGAAAGCCCTGTCCCACCCCAGATTTGTGTACAAATCTATTAGTTAAAGGCAGAACAAGATATCACAAAAGCAGGGGAATTTAAACAGCTCCTGGAAATACTTGGCAAAATCCTTCAACTCTAAGAGTGACAATTTAAAAATGGCTTTAAGGTTAATCCATGATGAATGAACTTTGCTATACAGGAGCAGGACTTGGTTTGTCTGACGTAGAGCAAGAGAGAAGTAGCCAATTCTAATTATGTTGTCTCAGGGAAGGTGCTTAGAAATGAACTGAGAAAGAGTTTTGTGAGCTTGTAGAAGTGGGAGACGAGGGTGGGAAAGTCTGGGAGGATCCACTAAACTCTGAAACTCTACCCAGGCACCTCTAATTCAATTATACCTGTCTCTCTGTGGAGAAGTCTGATTACATTACAGATTAATTTTACTTAACGGGCGGCAGAAGCCTGTGGGTCCTCACTGATTTATTTTTCCCTTGGTCTTTTCTTTGAGATTTTCTGTTCTTGAATTGTTCTGATTAGCTTTCTCTGCTTGATATTCCATAGTACTGCAATTGCTTTGGAAAAGGAGGTGTAGGAGCTTTAGAAGAGGCTTGGGATTCCTTTAGTTTAGATTTGATGAGGAATTCTTTGAACTCTTGGGGTGTGATGAATAACAGGACATCCTTTATGGCCCTGTAATTATCCCTGAATTAGATCAGAGATTTTCCTTCTCTGTATGAAAAGACTCCCGTACCAAATTACAATAGGACTTTTTGCCATACTACACATGGACGCATGGCATGTTTTGCTCACTGAAGCATGGACCTTCTGTTGAATAAGTTGCAGTTTCTCATGCAGCCACCCATGGTTGTCATCTGTTTGCATTAATTTCTACCACTGCCAGTGTCCTCAGAAAGCAGAGCCTTCTGTCAGAAGACAACTCTGTAGTCTAGACTCAAAATGCATCACCAAGATCTCGTAGCAGCAAAGATGCATCTTCAACTGAGGGCAACAAGCTGGCAAAATCCATAACGTGGGCACAAAATGGAAGTGCAGGATTAAGGTATTTTCCAGTTGGGAACCAGAGTTCTTTAGCCTCCACAGGGTGGGCTTTAGGGTGCATGGTGAGAAGGTTTTAGGATCAGTAAGGCTTCGCTTGCAAGCCCTCTCATGGGTCTTCCCTTCCCTTGTGGCTGCCCTCCCTGAATCAGCGCTCTCAGTGTTTCTAAAGCTAACATTACAGTGATCCTGGACTTGCTCCTAAATTTACAACTGTCTAAAACCAAGGTCCAGAATGTCTCCTTTCTGATAAATACAATATTTGAAAACAGTATTTTAGCCATTTTGGCCTGAGAACATCTTCCCTGTGTGCTATGCTGCACCATGTGCCTGGTACAATTAGGCCTTTTTGATGATGTTGTGTTTGCCTTTGAAGTAGATAGCCAGCTCCCTCCGGATATAAATATGCAACATTTGCAACTGTGAGTAAAAAGGCTTTCTGGAGTGAGCATATTTCTTTATGGCTGCTGAATGTTTCACGTCTGCTTTGTCTAAGAGCAGGAAGTTGTACTCCATTGAGGTTCTCTTCATGGTTGGCTTAATGTGTGAGAAGGATGAGGAAAGAAAACCAAAGCATCTACTCCTAATGACAATGGACTTGGGGACAGGGCAGAAATGGAATTAATCCACGGGTGATTGACAAAAAAGAGCTGCTAACTGTCTAATTCAAACATGCAGGACAAAAAGATGCTAGCACAGTCTTTGCCAATGGCACAAATTTGAAATGAGAGTATTTGTATCAAACTTTTTTCCCTTAAATCACATTACAAAATGCTTCTGCTTAAGGCAGATTGAATTACATGTGGGGTCTGAATACCAGGAGGTCCAAACAATGAAATTTCATTTGCAATTATATAGGCAAGGCCATGTCAGAAAAAATGATGCTTCTGATCTGCCACTGGAGAAGCTGATTCATTGCAAGTCAATTCCCTCTGCCCAAGTTGTTCACTGTGTTCATATTTTCCTCACCTCCTTGCCTCCATCCCTTGCCCTCACAGTGCTATGATTTGTAGTACGTGGTACCTGCTGAAATAGAGCTGTCACTGTCTGGTTTGAACTCTGATCTAGATGGGAGTCATCAGCTGTGAAGGGTCAAGCTGGGTGGCTCTTTAAAGAGTAACAGAAGAGAGTTGTTTCTTGGACGTTCTGAGTTTCTAATGTTTCCTGTTGCTTTTTTTTTCAATCAAATATTTCTTGGTTTTGTTTTATTTAGCGAGGACCTTTGCTAGCTTTTTTTTCTCCTACGATATCCTGGTTTTACATGTGTATTTGCAGGATGTGTCAGTCCGATGATGGAACATTGCACTTGTTGATACCTGGGTTTTGTTCGTACTTCTGCCAGATGGGTGACTGAACATTAATCCTTGTTTCTTTCCTCCTTCTTCTTCTTTTGCAACTATGAAAATTGTCTTGGCAAAACGCACTGAGATTTATTGGTGAAAATAACAGTAAAACTCCCCCTACCTAGTATTTTGTTACTCTGTGGAAGCTTATGGGATGTACCTGGAATGTAGCTCTTAAAGGTGAGTCTGGTGAACAGATAAGAGGATGAGAATCTTCGTGCCAGTGTGAGATATGAAGCAGCAGGAGGATGTGCAATGCTTTCTGTAGTCTGATCTACAACCCCTCCCTATGATTTTAACTTTTGTCTGCTAACTAAGCAAGGCCACCAGTTTCAAAGCCCTGGCTTAGTGTCAAACCTTGTGACAGGGAGACTTTCCACTGAAGTCATTCCAATAAGCACCATTGGGCTTGCTGAGCTCTGCCAAGCATGAAGCTGAAGACGTAAGTGATAACTACCCAGCAAGAAGAGACTCTTGTCAGCACAAACGCTGGACAAGCTTTCCCTCCGGGCTAATGAAATGGGTGACAGCAACAGCAAAAATTCTTTCACATCCAGAGAAGTTGCATATGCTTTACGGGGGAGTTTTGCCTTCTATTTCTTACCATTTCCAAAGTACATGTGGTGCAGAATGGAAGTTCAGGATGTGACCTGGAAACTAGCTTAAGCTTCAGGTTTATGTGGCCAGCTATTAATAATTCAGGATTTTAACATTCTTAGTTCACAATTATGATCTTTTTAATTCAGTGCAAAGGAATTCAATACCACTGAACATGTGTTTTTTTTTAAAACTATGTGGTTTTGTATTCCTGAACTTGTCAGCCATCTCATTTTATGCCTGCCATTGGTTTCCTGGTCCCTTTCTCACACCCTCTGCACTCATGTAGTCAGATGGGTTGCCAGTGAAACTGTGGATAACTCCCTACACTGGGATCCCTTGTGCTGGAAACAACTGTTTGTTTGTTGAGCATCTGATATCAGAAAGGAGAGGAAAGTTGCAGCATGATGCAGATGTCTTGCTTGGAGAAGCAAGATCCAAGTTCAAAGGGAGATGGAGGCATGCTTGCTCCTTCATGTGCTTTCCCTGAGCACTGAGATCCAGTGGATGGAGTCTACCTCTCAGTAGGAAAAAGGCTGAGAAGTTGGCAGACTTCATACTTTGACATCTTATTCCTCAAATGTGAACACTCTGCCTTTGATAGTTTCCTTTAATGATATTGCTCCTATTTTCAAGAGGAGTAGGTTGCATGGTATAATTAATACTCTCCTTGTATTTTCTTCTCTATTGCAAATGTTGGCAGAAGTGTCCTTGTAGGCTCCTCACTGAAGTGTTAATAAAGCCTTTCTCATCTGATTAATGCTTCCTGGATTTCATGTCTCTTTATGCCTATGCTATTCCATGACTGCCTTTCATTTGAAATTTAAAACCCCTTTTTATTTTTTGATAATTGAAGCTGTATTTTTTCCAAGCAATTCCAAAAGACAAGCAGCAATGGGAGATGGGCCTGGGCCAGCCACACTCAGTATGAATGTGCGAGGCCGTGCATGGAGTGAAAGCCATGCATTCCCTCATCTCTTTCCCCACACTCATTAGCTGAAGCCACATATTGCAGGTGGTGTACAAAGCACTTGGGATTCAGGATTATCTAGCTGAAATCTTCCTCCTTGCCTTGTGTGTTCTTGCATGTGTTGCCCCCTGTATGTCTGTGTGCACCTTTGAGAGAAGTTTGGTACCGTCCTTATTATTCCTGAAGTGATAAAACTGAAATTATAGAAGATAACTTTCCTGTAGCTTCTATGCAGCTCCAGCATCTGAGAACCTTCTGTACTGCACTAAGCAATGTGATTAATTTCCACTCTGTGAAGTTTGATTCTTTCCCTCATCATTTCTGTAGAGGGAGAGGTTTGCCTTACGCTATTTGGTTTGTTTTGGTAATGTAGAGGGGGTTTTGCCCTTTTCATGTTTGTTTTTTAATATTCCATTGTTGCTGTTGCTTATTGCCCTCCAGGTTTAAACTTGCATGACTTAAAATGCCAAAGGCAGTGTTTTCTGTAGCTTCAAGACCTAAAAACGTGATGTGGAAATTGCAGTCTCCAGCTATATTTTCTTTCTGCCCTTTGTTTCATCATAGGTGATAAATTTCCTCATCAAAAGCTTCACAGCCTATTTGCCCGTGCTATGTGAAGCAGAAGGAAACAAAACTTGTTCTTCCATAATTATATGGTTATACTGACATAATAAAAATAAATGTGGTTACGTGCTAACAGTAGACACAACACCTCTGAATATGAGCTCTCAGAGGCAGCAGTTCCGTTGCATCTGAAGGTATTTTTATCATGAGAGGATGTTACAAAAGCTTACACCCTGCTCCCAAAAGTGCCTGTCATGTGTAGGTACAGAAGTCCCAAACGCACATTTGCAAAGCATTATCTGTGCAATTAAATGAGACCTTTAGCGATGAGACCTTTAGATCCAGAGCTTTCTTTTGAAACTCCCTTACAGAGATGATGAGGGTGTTATTTAATGCTCATACCACCTTTCCAGAGTACACATGAAGCACTGCCTTCACAGTTCCTGAAGGCTGAATACAGCTCGTGGTGCGTATAGAAATAATTATGTGAAGTTGTCCTCAGGGTCCTGTTTGCCATTCCAGAGGGATTTTCTCCTGGCAGGAGGCAGTCAGTGTTGTGAACAATTACCCTTGTTCCCCACATGGCGAGGTCTGCCTACCAAGGTCTTGCGGACTAATTTAATCTCTTCTCCTGTTTGCAGATTTTGCAGAGTTTGTTTTTCTGGGTCTGTTCCTTACTGAGATGTCTTTGAAGATGTATGGGCTGGGGCCGAGGAATTACTTCCACTCTTCATTCAACTGCTTTGACTTTGGGGTAAGTCTTGTGGACGAACATGTGGTTTTCCCTTTATTCAGTGGGGCTGGGCATTTAAGGGTGAGTGTGGGAATCCATGGGGAATGGTGCTGTGTGTGTGCCTTCTGTGGGAAGCTGTCATTGTATAAATGAGCTGCAATGAGACACATTAAGCTTCCCCTAGTTATCATCCTTTTTGAAGAAATGTGACAGCTGGGGATTGCATTTCCTCATCAAGCTAGAGGGTGTTCGCAGCATCAGCACCAGTAAATGCTCTGATTACTGAGAGGTTCTCTCTCCCATTTAAATGAGGTGATTGAAAGACAACCCCCCCCCCATCTTATTGCTTACCTCCCCAGTCAACCATTTAATGGCCTTTACCTCAAGATACATAGACAGCACTTTTCAGACATGAGTGCCCAGAAGCAGAAGCCTAAACACATGATTAGGTGACAGAAAGGTAATAACTCACATCCTTTTACTGCAGAAATACGGTCTCTCCTCTTCATGTTAGAACTACAGCATTGAAGTGTCAATAATGGGGTCAGTTTTGACTCTGTCTAACAAGGAACGTTGCATGCAGATGTTAATTTATTCATTGAAAGCTATTAGGCTGTAAGGTGTCCTCACACAGGTTAACTCGGCATTTCTCACCTTTAGAGTGGGCTGAGCACTGCATCCCAGAGCTGGAAGCAGTCTAGAAGGTTTCTTTAGCAAACTAGATATGAAGCTTATGATATAGCCACAGGCAAGAGGGAAACAGGTCATTGTACATATCATCCAGTCCTTCTCTTCAAGATTTAGTCTGTTGTTTATAGTCTTTATCTGCCAAAACGCTGGGAGTGATTCTTCTGCCCCATGGAGCAAAATTCCTTGCTTTAGGTTTGCTCTGGCAATGAAGGAGAGGAAGCATTCTTACCTTCAGTAAGTGACCATTCCTAAATCCAAGGCTACAGCTATTATAGAATCCTAGAATGGAAGGGACCTTAAAGCTCATCTAGTTCCAGCCTCCTGTTATGGGAGAATTAAGAGCTTGGCCTAAGCAAGAAATGAACCTATTGGTCTCTCTGCTTTGCATCATGCTATTGTGAGCGCAGCACTGGAAATAAGTGTTTCCCAGGAGGTAAAGCTGTTGGTCTAACTCTTCCTTCTTTAGAGGATCCATAGGGATCCAGCTTCTATCTATGTTTCTTCCTCCTCGCCCACCTTCCAGCCTCCAGAATTAATTCAGCTACTTCACCCCCGCTGGGACATCACGGGGATCTGCAGTCAGTTTAGTTTGACAAACCATCAAGATGAAACCATTCAAATGCAAAAAGTGAAACAACAAATCACAGCGGCATCAGTCTTGGGAGCAACAGTCCAGTGAGGTCTCATGTGAAACAAGCTCCCAGGAGGCCGTGTGGAGATGACAGCAAAATTAATTATCAGAGGAGACACATATGGAGTGTCTCAGGAAAGGTTTCTGCTGATTCATGAGGGAATCTCAAGAGTGAAAGACTGTGGGAGAGTAGTTTTGTTCCTTCTTTTTCTGATGGAAGGGACTGGATCAGCAGATGCTCTGTCTTTGCCTTTCCTCTGCATTTTCTGGAAGCTGAGGGTACAGCATTTGTTGCAGAGAAGCTACAAGCAGTGCTGTAGTTTTGAAACAACATTCAAATTTCTGTTTCCAAGCTGCTGAGTCTCCCAGCACTGCTCAGGTATTCAGACACAGCTCTTCCAGCACTGAGTTCCCATTACGGCTCCCTCTCACAACGCAAGCCAGCTGCTTTCAGGGGTCTGGTGATAACGTGTTTATGGTGCTTCATGCAACTGGGGACCGTGGTCAATGGGAGCTCTGAGATGCTGGGTTAATGCAAGTAATAACTGCAATTGGCAGCCAAATGCCTGTCTTATTAACTGTGCAGTAACCTGTGTGGATATAATTGTCCTTTGCAATTGTGCTTAACTCATTAGGGGTTATTTTGTGCTTTATTTAATAAAGGATTTCAGAGATTTCTTTATCACTTGAAGTTAATCCTCTGCTAACATTAAAACAAGCAAGGAAAACACAACAAAACCTAAAAATCACCTTGATTTAGGACTATTTTTTAATAACCTGAGAGTCTAGCTGATGATGGGCTCTACGTGCTAGAGATTTTCAGGATCTCTTAATAGCTATTACCTTAATTGCTCTCCTAAAGACTCTCAGTTGCCAGAAGTTTCAGGTAATCTTGCCCACACCTGATGCTTCATTAGTATCAGGTATGGAGCACTGTGTCTGAACTCTTCATACACAGCTTCTGCACTGCTGTGTATGAAAGACTTCTGGTGCTTTAGATGGGAAGGGGAGGATGGGGCAGTGTCCCCTGCATCTGCAGGCTGTACTGACTATGCTGCATTGGGTGGGAAAATCAAGTGTTGGCGTTTGGTCTTGCCCTTTTGTAGACTGGAATGCAGAAAGTTCATAGTATCCCAGCCTGGTTCGTGTTGGAAGGAACCTTAAAGCTCCTCCAGCTCCAACCCCTGCCACAGGCAGGGACCCCTTCCACTGGAGCAGCTTGCTCCAAGCCCCTGTGTCCAACCTGGCCTTGAACACTGCCAGGGATGGGGCAGCCACAGCTTCTCTGGGCACCCTGTGCCAGCGCCTCAGCACCCTCACAGGGAAGAGCTTCTGCCTAAGAGCTCATCTCAGTCTCCCCTCTGGCAGGTTAAAGCCATTCCCCTTGGCCTGTCCCTACAGGCCCTTGCCCAAGGCTCCTCTCCTCAAACAGAAGTTCCTGAAGAAGTTGGATCAAGGTCTTTTAGTGTTGTTGGCTAACTCATGATATTGCTGAAGCCTTCATAAGAAAGCCAGCACAGACCTCGCTCTCATTCTTGTTCTGTCATCAGCCTCCTTAGGTGAACCGCGAAGAACTAAGCAGAAGTTTTGCTTTATGTAAAATGGACTCTTGTTGCAGGTGATCGTGGGAAGTATATTTGAAGTCATTTGGGCTGCAGTGAAACCAGGTACCTCCTTTGGCATCAGTGTCCTGAGAGCGCTTCGACTGCTGAGGATATTCAAAGTAACAAAGTAAGTCCAGCTCCCCTTCTGCTCAGATTAGACTTTTAGCACCATACGGAACCTGTATCATCAGCAGGATAACACTCTTGTTAGTCCTAACGTTGTACATCTGCACTGACTCTAATAGGAGGCAGGAAAAGAAGTTTCCCTTTCCTTGGCTGGGCTATCCATGTTTCTGGCAGTTTAGGGAGTTCCTGAGCCTGTGTTTGCATCCACAAGAACTTTTAATAGCCCTTTCCCCAGGATCTTGTGGAGGTTTGTCTGTCCTTGGGTAGAAGACTCCACAGTGCAGTGATGAGCATGAGAGCGTCCTTCTTTTCTTTGGTTTTAGGCTTCCTTGAAACAAAAATCTCACAAGCTGATCACTTATTTCTTGTGATAAGAGAAAAAAGTTTATCCATTTTCTAAGCTCCATAAGCTGCCCACTGTCCTTATCTGCTGTGGAGCCAGTGACTGTTCCTTAAGTATTTAGGAAATCCTTAGTATTTAGGAAATACCAAGCTCCCCTGATTATTGGTAAGTACCAAATCCTGGCACCTGAACCACTGTGTTCACACAAATATGAAGTGTGTTGCTGCTGCCTGTGCTGTGTCTGCTCTGGGTATGTCTGAGGTTTTCAGCCTTGAGCCTGAGAAGCTGAATTGTCACCAGGAGTTGGCTTGCCCCAGCTTTTCAGTTGTCTTCATGCTCATGCATTGCACTAACATATGCTGGCAGTAGCAATTTAGAAATCCATCTAGAGCAATTTCTGCAGGATTTCAAAATTATGGCGTGAAAATTGATGCTGCTGTTGTTTTCCACCTTTTTCTTTTTTTTTTTTTTTACACCATTTAGACCATTACCTCCTCATATCTCCTCTCTTTCCGTCACTTCCTTAGTTGTTCTTAGCTTAAAGTAACAAAAGGGGGGACAGCATCTCCCTCCAAAGCAAACCCAGCCATCTCAGATTGATGGAGCACAAGTTATCACAGTTGAGAACAGTAATTTAGAGTACCCAGGTACTTTCGCAGCTATTCAGGCACATGGGTTTTGTCAGCTCTGCAAGATTTGCTCATTTGCTAATCATCACGTAGACCCAAGAGCTGTGTGGGACACTGTGCCATTTGTACTGGGGAACAAAGGAGTTGGAAATGTGAAGCTCTATGAATGTTCAGCAAAACAGGTGGATGCCTGCCCCACAAATATCACTGTAACATCACCTGTGAGCTACTGCTAGTTATGGAAAACTCCAGGATTTGTAGGAAATTCATAGCAAGTCAGCAGTTAATTTTATCCAGAGCTACTGAGATTCAATGTGTCTGATTGTGTGTTGTACTTTTAAATAATTTTGGACATTTTTACATGCTAAATTGATCTTTCTTGCAAGTTTTGACTATTCAGGTTCTTAGCCAATGTAATAAAGGTTTAGGCCTGAGATGTAACTTAGCAAAGCACATCATGGAACCAGCTGAGTGCTATTCCCCTTCTTAGAACAGCCAATGAAACTCTCACCTCACTGATGTTGAAGTTCCCTTGACCTCACCATGTTATTTTTGAACCTGACATGATAAATGTGTTCATTGCGTTACCAGAAGCCATGTCTCATCCCCAGCTCACATGGAGGTAGCTCATTGTTGCTGGGCCACATTCTCCCAGTGCCTGACCAGCTCAGCCCTAGCATCATTCATGGAGAGTGACCAAAGCAGTGGCACAAGGCACAGATTGCTGCCTACGTGCTCTCATTACAGTCTTTATTTTACATCCTGTCCCTCAGTAGTTTTCTTTTTCCCATCTCTTTCATAGAAACTTTCCTCTGAAAATCCATGTCCTTTTTTTCCTTTGTGTTTAATAAAAGCCAGTTGCAATCCAATGCCTTGAATAATCGATGGTATTAGACCTTCTGATTCACATCTCCCAAATCGGTGCCTACAGACAGCAGAGTGATGCAGTAGTTAAGAAGTTAAATTACAGTCAGCCTGAAATGTGGCAGAAAGCTGCACTATGAGTGGACACACCTAAAGAAGGGGTAAAATCCAGCAAAGAGGACAAGAAGAAAACAGCTTCACATGTTCTCCTCTTTGTCATCACAGAACTGAATGGGGACTGGCACTTGTAGAAATGCAGCTCCTATTTATATCCTGGCTCTGTGTATTCAGGCAGGATTTGGTGCTGAGCTATTCCAGGGCAAGGCAGAGCCTCCCCATGTGTTTCAGGCACGGTTGTGTTAGCTGCTTTTGTGGCAGGCATTGCTTGAAGCTGTTGGGTCAAATGGGGGAGAGCCATGTGAGCAGTAAATGCTTCCTCCATCTCCAATGATAGAAGCTCAGCCCCTTTTGCTGAAGAGTGTAACCCTGACTAGATCTGGTCCTGAGAGATTCCCCTGAAACTCTCTGTCATTGTATGATGACATAACTCTTCTTGGAATGGGTCAATGGGAATGCAAGATCCTGCTTCTCCTGGGATGCACATCAGTACAGAGAACCATGGGGTGGTTCAGCTCTCCCAGCTACACCTGTGGTAAGGAAGAGGAGGGAAACAAAGATAAAGAGAAGAGAAAGGATGGTGTTTCTGTGCTTCTGACTCAAGCTCTGAGCTTTTCTCCCCATCAAATGGGAGGAATCCATGGGCTTCCTTCTGCTGGATACCCAAGCTGCGCTGCAGGAAGGAGCTTAGCATGTATCTGTCTCTAAAACTGCAGACAGAGGACACACAGGCCAGGATGGTAGAGCTGCTGCTGAGAGTGGCCTCTGAATGGCAGCTCTTGGTGCTGGGTGGTGGAGAAGAGGAAAGTCACTGCACAAAAAGAGAGGAAAATCTTCCCCCATGGTCTCAAAACTTTCATCAGAGGACACGTGAAATGGCTCTAAATCACTCGATCCCTCCCGTCTGCTCCAGCCCTGTTGTTCTGCCTGTCTGTCCAACAGGAGATTGTCAAAGAGCTCCTCTGCTTGATAGCTCTTTCTGCATTTTCTGATTCATTAATTTTCCTAATATAAATGCTCCCTGCCTGTTCCCAGCAGGGCAATAAAGCCAGGAAAGAGAGCTGTTCCTGAGCACCCTCCCGCACGTTGTCACTCAATGTGCCTGACTCTGAGTGTGCCAGGAGCCATCTCAGGGGACAGGAGGGATAAAAGCAAACTAACTTCGGTATCTGGCCAGAGGCGACTTGCATGTGTCAGGCAGGATTCATGCTGAGCCATTCCCTCTTGCCAAGTTGGAGTTAATGTCCCAGATTTGTTTTCATTGTCCGAAGCTGTTGCTTGGTCCTGGATGCTTAAACCATGTGGTTGAATTGCCCCACGGTGAAGGCATCGTGCGTGAATGGAATAGATTCCTTTTGCATGAATGCGTGTGTTGAGCATCTACAGAAATCATAGATGTCTGAACATGTGGGAGTTTTCCACTTACGGGTATTGACATCTGACAAGCTGGACAGACACCACAAAGACATCACACTGGAAATGAGCTGATTTGTGTCTTACAAAGGGAGGTTTTCGCTGTCCCCATTCATGACATTGATACATCCCTGGTTGGACACCCCTGCTGGCTGCCATGCTGAAGGAGAAAATACAGAAAGGTTGAGATCTGCATCAAGAAAGGAGTTACTGAGGAATTAAACCAAACACTGCCGTTGCATACAACTGCTCCGCATGGGTACATGTGCACCGAGGTGGCCATCTCTGCCCTTGAGATCCTACAAGAAGTTTTGCTCCTCAGTGAGCTGTATTTTCCAGTCATGGAGAGTCATTTAAAGATGCTGATATTCCTGGCCATTCTTTTCCTTTTCTATAATAATAGATTGTATTAGTTTCTTACCAGAGGCTCTTCTCCCTCTCATGTTCTCTCCCTGCTGCTCTGATCTCCAATGCAGGTACTGGAATTCCCTGAGGAATCTGGTGGTCTCCTTGCTGAACTCCATGAAGTCCATCATCAGTTTGCTTTTCCTGCTCTTCCTTTTCATTGTGGTGTTTGCTTTGCTGGGGATGCAGCTGTTTGGAGGACAGTAAGTGTAATTCATCGTTGTCCTTTCAGGGGTAATCTGAAAGCATGCACATGGAATGCTGCAGGGATGAAGGATTCACATCCTGGGTACAGGTGTCAGACATCCTGGGATGCTGAGAAGTGGTCGCTGGTTTGTAGGACAGCAGATCCTCTTCTGCTCTTTTACTTGGAGCTGAATTCTTCATAGTTACCCTAATTCAAGCTCCTGTGTCATTCCATGGTCCCCATGTGCACCCAGAGCTCTGGAGCAGGGCTGGGGAGGCAGCACTTTTTTCTACCATTAGGGAAAAGGCAGATTCTTTTCCCTGAGTTTATTCACTTGGAATATTTTGTGCTGGAAAACACAATTCTGCTGAAGCTGATTTTTTCTCATTAGAAATGTTGCTTGTGATGAATTTTGCAACAAGACATATCAAAATATTACCATTTGAGCTGCAGCATGGATTTTGAAATGAGAAAATGTTTGTTGTATGTTTGTTTTTCCAGACATTTACTGTTTTATCTTTAAAATATTAAAATGAAATAATCTGCTAAAAGGACAATTTCAGGTTTGAGTTCCACACTGGAAGCAAAAAAACCTCTTGGAGTGATTCGTTCTGCAAAATCCTTTGAGATTTCTCTTGTTCCTTTTAATTGTGGGTGAAAATGAATGTCAAAGCATTCTTCAGCAATGAAATTGAGTTTCTGCTAATAGTTTTGTTAAGCATCATCTCAGAGATGCCGCCTCAGAACGTATCAGAGATGTTCCCCTCTGTGATTGCCTGGGGTGTTATTGCCAGGTGGAACAAATGTTGCTCCCTGACTCAGTTTACAGGGTATTATGAGACCTGCTTGTCCCTTACTGCTTTTGGGTTTATTTCTTCTTTCTAGATTCAATTTCCAAGATGAAACACCAACCACGAATTTTGATACCTTCCCTGCTGCCATCCTCACAGTATTCCAGGTAAAGCCGTACCTTGTCCTGGGAGAAAATGAATTCCTGGGCATCTCTTTCTGCTTATGGTGAATTAAAGAGAACTGGAACAAAATAGGCATTTGGTTAAATAGATATTTCTGAGCCTGGCTTAAAGTCTGTTTGTGCCCATGCCTTCTTCTGAGGCCCCTGCCTGGGGCTGCATGGTGGGATGGCAGCACTTGCATGTGCCCTGCTGCATCAATGTCCTTTCTGCAATCCCAGACAGTGGTTGACCTGTTTCCCTTTCTCCTGTGGTTACCATAATACGAGGAGAGAGGCCTGAGCCAGCTCCAGGCAGTGAGGGAGCATTTTGCACTGTAACAGCTCAAGATAAGATAATGCTGGGTAAGAATCACAGTCAATGGGGAAGCTCAGAAAGAGGCATCAGCCTTGGGCAAGTTTGTGTGATGGCAGGAGGAAGTCTGCAGCTCTGGCAGCAGCACTACGCAGATTTAAGAGCCTAATTTTGCAGCTGTTCTCTGCATGCCTGTATTAAACCAGTTATTTCAGGTGTTTCAAGCAGAGATCTGAGGGTGCTGCACCCTGCTCCATGTGCAGGTAACATTCACAGCTCTATGGAAGACTGCCTGGCATTTATAGCATTGGCCTATTCTTGATGTGGACTTGACTTTGATCCAAACTTTCATAGGTCTCAGCAAGGCTTGGATTATGTATTTCAGTGTCATGTCCCTAAAAGAGGGAGGAAAAAGGAGGGAAGCAAGGAATTGATGAAAATATTTCGATTAAACCAGAAAAAGACTCTAAAAGAAAATGTGTCCTATGACCACAATGACCTTCATATGGGTATTGCTTCTCTCCAGATGTGAAGCAGGTTTGGTAGTATTTACCTTGCAGGATATTGCAAATCATGGTAGATTAGTATTTGCATAGTATTTTTGGTACTCATCAAAGAAGGGCTTACAGAAATGTAAAGGTATTGCCACAAAGCCAGACCTGAGCCTGAGTCAGGCTCCAGATACGAGCCTGTGGAAGTGTTCGTGGTTTAGTTTGCTTCTGGGACTAGAGCAATACTGTTGAGAGTACTTAGCTGAAATATTTCCTTTCTATCCCTGAGGCAAACACCCCTGTAATGCAGTGGCTGTGGGATGAGGGAAAACACTGTTCGTTTGATGACATTTGTATAGTAGAGCTATGAACTGAAACCGGCAAAACCCGTCAGCACTGAATAAGCTCAGAGCAGCCTCACTGAGGCTTTTTGATAACCTCTGCTCCCAGTCCAACCCCCTTCTCCACTGAATTGCAAATAACGTTTCTTCAATGTGGGCTTTGGATTCTCTTCTAACCTTGTCTTCATAAACTCGGGCAAGAAGTAACGCAGGCTTCTTCGGTTGCTGCTCTAATGAGCAGACTAGCATCGTTCAGTGAATGCATTTGATGCGTTGTATCAGGCTTTATTATGTTTGTTCAACCTGTCTGTTCCTAACCCCTTTGGAGAGTCTTTGTTTGGGAAGAAGGTTTAAAGTGTTCTGCAGCCTGCCATAGCCCTGTTGATCTCAGCAGATCTGGCTGGGTCGCAGTCCCCTGTCACGCGTCTCCAGGTATTTTTGTCACCTGGAGTTGGCTGAGCTCAGTGCTGGGTGCAGCTGAGCACAGCTCTCCCTAAATGCCCTTTGAAGAGCATTACATGTTTTTCTGCAGCTCCTGGCTCCCAAGAAAGTCTCTGTGAGCTGAATGCCAAGTTGTGTATAGACAAAATACAAATGCAAACTATAGTTTGTTTCTAGGCTGAGAGAGCTGGGTTTGTTCAGCCTGGAGAAGAGAAAGCTCTGAGGAGACCTTAGAGCAGCTCCAGTGCCTGAAGGGAGCTACAAGAAACCTGGAGAGGGGCTTTGGCTAAGGGTCTGTAGGGCCAGGCCAAGGGGAATGGCTTTAACCTGCCAGAGGGGAGACTGAGGTGAGCTCTTAGGCAGAAGCTCTTCCCTGTGAGGGTGCTGAGGCGCTGGCACAGGGTGCCCAGAGAAGCTGTGGCTGCCCCATCCCTGGCAGTGTTCAAGGCCAGGTTGGACACAGGGGCTTGGAGCAAGCTGCTCTAGTGGAAGGTGTCCCTGGCCGTGGCAGGGGTTGGAGCTGGAGGAGCTTTAAGGTCCCTTCCAACACAAACCATTCTATGATGATGTATATACACATGAAAACTAACTAGTTGCATCTCCCTATTCCAGCAATCGAGTTGGAAGTGTGTACAATACCTGTAAGTGCAGAGACTAAAAATCAGGAGGTGTGTTAACTATACATGCTCTCCTCCCTCAGAGCTGCCATGTGAGTAATCACATGCTGCTGGCTGCTAAGAGGCAGAGCACTGGTGACCACTGGAGGTAAGGAGTCACAGTGGCAGGATGGGACCAAGCCTCAGCTCTGCTGATGGGTGCCCTGCTGAGGTTTGGGATGCAGAGCTGGCTTCGGTTGGATGTCTGAGTGCTCCGGCTGGTCTCACTGGCCTGCCCGAGAGGTCTGATACTGATTTTCCTTTTACTCAGGCCCTTCCTCAGGAAAGCATCTCTCTTTGAGGACAGCCCTTTGGAATGGTGCAGCATGATTCCTCCACAGCTGAGTGTCTCCCACTGTTAATGTGCTCATTAGCCCATTAAGGTTTCACAGCAGCTCTTGACAGTTGTTTTTATTCCATCACCTGGTGGCTCCTCAGCTAAGCCTAAGTGTTAAATGATGACAGGCACTCCACAGAATGTTCATTTGGGGTAGCCAAAAGCAGTTTTAAGGCCAGGGAAAAACAAAATGTTTGGGTTTCATCTCACTCCAAAGTCCTCTTTGCTTACTCCTCTCCTTTTGCAATGTTATCCTTTCTCTACTATAGCAAGAAGTTCTTATAGCATCCATAAGCAGAGACTTTATAGAGCAGAAAGGCTTTTACCTACTGCATGTGTTCTGATCCTTGAGGGTTGCTACCTAATGGCTTAAGTAATTCCTCCAGCTGATGGCTGACAGCACGAGCAGTGGGAAGGACACCAGGTCAAAGTGTCTGTCCTCTTGCCAGGGCACCAGAGCATCCTCATCTTTGCCCAGGCAGACTTTTGCAGAGTGACAAATAAACTAACCAGCTGGACTTGCTTATGTGAAGTTGTAGTTTGTGATACCTGCAAGTCCTGGTCTTCTGCAGGGCATAGAAACATTGCCCCTGCTTTCTTTTTCCATGAATGTTTGTGTGAATAGAAATCACTTTATGGTTATTCACAAAAAGCAGGAACAATTGAGGATTCATGGAAATGATGTGAATGCAAGTTTGTGAACAGTGCTTTGCATAATTGAGTGCCAGAGTTGAAAGCCCAGTGCTCTGGTTCCTATTCTCTGATGTAAATCCAGAGTAGTTCTAATGATATGGGTTAGGCTCGGGCTCTGAACTGTGTCCTGAGTTATTTGAGGCCAGATTTTGCATTTAGGATACAAGTTGGTGTATGCACTGTATGTCCTTGTATAGATTTACTCACAGCCTATTGCAGCCATCAGCACCAACCCTGCAGCAAGAGTTTTTCTCTCTGTCAGCAGATGATGACTAGTCCAGAATGTGTAATTGTTTTGAGTGTGCTGCATGCACGTGGGGCTTGGTTACTACAGCATGCATCATGCTTTGGGCTTTTTTTGGTTCTCATTTTATTTTCTTCTACTAAATATAAAGACAACTTTCTATTTAGGAATTTGAGCTTCACATCCCAATAGGCATCTTACGATATACTGAAAGTGACTACCCTTGACTCTGCCATGGCAGGTTGATGAAGTGTTGATGTGCCCAAAATGTTGCTTCACCACATTGGTGAAGACCAGGAACGGCAGGGGACTCAGATGGTGCAAGATTAGCATGTGCCATGGCAGTGATTTGAGTCTTAGGTGTTTTCACTTGTTCTGATTAGTTTTGCTATTATTCATGTGTTTGCTCATTAGCCTCAGGTCAGTGTGCAGAGCCTGCAGCCAGGACAGCTCTGCAGAGACAGGCTGTGCTCACCTCTATACAAGGTGAACACAGAGGAGGATCAGAGTCCCCTTCAAGCTACCCTCGTTTATCCTCACTCATGCACATTGGTTATTGCTTCTGCTTAAGGGTTTCTTTGTGGCCATCTGGGTGGCTGAAGGGTCCCTCTGGCCTGAGCAAGCAGCAAACCTGGATTAGAATCCATTGTGGTGCAACCTCCTGGCAGTGGTTGTGCTGCCCAGTGAATGGCACTTGCAGTAATGTTCATGTGTGTACCAGGGCTGTCTGCAGCCCTGAGGAACAGAGGAATAGTGGAAGAGAGCTGCAGGAGCTGAGCAAACCCTTGCTG
Organism: Pezoporus wallicus; assembly: GCF_028554395.1. NCBI lineage: Eukaryota > Metazoa > Chordata > Aves > Psittaciformes > Psittacidae > Pezoporus > Pezoporus wallicus. Next base: position 827,743 of record NW_026637703.1, read on the forward strand.
TATGAAGTCAATGAAAGGAGTTGATACTGGCAGAGTTTCCACTCAGGTCAGAGGTTTTGAAGGCCTGTGGGGGAGATGCTGGCTCGGAGCTGTTGAAACCTGGTATCTCCACATGACTTAAAAATGGAGAGCGGGCAAATCTTGCTGGAGTTGAAGTGTTGTGCATGAGAGCCTGAGGTTGCAGGAGGGTAGCAGGCACATAATCAAGAGCAGGAAGGAATGGGACAATGGGAGTCCCTCACCAGTGATCCTCCCTCCTCCTTAGCTCGTGCCAGAGGAGAAAGCTGCATCCACCCTGGGGTGAAGCCATCCAGGGCTGGAGTTTGATGTCCAACAGTGCAGCCTACCACACTAACGCTCATCCATTTTCCACCTAGAGACCAGTCCTGCATTGCATCAAGCTGCTTAGTTCAGTTCCCCCAAACCTTCCTGGCTTTGTCTTTCCTTTGACTCACCATTTCTTCTCTTTCGACTTTTGCTGTGCAGATCCTGACAGGGGAAGACTGGAATGCTGTGATGTACCACGGGATAGAGTCACAGGGTGGCGTTCGCTCGGGGATGTTCTCCTCCATTTACTTCATCGTCCTCACGTTGTTTGGTAACTGTATCCTTACACATTGTCTTGTGTTAAAGGCACAGTGGGCCATACACCCTTCATGGGGTGCTAGAAATACCTAGTTTTGTTTGAATTCTCACACCATCACACTTTTTAAACCCAAATGATTGCTGTAAGTTTGCTGTCTACAGGGTAAAAGGCACAGGTAAGTTGCCCAGGTTGGTGTCACTTTGCTGATGGCAATGTGAGCGTAGTCTTCATTCATTTCATTTTTCGTGGTTTACCTAAAGATTGTCCTATTATGAGTTAATTTATGTTGCAGGAAAATTGATAGAAGTCCAGTCAGAGCAGGACCTGTGCAGCTTGAATAACCTTCCAAGAAGGTTTGCACTAGGTCAGCAGAAGGAAGAGCTGAAGTTGGTTTGGTGTGTAAATCAGGCTCCAATCTCTTGGAGCCTCTGTCTACATACAGCAGCTTAACCAGTTGTGTTCTTCCAAACTCCTGAAATTCTCTTGTCTCCACGTAATGCTAAAAACTTAAGTCCAGGTCTTGGTTTCTGAGCTCTGTATTTGGTTGTGCTCCAGGAACTGACACATGAAGTGTCTGAAGACGTTCTGTTCTGCTTAGTCATGAAAATCTCTTGAGGGCAAGAGGAAACTGGGACAAAAATGTCCCAGGCTGTCTTCTGGGACCAGCAGCACTCTGACGTGTGTTGTGTCTCCAGAGAGGCCTAACGAGGCAAGAATTTATCAGTCAGAGATGGAATTTGGAAAGGGAGGCTGTGTTTTATGCCAAAATGAGCAGGGTTTCTTTGATCTGAGGCTGAGTATAAGGAGAGCCAGGAGAGCTCAGCGATTGTGATGGCTCAGTTCCTGTCTCATGATGGAGGCTGCGAGCGGGTCAATGTTGCATAGCATTGCTCACATTAAATAGTACAGAATTGTTGGTGTAAGATGTTTTCTGGCTGCAGTGACAAGCTGTGTTGAATCAGAGCATCCTTAAAAATGGAACCTTAAAACCTGTTGTGTATGTGAGGCAGCCTGGCTGGTTTGTTTGTTCTGTGAAATAGGGATAAGAACGCTAAGCAGTGCTGCTCTGTGGAGGGATTCCCAGCAGTGTGAACCTTGTTAGTGGCAATCCCAGCATTCATCTTTTCTTAGGAGCCCTGTTTGGGTGGTGGCGTTGGCTGAGTACCTAGGAGAAAGGGAAGTGTACATGGGGGGCAATACTTATGCTGAAGATGTAGAGCTGTTATCGACCCCTTCAGTGGGTGGACAAGATGAGATGAGACATCAGTGCCCATGGAGTGCATGGCAGAGCTCCAGACCTCTCTTTCGCCTGAAATCTCTCTATTAGCATGAGAACGGAGGCAGGGAGCAGCGGAGCAGACAGAGTGCGAGCCGTGCCTGTCACACAAGCGTGTCTCTGAGGGATTTATCCCATTAGTGTGCGCTGTCAGAGCCGGAGCAGATGTGATGCTGGGGCTGGCTCCACAGCTCTGCTCAGACATCCGCCTCGTGCCCCCTTCAGAAACACAGGGCTTTGGAAAAGTGGGTCAATGGAGAGCTGGGAGGGAGGGAGATCTCTAAATCCTCAGGGCTTGGCATTTGAAAATGAGATTAAGCTATAATCAGGCTTGACAGCAGAGCTGAGAGAGACACTTACCTCAGAGCAGCTAAGATCCAGCACTTTTGAGGAACAGGATAGAATTCCCTTCTTGCACCTTTAATTCAGAAAGGGGATCATGCTTATCCTTTAGTTTTCATTAAAAAAGGGAAAGAGCAGGGGATGCTCAAGAGGAGGGAGTAAGGACCTGGTTCACCTATTGCCACTGCCATGAATTTGGTATTTCCTCTGCTTGCCCTGGCAGAGTGGTGATTCAGAACCTTACCCACGTTCCCCCTAAACACCTTCCTGGCAGACAGCAGCTGTCTTGCTTTCCCTTCCTTTTCCAGTACCTAAAGGGGCTGCAGGAAAGCTGGAGAGGGGCTTGGGACAAGGGCCTGTAGGGACAGGCCAAGGGGAATGGCTTTAACCTGCCAGAGGGGAGGCTGAGATGAGCTCTTAGGCAGAAGCTCTTCCCTGTGAGGGTGCTGAGGCGCTGGCACAGGGTGCCCAGAGAAGCTGTGGCTGCCCCATCCCTGGCAGTGTTCAAGGCCAGGTTGGACACAGGGGCTTGGAGCAAGCTGCTCTAGTGGAAGGTGTCCCTGCCCGTGGCAGGGGTTGGAGCTGGATGAGCTTTAAGGTCCCTTCAACCCAAACCAGGCTGAGATTCTGTGTTTCTGCTGTCCTGATGCTGAGACAATCCAGGGGGAGACTTTCCTGGCTGCTTCCCTGGGACCATCACCAGTGCCCCTCTCATCCCCCTTGCCCGCAGTCACACACTGTGGCATATCTTTACCTCAGCTCCTGTGTGCTGAGCAAGGAGGATGTGTCAGGTGCGATGCTTTAATTCTCTGAGTCCTGCTGACGGGGATAAGTTTGCTGCAGGTGACTTTATGCAAACACAGAAAGGGGAAATCTGGCTGACAGTAAACAGCACTCAGAAACCCTTTTATAATGTCCTGGAAGAAGGCCTTCACCAGCTTCTAGTGATCAGAGTTATAAACCTAAAGCAGATCTATTAATTTCTATGGTGATTTACATCCCTGTTTGAGAATTGGAGACCTGGCCCAGATTGTCTCTGTGGAAACTTAGTCTGAGAGCATAGAATAGAATCACAGAACCAACCGGGTTGGAAAAGCCCTTTAAGCTCATCCACTCCACTCGTTCCCAGCACTGCCAAGGCCACCACTGACCCATGGCACTGAGGCCTCGTCTCCATGGGCTGTAAACACTTGCAGGGACGGTGACTGCAGCCCTGCCCTGGGCAGCCTGTTCCAATGCCTGAGCACCCTCTGGGGCAGGAATTGTTCCTCAGCTCCATCTAAACCTGCCCTGGGGCAGCTTGAGGCCGTTTCCTCTTGTCCCATCCCTTGTTCCTTGGGAGCAGAGCCCAGCCCCTCCTGGCTCCATCCTCCTGTCAGGCACTTGTAGGCAGCCATCAGGTCCCCCCTGAGCCTTCTCTTCCCCACACTGAACCCCCCAGGTCCCTCAGCCGTTCCCCATCACACTTGTGCTCCAGGCCCTGCACCAGCTCCATTGCCCTTCTCTGGCCCTGCTCCAGCACCTCAATGTCTCTCTTGTAGTGATGGGCCCGGAACTTAACATCAGCTGCTTTCACAGAGGGTTTGTACAAGCCTTTCTGCATCACATGCAGACCATTTTGCCTTTAGGCACCATGGGCAGGAGGGGAGAGCTGAGGCTGGGGTGTGTGGTGGAGGATGAGGGGTTAAATCTTTTCGTGGTCTGTTTATGCTCGTACTGATATTTCAGACAGTGTTTCAGTGAGGTCAGTGCTACCCCTGCTTTTCGCTAGCAACAGTTTTGATGCTGAGAGCAAGCAGCAGGCAGTCATTTATCTCTGAGGGAAGGCTGAACCATGTGACTTGCCAGGGACTTAAGTTGTCATTAACTATCAAAACATAACCAGGAGCATCTGAAAATCAAGTTTAGTTTGCCAGAAAAGAGCAGTCCTGCATTTGTGCAGGAAGGGAAATGCTCATTAATGTCAATGATGCCGCAGTGCTGCAGCCACGTTAAGGACAGGCAGGGGTACAGGGTGAGGTACAGGTCTGAGCCTCGGGATCACCTTCCCAAGGAGAGTCCCACAGCCCAGCGGACAGCATAGAGAGGTCAGTCCAAGCTGCTGAATATAGATCAATGTGAAGTGTTTTTTCTGCTCTAACGTGGTGCTTCACAAAGTTCTTCCCACTCTGCCTTTAAAGAACTCCCTCCGAGAAGCTTTAATAATGTCCTTTTTTAATGCAACTTTATTTTCTCAGCTGTGAATTTGCCACCAGCCCTCCCCACACAGCATCCACTGCAGCTGAATTCCTTAAGCGGGACATTTGGGTTTTATTTTCTTGTATCACTACTGTTTAAATCAGTCCAAGCCTTTACAGATGCTGATCAGCAAAAGGCACTTTGGCTCCTCTGTATGGAGAGTTTTGCTTTCAGTTTTTGAGCATCGGTGAGACCATATTTAAGGGTTTAGGCAAACTGCATCAAATACCAACCATATCCTGGGGTGCATCAAAAGGAACGTGGCCAGCAGGTCGAAGGAGGTGATCCTGCCCCTCTGCTCCGTTCTCATGAGACCTCATCTGGAGCATTGTGTGCAGTTCTGGGGGCCTCAACATACAAAGGACATGGAACTGTTGGAAAAAGTCCAGAGGTGGCCACGAGGATGATCAGGGACTGGAGCACCTCCTGTATGAAGACAGGCTGAGAAAGTTGGGGCTGTTCAGCCTGGAGAAGAGAAGGCTGCGTGGAGACCTCATAGCAGCTTCCAGTGTATGAAGGGGGGCTATAAGGATGCTGGGGAGGGACTCTTCATTAGGGACTGTAGTGATAGGACAAGGGGTAACGAGTTAAAACTTAAACAGGGGAAGTTTAGATTGGATATAAGGAAGAAATTCTTTCCTGTGAGGGTGGTGAGGCACTGGAATGGGTTGCCCAGGGAGGTTGTGAATGCTCCATCCCTGTTGGTGTTCAAGGCCAGGTTGGACAGAGCCTTGGGTGCCATGGTTTAGTGTGAGGTGTCCCTGCCCATGGCATGGGGGTTGGAACTGGATGATCTTAAGGTCCTTTTCAACCCAAACTGTTCTATGATTCTACAATTCTATGAAATGTTGCTGGAGAATTGGCATTGGTGGTGTTGGTTTCGCTTGCAAAACCTGCTCTTTTAAACACAAGGGATTCCTTTCCTTTCTCAGAGCTGCTCGGGGCACTGTGAGTGTTCTTTATGCGGAATAAAGGAGTGCAGGTGCCAGCTTCCCCTGCTTCTCAGTTGTTTCTTGGAATCCATTTGTATTTTCAAGGGACAACTGTAAGGAAAAGATGCAGAAACTTTGTTTTTCTAAGTCAAAAGACTCTCACGTTATGTTTCCAGTGTCAGAGAGTCTGTGTGAAGCCAGACCTCTCTGTCTGAAGTGGTTTAATGGAAGTAGTATGATGAGAGTAACAGCAGGATTTGGCTGATTTTCTAGGAAATGACACTGCTTGTATTCACGGTGTTCCACTTAATTGATAAATGGATGCATCTGTTGAGGAAAAAACCCCAAACTACATAAACCTACCAAGGATCCTGAAATAGAAAGCAGCAAATGCCTTTCTCATGCTGTCCTTGCCCTTAGCTGCCATGCAGGGGAGCTCTACTGGGCTCAGCTGGGCAGAGAGGTCCATGGGTCTACCCAGGTTATCCAGCCTGGACCAGAGGCTGGAGTTTGGGGAATGTTTGGGAATCCCCAGGCTCTGCAGAAAGGACCAAGGGACCTTTTTGGGGGCAGAAACACCCAAGTCTGTTAGGGGATGGGTCAAACCAGCCTGATCTGTTAAAACAATGAATGAATTCTATTTCCAGTGGTCAATCATGTTACAGGAGACATTTTCAGCATGTGTTTGTGTGTGCAGGCAGGGTAGGAAAACAGTTTTATTACTGAGACATTTATTCTTCCCAGAACAGGAGACTTGGAAGTATTTCCAACTTCTTGGAAGCATCCCAGAGGAAAAGACCCAAACAGTGTTGCCATGGTCAGTGGTACCTCAGCCTCCTGCCTGCACCCCAAGCCCACAAGTGACAGGTTCCTCTTCCCAGCTCTTGGTTAAAAGGAAATGGGGAAATGGGTACCTCTGCAAATGAAATTTGATGGAGCTCTGATTTCAGTGCAGGAGGAAAGTGATAATTTCAGCATCATCTTTCCCTTTTTCTTGCTCTTTGTCTGCTGGTTTCACTGGGATTGAGGTCCTCCCACCCTGCTCTCCTGCTGGAATGGAGGAAGGAGCAATTGATGGGCATCACATTGTAAACCTCTGTCCCAGAGGAATTGTCTTCACACGATAAAAACCTCCTTCCCATTTTATATGACATGGAAAAAACATGATGGATGACCTGGCCTTTTCCCAGAGAAACTCTGTGTCACATTCCCTGAATGGTTTGGCAGTCAGGATGCAGATGCATCCTAAGAGATTAAACACAACTCCTGCTTCCTACTGTCACAAGCAGAGGCTTCAGTTTTGATAGGCATTCAGGCTCTGGAGACACTCATCTCAATGGGAATTGAAGACGTGAGTATCTAGTTCTGAAGTCTTGGATGAATTATGTTTGATAAAACTCTTGAGAGGGAAACAAGGAGGCTTTGAGCTGATTCTTTGGGCCAGCTTTGGTCCCTGGCTGCCCTAGGAAGTCTCCTGGTGCTATGCCAATGTGGAGTAATGGCTCTGCAGCCAGCTTGCTGCTTTGGAGTCTTCTAGAGCAGGGGGATCAGCTGGAGCATGGAGCTGGAACATGGAGCTGGGCAGGCTCCTGTTCAGCAGAGGTAATTGCAGCCAGTGAATCAGCCTTGCACTTCTGCTTGTAGGGAAACCGCAGGTGCCTCCTCCAGGCATCCTTCTGGGAGATGGAAAGCAGAGGGGCACCGAGGCCAAGCTTTCCCAGTGTCTCACTGCAGGTTTGATAGAAGCCTGAGAGCTCACACCCCCCCTCATGGAGCCATTGCCTGGCTCCCCCCTGCACACCAACCTCATCCCACTGTCCTGCCTTCCCTGCAGCCTTGCTTTGGACATTGCTTCCAACTCAGGTCCAAAACAGGGGGCACATTAAACCAGTAGGAAATAACTGGGTTAATTATGTAAAACTGCTGCAGCCCTTTAGCTCAGTTTACAGGAACCTGTAACTGGTCCCTGACTGGGATTTGGCTCTGGTGAGGACAGCGCAATGCAAACACTGCAGCGGCTCATCACTCTTGAAGCCTTTGGGGAAATACTCGTGAAATCAACCTCATTCTCATGTGCATTCATATTTAGAGGAGCAATCATAGTGTTACATAGCTATGGAGTGACTCTTCTGTCCCCGGGTAATGTGCAAAAGCAAGATCATAGAATTCCAGTCTGGTTTGGGTTGGAACTGACCTTAAGGCTTATCCAGTTCCAGCACCCTGCTATGGGAAGGGACACCTCCCACTAGAGCAGATTGTTCAAAGCCTTCATTTTCTTCTTGGAAAGCAGTTTAGACTTAGTTTTGCTTTGCTTGCTCTCCTTTCACATGCAGAGGTATCTGATTTACAATTGTTTTGGTGCTGGTTTGCAGACACATTGCTGGAATAACAACAAAATATATGAAGAGACAAGTAACAGCTGAAATCATTAGATGGAAAAATCAAAGTAGAATATGAATAAATAGTGTGAGCAATGTTACGTCTTAGTGATATAATGCAGTATTCTGCAGAGAGAACCAAGCTAGAGTAACACTGTGGTTCTTTAACTGGGCTACATGCAATTTGGTCTGGGCTAATGGCCTGTTTCTCAGCAGAACTCATTAACTTGAGCTGGATGTCCTTCTAACAGGCTCTTCTGTAGTTGTGCTGTGTGGGCTGCTGCAGCACTGAGGATAGAGGATGTCTGTGGAGGCCTAATTGTGATATCGACTTCAGTGTGATAAGTCATGACGGGTCCTCCCGCCCAGTATGAAATGCAGCAGTGATCTGAGCTTAACTTTATCATGGTACCCTACGCCTTTATATAGCTGTATGTATATATTATGCAAATGTTGGCTTTAAAACGACTGATTTCCAGGAGCTCTACTGGTTGTTCTTTGAAACAAGAGGGGAAAACTGAAGGTGAAATCCTGTGTGTGTCTGTCTGTCTATGGGCAGGACCAGAGGTGTGGATTTTCTGGAATGAAAATAAGGGTCACTTCTGTCTCCAAGACCACCACATGGTCTCATACCAGTGGCACCTCTAGTGTTATAAAGCCCCTGTGTGTATCCTCATCAGGGATATGTGCTGGGAAAGAGACAAATGGGTGTCTAGCACCCACTGTCCTGCAGAGCTGTCTCCCAGGAGAAGGAGGTGGATTAGAGATGAAGACAAAGCAGTGGTGCAAGGGGCCAATGTGTAATATACTGATGGTTATAAGTGGGAAAACAAGGGTAGTGGCAGCAGCAGGGGAATGGTTTACTGTATCTGCTGTGTGAAGGTGTTTTCCTTAGTTGCTCCCCCAAAGATACTCTCCTGAATGTCTTCTTGGCTATTGCTGTGGACAATCTGGCAAATGCCCAAGAGCTGACCAAGGTATGTATGAGATTTCTATTTCTTCAAACTCAGACCGCAGTTGCTGATCTAAAACGCACATTGCCAACCCTTCCAGGCACCCTGAGATGTCCTCTAGAGCCTGTTAATGTGGTGTCTCTGTTAACCAGTTTGGGTTGCAGAGAAGGACCTGGAGGTTTATTCTTGTTCAGGTTTATTCCATTTCAGGCTTGTTTCATTGAATTATTTCATGTTTTCAGCTTTGTTTTATCACAGAGTGGGCAGTGGGCATTGCTCACCTCGCTGCTGCATGGAGGTGCACAGGCACTGGTAGCATTTGCTGTTTTCAAGAGCAGAGGTGAAGCAATTAAAGGGTTTTGGCTGACCTGAAGCTTAGACGTGGGGTAATGCAAGTGTCGTGTTGCTACTTTGATTGTCTCATGCTGATGCTTCATGCCTTGCTGAGTTTTGGGATGAATCAAAGAACTAACATTCTCTAATCAACTCTGGAACACAACTTGCAGAGGCTGTTGTGAATACTCACTGAAGAGGGTATAATTTTCCTGCCTCTCACCAGGAGCAGGAGAAATCCAAGGCACCAGCAGAAAGCCAGGTACTGGCAAGAGAGGGAAATGGGACCGATACAACTTTATGTGCAGGTTTATATTGGAGCATTCCCTATGGAGAAAACCTTCTAGCCTCAGTATGGAGCAGGAAGGATTGCAAGTGCTGCAGTTTGTACTATTGCATACTTTTGATTTCTCATTGTGGCATACTCAGCTGTATTTACGAGGCAGCATTAAATTTTGTGTGCACGTTTCTAGCTTGTTCTCACTGAGTGGATAAAATCCCACACGCTCCATTGCTGTGCTGCTGCTGTCATAGAATCACAGACTGGTTTGGGTTGGAAGGAGTCTTAAAGATCATCTAGTTCCATCCCTCTCCCATAAGTTAGTGGCAAAAGTAGCACCATATCCACTTTAGCAGTTGTATTTTACAAGCTTTAGCTTATATACTCCTTCAGAGGATCACTAACCATGTGCTTATGCAGCAGCAGGCAAGGATGTTTTCTCTTTTAGAGCTGTGGAAAAGTGCAGTAGTTTATGGATACGCAATGCAACTCCACAGTTCGGGGACACGGAGACTTCTAGGGGTTTCCTACCCCGTTCCAGCTGTTGAGACCAAAGCAGCCAACCCCTCTCTGTTAAAATCCATGTTTTTGCAGCTGAGAGACAAAACAAAGCTCCAGCTCTGCCTTTGTACTGTGGAGCTGCGTGACTGGCTTCAGCTTCCGGCTTTAGCTGAGCCTTGTTTCCTGACAGCTGATACCCAGCACAGACCATACAAGAAGGCTTGTGGTTCTCAGGTGTATGGTGAATGTTCCTACGTCTCTGAGACCATGTTCTGCATCCATCCTCTCTCATAATGCATCTCAGGGCTGTGTTTAATCACTCTGTTTTCTCTGGGAAGTTTTTCACTTGCTTCTCAGCTCTTTCTATTCTTTCTAAAGCCCCCAGAAACCTCCAGCCTGGAGGCAGCATCCTCCCAGCCTGTTCTGGAGATCTCGGGGCATGCCTTGCATGTGCTGAGAGAAAGAGCCGGACCCTGCAAGGGTCTTCGATAATGAAGCTCATCCTACTTCTTTCTTAATCCTTTAAGTGCTTTCTTGTGAATATTTCAGGAGCTGACAGGGACAGTTAGGAACCTGCCTTTTTTGATGTTGACTCTATGATTCTATAATTAAATATTAATGGATTCTGCAGCATTGCCAAATCATAAAGCTTCTTGAACAAACTTTTGGTTTTTTTGGCTTTATTTCTGAACCCCCCAAAACACTAGGGCTTTCTAAAGAAGAGGGAAAAGATGGAAGTAATTCAATTGGATGGCATACCTGGAGAATGAGGGATTTATTGCGAAGTAAATATGATCATGCAAACCCCAAAATGGCCCGGAGATCTAATTAAGTTACGCAGGAGTCAGTTGATCTCAGGAGACTTTCTTGACATTTTTGTTGTAAAACTAATCGCGATCAGTGCTGCATATCATGTGGGGAAACCATAAGCAGTTTGCAGCTGCCTCTGGTTTAGAAAGACAGAAAGGTTTCCTGCTAAACGGCAGGACTGAAACATTCCAACCAACAGTTCCAGTTCTGGATGCTAATTTGGACTTCTTTTATCGTGGCATTTGAACGTTTCTCAGTAGCCTTATCTGGGCCTTGTGACCTGTAACAGAAGTTATCAGAGTTATAACTATATTTAACTTAAGCTTGATCATCCAAAGTACTTGTGAGTTTTGGAACAGACACTGGAATGACTCATTTTGGGGAAAGAAAGGATCACCTTCTTTGCTTTCAGTATCTAAATAATCTGCTCTCCAGCCTCCTCCTCTCCCTCCCCAGGTCTCTCTCCTGCTCTTTCTGTTCTGGCTCCCCCTTAGCACTGACTTAAACTCTGTCAACTTAATTCCTAGTGATGCCTCAGAACTGTCCTGAATCTGTCTGGGCTGCCTATATATGGAGATACATAAATATATATATGTCTGTATATATATGCCTGTATATATAAGCCTATATATATATAGTTATTATGTTATATATATGTAGTTCTATATATATATATATATAGTTATTAGGTATATGTGTATATATATAGGCCTCTATATATGGGTATGTACAGGCCTATATATATGCCTATACATATAGGCATATATATATACACATCTCCATATGTAGGCAGCCCAGGTAGATCCAGGACAGTTCTGAGAGATCACTAGAAATTAAGTGATACATAGGTATTTATAGGCATATATATATGCCTATACATATAAGATATATATGCCAGGGTATATATATATGCCTATGTACCCTGTAGTTATTTCCATATATTGGCAGTGTTTTCTTCCTGCTCACTTACTCATAGTAGAATCAAAAATGCACCGCAGAGTTTGCTTTGAAAATCCTTTCTGCTGACATTCCCAGATCATCTCCAGTGACACACAGCAGTTCTCCATCCTCCTTACACTGGCATGTGAAGTCACCATAAGTGACCCTTTATTTTCCTCAATATCCTAGAGTACTAAGAGCACTGCCAGCAGTCCCTGGGGCAGCAGCAGAAACCCATGCAATGAGGGGTGGGGATGATGTGTGAATTTTACATAGAAATATATTACAAAGTTGAGAAATCCCCAGAAATAATGGACTGACTGAAGTGAGCACAAGCCCAGGAGTCTTCAGGTGTGAAGAGCCCTCCTCCTTCTCCCCAATGGAGAGGTGTCATTCATTGGGTGAACTTGATAACGAACGGTCAGTATTAACTATGTGCATCATTATGGGTAGCCCTGAAGGAGGGTTTTACCATGCGATACGCTGTGATTGAAATGGGCATTTAGAGCTCTAGAAAACAGAAAACAAACATCAAACAGAGATGTCCTTATAGGTAGGGTCTTTGTATGCACTTGCCCCTGTATGATGACGGTGACAGCTGGCTGTTGCTGGGATGGATGGATGGATGGATGGATGGATGGATGGATGGATGGATGGATGGATGGGTGTTGCCATCACAGCTCAGAGCTGGCTTCAGTCATACACCATCACACCCCTGTATGTTCCAAGTAGAAGAAGATGAGCTTGTGCCCCAGTGGGACCTGGCAGTGTAAGTATTAGGCAAAAAGTTAATTAACTTTTGTAGCGATCTGCAATCTCTGGATGAAAGGAGCTACAGAAATGTTATTAAGCAGTCATCTGCTAAAGAGTGGGCTTGTTCTGAGTTAGGGATGGCTACATTTGTAATGAGAGCAGATATTTTCTGCTTTTACTTCAAGACAAGGAATCCAGCAGAATTATTGATGAACCAGGATGAATGGAGTAGAAGCTACAGATTCTAAAGAGATGGATAAAACTGCACCTGGTGCTTTAGGTTCAGAGAAAGAAAAATCAAAAGCCTTTGAATGTATGTGATTTTAACACTGCTAGAGGGTCCTCAAGAGACGAAACAACTTGAACATACCTGTGGAATGAAAAGAAAATCAGAAAAGCCTTCTTATTGCAGGTCTTCTTCCTCAAAAGCTTGATGTTCTGCAGCTACCCTTTGTGCTGGCTTTGGCTGGGGTAGAGTCAATTTTCTTTACAGAAGCTGGTGTGGGGTGTTGTTTTAGATTTTTTGCTGCAGTGTTGATCATGCAAGGATGTTTCAGTTACTGCTGAGCAGTGCTTACACAGAATCAAGACCTTTCCTGCTCTTTACATCGGGTAGAATTGTTTATGCATATGGTATTCAGGATAGATAAATCTGGATGATTTCCCGTTTCAGAGCTAGATGCCTTGCTGTCTGCTCTCATTATTTTAAGCATAACTCTTTCACAACATTACCACTGAAGAGCAGAAGTAGATCTATGGCATTTCATAAAACTTGACAGCAGAGCCTGTCGTTGCTCTCGTTGTGACATGTGGTTATTCCCTGAGTATGTGTGATGCTGCTATTGCCATCAGAGGGTCTGTGTTTATCCTGCCATGATTTTACTGATTGCACTGCCTTGAAAGCATAAGGGAAGTTTAGCCTAGGCCACCACTGAAGATGAACCAGGTTCTTTCTTTGCTTTTTGCCCTCATCTCATTGCCTGAGACCCTTTATTCTGAATTTGAACAGTGTTTCTCTTCCCATTACAATGGGTAGGAGGAAATAAATCACAGTTACATTCTGAGGGAACTTGCTGTGCCAACAGAGGTTAAAAATCCACATGACCTGGGATATATGCAGAAAACATGATTATAACCGTCTTTCTGATGGTTATAGTGCTTGAGTCTACAGACTATGCTTGAATACGGTTCCTCCTTTCTGTTGTCACCCTGTAAGTCTTCAGTGATTCAACTGAAATAATTGGAACTATTGGAGTAAAGCTGGTGTGAGCAGGACCAGTCAAGTCTGCTGTTTATTACACTTACTGTTTCAGAAAAGTCATGCTGGGAAGAAGTCATAAAGGATTTAGGAGTCTGTCTCATGCATTTCAATAGGACTTAGGCTTAAGAGTGATGGGGACTTAGGCTTTAGAGTGATGGGGCTCACCTCACCCCAGAAATGTCACACTTGTGGTTAGGTCTCTCCGTGCTCTGCCAGTCTCCTTCCCCAGTGCTAAGAGGAGACCCAAGAGAGGTAAGCTTTGAAAGGAAGATGTAACCTTGGTAAAAATGCATTGAGCACTTGACCAAACCTTGCATTTCTCATCTCAGCCCGCTGTGGCTGGCACCAAGACCCTACCCAGGCGTCCCTACAAGTTACGGAATTATGACATATTAATGAGTTTCCACTGTTCTCACAGCAGAGTGGTGATGTTCACGTATGACTCGTGCCTTGGAGAGCTCTGGTCACTGTCCTTGCGTGATGCACGCTCTGATTTCTCTTGGTTTTCTGCACCAGGATGAGGAGGAGATGGAGGAAGCCACCAATCAAAAGCTCGCCCTGCAAAAGGCCAAGGAGGTGGCAGAAGTCAGCCCCATGTCTGCAGCCAACATCTCCATAGCTGCGTAAGCATGACTTTGATACTTGGGAACTTTATATTGTTTGGTTTCTGTATTTCAGTGTCAGTATGTGTCTGTTCAGCATGAGCATCCCATAGTCTTCTGTGAGCCCTTTTATATCTGTTACTGACAGGGCTTTATGTGGACTGAATACTTCAGAACTGATTGTTTAACCATGTATTTAATTCAGTATTTAAGTCTGGTTTTCTTTGTAATGCGTCATCTTTTGCCCTACTATAAATAGCTTGGTTTTTAGATGATTTTTTTTAAGCTGTCCTAGGATAGATTTCACCAGGTGAAGTGTTAACAAATCCGTTCACTTTGGATTTGCAATTACAGGAGAGATGTTACACATAATAACTATTTTTCAATGGCACATAATAACTATTTTTCAATAATTTCTGCTTTGAAAATTTAAGTGTTAAGGCATCCTCCTAAATATCAGACTGAAAAATACGCTTGAATGCTCTTTTTACTGTTTGAAAGAGAGCTGGGTTGAATAAAATCACTTATGTGAACAGTCAGTAGTTTGTAGCGAGAAACATCAATTTGCATTTTCAGAGTCAGGCTTTTCTGCATGGATGTGGACATGAGCACGGACTCTGTGATACCAGAATCCTTAAAAAAAATATTGACTTGGGGACCACTTTTTCATATATATGGATCTAAACTGATGTGAAAAAAATTCTATGTTGGTGGAAATACTTGTCCCAGATGTTGCTGAGGTCAGTGCAGAGTTCTGCCTGTGTGGGATTACGGGCTGGAGTTTGATACGTGCCTACCTTGCATGGATTTACCAAGAGCTATGTTCTTCTTAAGAGCTCATTTAATTCTTCTGGAATTTTAGCATCAGGACAACCAGCATCAAAAACAAACCAGGTTGTGCCTCAGATTTTACTGAAAGCTTATGAAGTTTCCCAGATCCCTTTTGCAGGGGAGACCTCCAAAGGCTGGGGAAGCTCAAGCATAGGAAAAGAAATTTTGTGTTCAATTTTATTGCAAAGCATCTGAAATGCAGCAAGATCCCTGTTTTTTCCATCAGGGTAAATCTCTTGAGACCCTTGTTACCGGGACTTTAACTCAAAGACAATAGGCCAAATGAAGCCAGTTCATTGTATGTGAAGGATAAGGATATTATTCATTTGGCTATTTTATTCCTCTTAGCATTTTATTTTGCCATTACTGCTTTAATCAGCTTCTATTTATTCTGTGTCTCTTTGTTGGGTTTAAATATGATCTTTTTCTTACAATGATTTCCTGTCTAGTCTTGAAAAGAAGTCAAATGAGGATATTTGCTCTTGTTCTTTGATGAATTTCCTGGTAGTGTTATATTTTAAAATGCAAGATGATGATGCTTATTTTCTTCCTGTATTAATCAAACGCATGTGAAGAGTTCTCATAAAGCAGAAAAGGGAGCTAAGATTTTGCACCACATTGTTAGCTTTAGAATAACCTTATTCCATGATTTTTCAGCAGACTTTCACCTGGCTTTCAATACCACAGGGCCAGGTTTGTGACCACAATTGAAAGTGAGTACAAAATCATGGATTTCTGCTTATTTTCCTCACATTGTATCTTCCCAGACCCCCACCTGCCGCATCTGTACAGGCAGGTAATGAGGCTTTACAAGTGAGCACATCTGAAGGTGCAGTTGGTTGCTTTCACATCTACTAACCATGGCAGCATCGTGCATGCTCTATGGGAAACATCACCTAACAGTCACTGTGTGACTTCTCCTTTTCTCTGCCTCAGTGCCAATGAAGTGCTTCCCAGTCCGTCCCCAAAGCTTGCAGGGCTCTGTTCTGAAAAACAAATGTGTTAAGGTCAATCCGTTGATGACCAAATGGATGATGACATAGAGGAGAGGGCAAGAGAGAAGTCAGGTGTTTTGTGAGGCAGAAATAGGTGTATGGATGGATTGCTGGCTCATGATCCAAAAGATATTTAACAAATGCATGCCAAAGCAATTTGCTTAATACATTAATGCACCCACAGCAAACTCCAAAGGGTCTTAGCAGCTAGAGCCTTCAGTCTTGCAGTACCTATCCCTTAGATCCAGAATGGTAGGGCTGATGATGGGACCCATGGTTGACAGGCAAATGTACCCTGCTACTTCATTTCTTATGCTCTTCAGCTGCACAGAGGTCCTGAAGATGGAGTAAATGCCATGTTGATGGCAAGACTTGTTAGGTCAAATCTCTGATGCAATTCAGAGCTGGACATGCCAAGAATGAATCCAAGTGCTGGGCACACTTGGGAACAGGATATTTGGTGTATGGAAATACCATCACAAAAAAGCAAACCTATGTAGAAGTTGGGCACCCCACAGTGAGTGGTAAGGAGGGGCTGTGAAATCTGGGACTGAGCTACCAAAGACCTGCTGCAAAGATGGGTCTCCTCTTCCAGTTTATATTTTTATTTTCTCCTAAGGAATCATTTTTTAGTTTTATAACTTGATTTTATTTTCATAACATATGAAAATGAATTTCTGTAACAACAAGGCATCAACAGCATGGCTTGATGTTCTGAAAACATCAATATTTTCTCTACCTGCATCAATCAAAACAGGTCTCTCGGGTGTTAGCAGAGGGCACCATGACTTGCATTCCCTTAGTCATGATGTTCGTGTTCCTGGTGTTCTTGTCCTCCTCCCATAAAGGTGATAAAGCCGTCCTGGGGCTGAGTCTGGTGGAAAGTCATATCGGTCATTCTGCCTTCTCACCAATGAGGTGCTGTGCTTGCTGTTTTGCTTCTTTCCCTTGTCAGTCCTACATCAAGGACTGAGAGTCTGTATCTTCCCTTAAGCCTCCTTCCAAGCCATTCCATACTCTGTAGTGTTGTATCTGCTCCTCTACCTCTGGCGTTTTTCCTGGCATTGCACCCATGGTTTGTATGCTCCTGTGCCTGCAGTTCATCTCCACCAGTTCTGCTCTCCTTTGCCATTCAAGGCTCTCTTCATAACTGACCTTCAGGAAATGTTCAAGTTATTGCATTAGTTGCAAAATGTCATTTCCTAGGCATAAGAAACCGGTTGCTTATTTAGCATTTCAGCCTGCTTAGAGGGTCTGAAGAGGAGTCTTCACCTGCAATAGGCTGCTATGTGAGCCACAAATTGTCTTGTGGTTGATAGATGGTGAAGCTCTATGGTGTCCTGGGGATCTGTTTTAATAATATACTCATTATTACAGTGGCATTGAGATATCATCTATCTTGCAACTGAGTCCAAGTGCTTTATTACAATGTTCTACCTGCACTTGGTTTGTAGCTCTCACTTCATCAATCTCCCAGGATTTCTCTGGTTTGTCTTCTGCTCCACCAAAGGGACTCAACGTGAACAAATTTGTCTGAGTGGAGTTTGTTTTTCCACCTGGTGAACTCTATCCTTGAGCCTTTTTGTTTTGTGTTTTTTCAGGATTAAAACCTAGGCTGGGAGGTTGTTTCTGTCCTTGTTGTAATGTTTGGTTTAAACCAGAGTAGCTGTTTAACGTGTGTTCTTGCATTTTACTTTGAACCCATTGTTTCATTCTTATTTTTGTGATTTATTTTGTTTTCTGTTTAGCATTTTCCTTGCTTTGTTGTTTCTGGAGGTGAGTTTCTGGGTTTGTTCAGTTTGCCCAGCATTGTCTTCAAAACCCTCTGTTCCATACAGCATTTAAACCTCTTCAGCCTCCTGAACTCAATGACTGCAGATGGATGGGTCCTTACAGCAAGCCATTGGTGCAGCTTCCTTGGTGGCCAGAATGGAGGAGGGGGGAAAAGGGGGCCAGTTACACAGGCAGTGGATGTGCAAACCACTTTGCAATGCCAGTGAAAAGGTGCTGGTGGAAGGGAGACCCATTGGGCTCATTTTCATGGTCACACAAAGGCGCCAATATTAGCATGGTCTTTCTGTATTTGCCTAACCCAAAGCCTGAACTCCCCATGTTGGTGTTCCCTATCCACCTTTCTGTTCCAGCCAGAGATGCACCAATGGCACGTACAAAAGGGGCTGCAATAAACACACCCAGCCCAGCATGGGCCAACAGGCCAGCTGGAGAGGACACTGGCTGCAGCTCACGTGGCACCCAGAGCCTATGTATTTTCCAGTGCCCTCTTCAGATTTTCTTGGGAAAAGCCTTAAAACAACAATCACAACAGCTAGCAACTGCTAAACTTGTAGGAACCATTTGTAGGTCATTTTCCTGAAGTCATGCTGAGTGAAACTGGTTTGTTTCTTTTTAGTTCCATGTGGTAATGGGTTACAGTCATAGCCAGACCCAAGGGAAATATTTAAGTATGGGTGTCGGATGTGAGTTCTGGTTGGAAGGAGAACTTCCCAGATGTAGTGGAAGAAGCTTTGTTGACAGTGGCAGAGACAGTTTGTGCACTGTGGGCACTAGACTTAAACGCATTCTATAGGGTTGCCCACTATTGTTTTCCAAAGTTACCCGCGCTTCCCAGGAAAACCTTCCAGCCTCTGAAGACCTTTCCCTCTCTCCAGGCTCTGACTGGTTTCTGCTGGACCCTCCCGTGGTTGTTCAAAGCAGTTTACATTTTAGTTGCACACCCACAGGTAGATACTGCCTGTTAATGTGAGCAAGTTGACTATTCACCAGCAAAGTGCCAAGAACAACTAAGGTGGCACATCATTTCACAGTGACCTCTCAGAGTTGTCTGTCCCTTTTGTACAGGTCTGGGGATAAAGGGGTGGGTGGGGGGAGCTGCTCTGTTTTTCCAGGACATTTTCCATCTCAGAGGTTCCATATTTTCCTTCTGTCTTGGGAATATTGCTGTCTGTTTCCAAATCCCTGTCGGGTTGTCGGTAGCCAACAGGACCCAGCAAGAAGTGTGCCTGAACACCCAACCCATAAAACATCGTGTGCTGGGTGATGTGTAGACTAGGAGAAGCGTTCTTTTTCTCTTGCTGGCTTGTGATTTCTTCCCTTCCTTTCCCCCCCTGAAGTGTGTTGATGTGTGAGGTACTGTGATTCCTTCTGTTAGTTTGCCTTTTTGCCCTTGCTGTCAGTGTAACAATGACTCAGCTACGCCTAAAGACACTCTTGTACTCTGTCCCTCATGGATGGTGAGTAGCACTGGGCAAAGCTCAAGTACTTGTGTCATTTTGATTGGAAAAGGAGGCTGTCTGTGCTTCGTGGCTTTACACCCTGCAGTTCCAGCAGAAATACAGTCAAATTTACGGTTTCAAAAGAGCAGACTCCAGCAGTGGGAGCAGAGGAGTGAACCTGGAGAGCTGCAGGACTTGCATAATGTAGGCTGGCCAGGTTACAAGGATACTTGGCAAGATCCAGGCATGGTCTTCATCCTGCACTGCACCAAGTGAGGCAGGGATAGATACACAGGTTCATTCAAGCCTCCTACCAAGCGATGCTGAGATCCTGCCTTCAGCAATTCTAAGCCAAATTTCCACAGGTATTGCACAGTGTTGGTGCTGACTTGCAGGTAAATTAGGGAGGTCGGGTACATTCTCCTCCATCATGAGTTTTACACCTGTTTTGCCCAAGTAATTACTTACTTACTCTTGACACACTCATGCAGTCAAGGGTTTGTTCTCTGCAGGGTTTAGCTGATAACCTGGGGGTTCAGCATCCAGCCAGAGAGTAAAGGGGTCCCCAGCTGGAGCAACCTGGAGACAACAATTTTCTTGGCAAACAAGCAGGGCATGCCAACTCCACTTTGAGTCCTGCTCCCATTTCATTTGGCACTGCACAAATGTAGAAATAGTAAAGTTTAGACAAAATACCTGACTGTTCATCAGATTATTTGCTCCAAGCAAAACTTTTATGATGCCTTTCATAATTTCTCTTATATTCATTCCAGGCTTCTTGACTTTTGGATTGTTGTATTATAGCCTTTATCTGGGCCAACATTTCTCTTCAGAATAATTCATGGAATTGAAGTAAATGCATATTTAAACCTACGTATATCCAAAAAACATTAGATTTTAGATGAACCTTCTGGTTTGCTAGTATTTGTTGTGAACAGATTAAAACCCTCATGGAAGCAGGAGAAAAAATGTTGCGAGGGAAAAGGCATATTCAGGAGGTGAAGGGGTTCTATTTCCAGCCTTGGGGAGGGTTCTCTGGATGATGTAGATTTATAAAGAATATTTCTTATAACAATGCAAAAATTAGCACCTCAAGCCAAGATCTATCAAGATATTTCAAATCCTGTTTTTCGGTAGATTCCCTGCCAAAGGAAGAATAAACTCTTCCAGTGCAATCCAGTGATTTCCATATTTAGAACCCCCCCACACACACATACAAGGGTGTTTATACAAACACTCGATGGAGGAGAATCTACAGAATTTCTTGCGAACTGAAACAGGCTCCTTTCAACCATTCGATGATTCTATGTGTCAGGCCCAGCAGACCTATGGGGTCGGCACAGTGAGCTGCATTTGGACAGTCTGAGCTCAGGCATGTCCCCATGCCTGTTAGAGGAGAGAGGTAGGTGCCTCTGAAGAGCAAATCCCAGGTAGAGACAGAGGAGAAGCAGCTGCTGGGGCTCAGGTGGATTTGGGCTCTCTGGACGTGCCCCAGGTTCCTCCCTCCAGCCCATGCTTTTCTCTGTGCTAAGGCTTCTTCCTCATGTCACAGAGCCACAGTGGGAATTAGCATCCTGCTCCCACTTGGAGATAATGATTTGCAGCACAGCTGTAATAGCAACCACCACCTGTTTCTACAAGGACCTCTACGCTGAGGTCCTAAAGATGACTTCTACGGAGGACTTGGATTGTGTGAGTATAGCACATGGAGGCATAAAGTCCTAATATCATTGTGTGGCTTTTGGTTCACCTTTTAATTTTTTTCCCCCTTTTAGTTCTGTTTTTGATTCTTTGGTTATTTCCCTGTTAACTGGAAGGTGGTGTGTCTGTGGCTTCCACACTTTCTGAAGCTTGCCTGGTTTCCTACCAAGATGCACGCTGCAGTCTGCATTCGATAGGACACAGCCTGTATGAGTCTCCTCCCGATGTCTTTTATGGTTCCTCTGCTCTTCTTTATTTTGATTTCTTTTTTCCTTTTGTTTTCTCACTTTTTGTTTTCTTTGTTTGTTTTGTTTTTGCATGTGCAGTTTTGTAAAGCAAACTCGAGGTACTGTATCTCGCAGCTCGTCAGTCTCCAGCGTAAATTCACCGTGAGTTGCTCTCTGTTACAATATTCAGTACATGGATTTTTATCTCCATATTTATAAACCTCCCTCTTTCCCCTTCTCCTGATACCTTCACTTCCCTTCCTTGTTTTTCCCCCAAATCATTCCCATCATTGTGGAAAGCCTCCAGACCAACATACAGTGGAAGGACTGGAAGGTGTACGACATTGCCAAGTAATGCTTGTGATTTGATCGTGAGCAACTCTGTAGTGTTTTGAACATTGACTGTGATTTTTTTCCTCCCTTCCTTCATTTTAATCCCATCCCCTTAATTGTTTTCCTTTGTTTATTCCTTAACTATTTTCCCTCTTCTCCTGTCTGCCCTCATTTGGTGGTTCATCTTGTTCTCACTTGTATTTTTGTCCTCTGTGTTTATTATGTACTGGGCTGATGGCTTTGATGTTCCACCAGTGTTTGCACTTATGGTTCAATAGGAGAATGTGGGCCAGCTATGAGTGTGCTCTTCAAATGAAAGCTTGAGAAGGATTATAAAAGAAACTTCTGGAAATGGGACCCAAGTGAGACCAAATTGGAAAACTCTCCATAAGCATCTTTGGGAAACTTATAAGAGGGCTGAGTATGCCTGTGCTCTCTGACCTTGAGCTGGAGCTTAAAGCTACAGATATGGTAAAAATGAGGCACTCAGTAAACTCCTATGTACCTGTGGTTGAGCGAACACGGTGATAGACCTTCCATTCACTCTATCCCCTTCCTAACAAACAAATCTTGCTGGCTTTGCTGTGAATCGTGGGTGTGCTTTGACACCAATGCAGGTTTGTAGAAAATATCATTGCTCCTGCTGACTAATACAACAGAAATCATCATCAGCTTCTCATCAACCCATCTCAGTGTCTTGGCTTTGGGTTATACCTTTACCGTTTGATGTTATCTTTCTTCTTTAATGCTTTTGAAGGGACAAGTAGGTGCAATTCAAACATGTGTGGGTTTGTCTTACGTGCACCATAGCAGCTACCAAAGGCACAGTGAAGCAAAAGATGTTTTCCACCAGCTTCCTGACATCTTCCTTTTTCCCAGGGTGTTTTGAGGGTCCTTATCTACTGGTGGTTCTTAGACATGATTGTATTAAAAATACGTTGATATGATGTGTGAGCTTTGCTTCTTGTGACCAAGACTGAACTTTTTCAACTAACAAAAGTAGGTGTGACTTGTATGTGCTAAGGTCTGAGATGTCACAGGGCTGGGACAGTGAAAATTTAGGGGAATAAACTAGACCAAGGCAGCTTTTGGCTCACTTCTTGCAGTGCATTTATTGGCTGCAATGGTGTCTTGACAGGCAGAAAGGTGCAGAGAGAGGTCTATTGCTCTTTGGTTCCCTCTTATCCTGCCTTACCCCTGGCAGGAGGAAGGTGATGGTTAAAGGTGGTGATGGGGGAGAGGTGCTGAGCTGCATCATCTCCAACACTCCAGTGGAAGTTGCACTAAATTGGTCGGAGGCAATGTCTGCCCAATAAGAAATGAAGCCTTGTAAGAATGAAGAATCTGGTTCCTTTTCCAAACTTCCATAGGCAGAGCTGCCTTTTAAGAAGGTGAAATCAAACCACAGCTACTAAAATCCCCTTGGAAGGAGGATTTGCCTGCATTTGGAGGCATTTGCCTGCATTTGGAGGCATTTGCCATTGAGGTCTGTTGCTAACTCCCCACCAGCAATACAGTATAATAGAGGCTTTTTTTTGCTGATATGACTCACATCTGGTCTCTGAACAGAATTAATTTTTACTGCAAAAAGCTGTAACTGAGGATTCTTCTCCTCTTTAACATTTCTATGCACCGTCTGGGCAGTAATTTGTAATTTCCTATGCAAACCAGAGCTGGTTTTGACAGATGAGCTGAGCGTGCATTCTCTTCACTGTGGGTATCTAAAGAGCGTTTCTCCAGCAATACCTCCTGTTTTGATTAAATAAATCACTGTACCCCATTACAATGTACAATGTATAAAAGTACCAGCCATCACAGAGCAGCAGTAGAAGCTCCCTGCAGAGTAAAGACACCTGAAGTTCTTGTTTACTCAGTATAAATGTAAGGGTTAGAAATGTGGGGGTTTATCTTCTATCCAAATAGCTAAACTGGAACAACTCCTCTTAGGGCCATGCAGGTGCTCTGGACTCCCATTCCCTGGGTGAATATTAGCATAGGTTCAGGATGCCTTTATACCACTTTGTTTCTACCCACTGGGAGTGCTATTGCTGTAATTACACTGAATAGATAAATGGTGTGATTTTTGGGCACAGATGGAAGTTGAACAGTTTTGCTGATAGAAAAGAGCTTGTAAAAGGTGCAAAAATATCCCCATTCCTTTTTCTCCCTTGGGTTGCTCAAACAGCAGAAAATACTTTGGGCCCTGAATATCATTAAGAAAAGGATCTGCAAAGCCATGGTCATTTGTTTTGAAAGAACAAAGCTCACTCAGAAATGTTTTGAGATATAAAGCGTTGGGTTTTATTCCCCTATCATTTGCTTATTAAAAATATTAATAATTGTA
This sequence comes from Pezoporus wallicus, assembly GCF_028554395.1. Classification (NCBI taxonomy): domain Eukaryota; kingdom Metazoa; phylum Chordata; class Aves; order Psittaciformes; family Psittacidae; genus Pezoporus; species Pezoporus wallicus. The sequence continues at coordinate 851,591 of NW_026637703.1, forward strand.
CATGGGTAAGAAACCAAAGACAAAACATCAGAGCTAGTTTCTTTAAATAATCAAGGAGAAGTAATTTTCTTGTGCTAATTCCAGCCTTTCAAGCTATAAGATCTGTGATACAAGCAGTGCAAGCAGTGCAAAATACATGTTTAATTCACTGAGGAGGGGTAGTTAAATACAGATCTGCTCTATTACTTCAAGAAGATCAGCATTTATCTAAGATACATACTGCAATTGGTGACTAATGTATATGTACATAGGGGATGACACACAGCTAAGTGAATAATTATGTTGTATTTTGACAGTAGTAGGAATTTAAGAGTTCTGGGATGTTGAATTTTCATATAAATCCTTATATTGCAATTGCTGATGAAATCAAAGTGGTGCAGTAACTTGAGGTTTTCTTTGCACTGCTACTGGTTATTATTTCTAATGGGGTCCAGAGGTGTCAGTCATTGCTTGGACATGAAACTAGACATATTCTTAAGGCATTTTCTAGATTGATAAATAAAGCAAACCCCAGTGTTTCACAACCTGAGGATTTTTATTTCCATAAGTGCTCAATACCAACATTGGCCACAAATTATCTTTTTTTGCCAGAACAAAACTTGGTTTTCTTTGAGCAGCACTTTCTTTCCCACCCAGACCATCACAGCACGTGTCTGCTGCATCCACCCAGCTGTAGATGACCTGATAGCGTACAGAGGGAAATGAGAAAGCTTCAATATCTTCTACCAGAATGAATGTGTCATTCACCATCCAAGAACCCAAACTGTTCTTGATCTCTATCGGTTGCTTCTGTATATTCACTGTCTGGGCCTATCTGCTTCATTTCCATCCTCATCATGCACAAAAGGGGGTTGTGACTTCATTCCCTGATGTGTTTAGTCCTGGGTTTTCATAAGAGTCTGGAGTTCACGGTGGGATCATTACAGAATGCTTGTGGTCCCTACAGAGTCTAGTCTGGGCCGTTGCAGCTTATTTCATGGGCTGAGAAAGTTGGGGCTGTTCAGCCTGCAAAAGAGACCTCAGAGCAGATTCCAGTATCTGAAAGGGGCTACAGGGATGCTGGAGAGGGACTCTTAATCAGGGACTGCAGTGATAGGACAAGGGGAATGGCTTTAAACTGAAACAGGGGAGACTGAGATGAGCTCTTAGGCACCGTGTGAGGGTGCTGAGGCGCTGGCACAGGGTGCCCAGAGAAGCTGTGGCTGCCCCATCCCTGGCAGTGTTCAAGGGCAGGTTGGACACAGGGGCTTGGAGCAAGCTGCTCTGGTGGAAGGTGTCCCTGCCTGTGGCAGGGGTTGGAGCTGGAGGAGCTTTAGGGGCCCTTCCAACACAAACCATTCTACAATATGATTCTGTGATTTGTCAGAATGTCTTCTGGAGAGCATGGATTGAACACTTCAGAGGCAAAACACAAAGTAAATGTAATTTAGCTGGATTTTAGGAGAATATCTGGTTTCACGTATTTAACCTTGGTGTGCTTTTCATTAAATTGGGCCATAGTGATGTGGCTTTTAACTTCCATATTTTTGTTGTACCTCTTTCTGTTAAAGAGCCTGTTATTTACTGCTGAGGATGCAATTATTTGATCACAATTCATAGCTGCAATATCAAGGAAGTTGTAAGGTCTGAAAAGCGATCTTGTGACTAATGATAGCAGTGTAGCTTGAGTTAGATTAGACAATTTCTGGCATTTTCTCAAGATAAGAATGTGCATAAAACCATCTGGGGTTAGTATGTGATGTCCTATTTTATGGAAAACAATTAGGAATTTTTTCTTATTAGAGGCATAGAGAACAGCACGCAGGATGGTGAGTTATGGTTGAGTGAAATTACTCTGTTATGAAAAAATTGAAGCTGAAAGCAGTAAAACTTCCATTACAATAACATAACACCAGGAAGCTTTGGCTTGGCTAGCTTCACATTGCTTCAGAGCCGTATGAAAACAAGTGGCTCAGCTGTCTTCAAACTCTAAGCAGTGGCATACAATGATTTCTGCTGCTCTTTGGAGGTGGTGGCCATGGACACCTCATGGGAGTGGTAGCAAAGTGCTAGGTCTTTCTTGAGCTGTGTTATGATACACACCTTGGAAACCTTCTGGCTCGGCGTTGGCCAAAGACTCCAGCCAAAGGGCTTGCAGTGCATCATGAGTGACATGCTCTCAGCGGCTCCTGAAGGACCTTCAGCAGTGCTCAACTGTGTCTCACTCTGGCATCTCAGCTTCTTTCTCCTGATGAGACCTGTGGTCCGCATGTCCTGCATCTGCAGTTCTCCAAATTGCCTAAAAGAGCAGGTAGAGGGAGTGGAAATTCAATCTGAGGATGATAATACTAAAGAAAATATCAAAATATTGCATTTTGATGAATGTTACATGGCTCTAAGATGAAAGAGGGTAGATTTAGGTTGGATATAACTAAGAAGTTCTTCCCTGTGAGGGTGCTGAGGCGCTGGCACAGGGTGCCCAGAGAAGCTGTGGCTGCCCCATCCCTGGCAGTGTTCAAGGCCAGGTTGGACACAGGGGCTTGGAGCAAGCTGCTCTAGTGGAAGGTGTCCCTGCCCGTGGCAGGGGTTGGAGCTGGAGGAGCTTTAACGTCCCTTCCAACACAAACCAGGCTGGGGTTCAATGATTTAGTGAACTTTCTCAATCAAAGTAGTTGGTATCTCTTTGAAAGGCATTTCAGATTTCAGTAGCAAGTTTCTGAACATAAGGGTGTGATACACAGCCAGCATTGTATTAGGCTTAGACCATGTTCAAAATCTAGTTTCTAGCTAATAGACATTAAGAGAAATATTATGCAAGAAAATGTGTTTGTTTGTTTGTTTTTTTTTCTGGGAAACTTCAGTATAAAAAAATCTGATATGTATATATATATATATAAAACCAAATTTAAGGATAATATTGGAGAAGACTGATCAGTGGTTTCTGCAGCAGCTCTTGGTGGTGGCATTTCTGATGCACGCCATTGCACCAGCTTGGTGGGACGGCACAGTACATGTTCCAGGAGAGCTCAGCTGGGACATGGAGCTCATAAAGAAGAGAAGGTGCCAAAGCATCCAAGCAGCAACTCCTGGGGTCACTGGCAAAGCAAATTTAAACACTCTTGATGAGTTCATCTGAAAAAAACCTGTGTTATCAAACCAAACAGAGATAAACCATTCTGCTTTGTGCGTGCCTGCCCCAAACTAAAATGCTACCTTGTTTTTCCAAGTGGAAAATTGAAACGTGGAGAGAGCTTCTCCCAGTTTATGAACAGAAAATATGATTTAGAGGAAAGGTTTTTTTCCATTGCATGTTTGGTTGAAACTGTATTTTAGAAAGAAACTCCCTTTCATCTGTAATCAGAAAATATCCTTTCATGCCCACAATCTAAAATGTAGGTATTTTTAACATCAAATTATGATGTTCAGAGTCAGCTTTCATTATTTACTAAAGCAAAATTTGAAGGATTGCATTTATGTAGCTGATTAAACCAGTAGTTCTGGGAAGCAAAGTGCCATTAACTGAAGCAGCACTTTAAAAGGTTATGATAACAACATCTTTACTCATTAAGGAATACCCTAAGATTAGAATATGACTAAAAATACGCTTTCTGTTTTTGAACAATCTACACAGTGACTGGTTGTATTTTTTTAAGACCAACATTAGTCACTGATTCATTAATATGAATTTATTTGATTCTACATGAATTGTATGGTTTTATTTATAGCCCCAGGCAGGAGTTATTTGACTGCTGGCTTCTTAATCCAAGCAGAAGCAGTGAAGCTACTCAGGGAAGCACATTAGCAGTAATATCTGCTACAGCATTTCAAGCTTACAGGAACTGAAAACTGAGTATATGGCCAATAGCCTTCAAAGAGTTCCAGACATTATATAGACAGAAAATAGGGTAATTATAAAGTGAATTAGCATTCATCTTTGTATTATGTCTGTAGATCAGAAGTGATTATTGCCACTTTCTGAATAGATTCAGAAGGATTTTAAGATGCAAGCAGTGAACAGGATTTCAGATAAGGAGTTGGCTTCATAATTAGGTAGTTTTCTCTTCTGGAAAAAATACTTGTTATCACAGAGGCTCATTTTTTATCAGTTTGTGGATAAGCTGTGCTGCAGCTTATCATGCTTGTACTGGAGATGGTTCGTGTCTGCTCCAGTTCACGCAGGGTCAATAATTATGTGGACCTAACACTAGAGGAAGCAGAGGAAATGATTTTGCCCTGTCTTTTTTCCCATCTGTTCTGCAATACTTTGTGTTGTGTGCATAGACACCATATCCTCACAGATAGGCAGTTGTAATGAAACCAGGTTTTGTTTCAAAGTGACATCCTGTTGGGCCATAAATAACTTCAAAAGCTCTTCTCTGCAAAGAGCTACAGCAGAGCAACAAGGGAGGAGAAGCTGTCACATATGGCCATGCCCCGTTGTGGTGAGAACGTGTAGAAAGCAAGAGTCAGATTAGGTTGGACAGGGAGATAACACATTCCTTCCATTTGCTGCTGCTTTGGCTCCCAAAACCCTGAAACACTGTCCCCAGAGGGACCAACCTGCTCCATTGCTTTACTTCCATTTCCTGCAGCAGACTTTATGTGCAATGTCACTTGCTCCTGATGTTCTTGACTGGTTTGAATAGGATAATGAGCTTGCAGGCAGGCTGCATATTCTCCTGGTAGTGCTTTTACTGTGCTTCAGATATTTTCTGATTTACTTCCTTTTTTTGGTGCCTTTTCACATAGAAAGCAGAAAGGATGAAGGCATTACTTCTGAACCTCCTGCTCTTCAGCTTGTCAGTAGCCAAAGCAGTGGGTGGCCATGTGTTGTAGTCTTTTGGCAGTCACCTCTGCTACTTGTGTCAACATTAAGGATGCATCTCATTTCTAGATGCTGAGAAATTTAAGTCTATAATGTCAGTGTCTGTTTTAAGGAAAGGATTTTGGCAAAATAGGTTTTGCTAATATGAGCATTACTTGGTTGCTCCAGTTTCTCAGTGGTGTATGTACCTGTCAGCACCTTTCAGTTCGCTATGAGTGAGGTAGAGTGGAAGCTTTAGCACCTCAGATATAATTTAAAGGCTGATTTATGTTCTTGGCACAACTGAAACACAACTAAAACCCATCCTGAAATGATACATCTTGTGTCAGAGCTAGCAGATTCTGAGCGTCTCCTCCGCACTGTGATGAGTACCAACCTTGCACCCTCAACCTTCCTCCTCACCACATCCAGGCTGATTTAGGAGGTTTTCTTTTATATCTTGGCTTTGATGGGCTCAGTGCAGACACTTATGGAGAGGCTGTGTCCTGGAAAAGTTGCCTGGTGGCTTATTGTGTGTTCTACTTTGGAGAGTCCCATCAGGGAGGCTGGGACTTTGCATCCCACCACTGCGTGGTGCCTGTCCCATGGAAATAGAGCCCAGGGGATGGGGAGCAGGCAGTTGTGCTCTTCTCCGTGCTCTTGGTTTGCAGATCAACTGAAGGCTTTGTTCAGCAGAAGAGCAGTTTCCCAGCTCTAACTTGTTATTCCTAGGTATTTATTCAATGTTGACAGCTCACTCTGTGAGTTCAGCTCACAAACCAGAAGCCAGTCCCCACCCCAAGGACTTTCTTTATGAAGTGAGAAATATCCTCCAAGAGAAAATGCATCTGGTGGCTTGTGCCAAGGCAGCACTTGGGCACGCACAGACCTGTCCCTAAGCTGTCTTGTTTCCCTGAGCCTGTGTGCTAAAGAGGAGGTTCATTTTTCAGCCCGGTTTGTTTAAGCAGTGCTAGATCTGGAGCACTGCAGAGCAAGGCACCCACCCATCCTGGAGGATGCACAGGACATCCTGGGATGCCCATCTAAGGCACCTTCAACTCTCTGTGCCCATCTGTGCTGACCATGAAGAGCTGCAAATAACAGCTCCTCATGGGAAATCCTTGCATGGGGCAGCAGGTCTGGGCAGTCAGAGGCTTTGCATGTTTACTCATTAGTTCCTTCTAAACCCAAATAAAGCTGTTGCTGGGTGATAACATGGTAATCTTTCATAATGTAGAACCAAAAAGAAATGGCAAATTACACTATGATGAGGTTGCTCAGTTTTGTGTCAGGGGTCACTAGGACAGCTTGGGGGGTGCTCTTCCCTAATGATGGGCTTGTTCTCCATTTGATGTGTGATATTTGGTGCATGGGGCTCTAAGCTATGTCCTCAGTACCTTCTGGTATAATTTACATTTAGAACTGTGATTTTTGACACCAGTTCTTATGCTGTGGTGTAAATGGGGCACTCAGCTGCTGGTAAATTAGTCTGGAATGTGCCTCTTGAGAATGGGGAATGTAGATTTGTGGGTTTGGTGGTTAGCTCTGTGATTTCTGGTTTAAATCAGATGCCTTCACACCTGCCTGGGTGCCCTTCCTGTCTGCAGAGAGTGGTTAAGTAGGTTTCTGCCTCTTTAGCAGAGCCAGGCAGCATCACCTTTGGTAAAGAAGTGATCCCCCAGCAGAGCTCTGAGATGTGAAGCATTTCTGACAGCTCCCACTGTGCTACATGAGCGCTGCTTCCCCCGGGGTCTGTGCACAGTGACAGACCCTGACAGTCCAAATCAGCACATACACGCACAGGAGCTGCTTTCTCCTATTGTCAGGGGAGCCCACAAAGTGCGTCAGGAAAATACATCTGCCTCCCTTGTGGGGTGTGTGTTAAGTGCTGGAGTCCCACGCGGCCCCTCCGGCTGCGGAGCTCAGACTCGTGTGGCAAAGGCAGACAACAAAGCAGGCTGGTGGAAGGAGAATGATTTTCCTGTCTTTGTTAGAGGAAGTTTCATTAAGGAAGAAAATGGGTCCTGGACCTCCATGCAGCTAAATGCAGAACTCCACCCTGGAAGCCAATGGGTTTAGCTTGGGTTTATGCAAAAGCAGAATTTGACTTGCAGTCTTTAGGAGGAAAGCAAAACAGCCTTCCCTGCCTGTGTTGGCTTAGGGAGATGACCCATTTGCATGTGGTGATCAGAAACCAAGAGCTGTGTTGAGGAATTAAAGCATTAAGGCTATGCCAACAGAGGTATCTTCAGCATAACAGGAGGCAGACGTAAAAAAGAGCTACTCTCTCATGGGATAAAGGTGCTCTCATCATATCTGCACTGATGTGTGACTCTCCCCATCGCTGGGGTTTTTTCACAATACACAGAACAGCTCAGGCTTTGATGCTCAGGGACAGATTTAATTTCTCTTTGCTCTTCCTGCCAATCTAATTTCTCTTCACCTGCTGATTTGCTCATCCAGATGTTTCCAGGTGGGGACAGAGGTGCTGTTAATTGTGGGAAGCCTTGTAGGCGGTTTCAAAGCGCTGGCTGTGCTATATGATGTGTGCAGAGACTTTAACCCTTCAGGCTGTACCTGACACTTCCAAAGGGGATGGCCTTGTTTTATAAGCCAAGATAACTCCTTTCCAGAGGGCTTGTTCCATAATGCCTAACATGTGCGGGGGCAAACTAACACTGATGATCCTGCTGGCTTTCCCTGCTCATGTTTTCCGCCAGCCATTTTCTCTCCATTCCTATAATTTCTTTGGCTCAACCCTCTAATCCCCCTTCTCAGCTGAAAAATTCCTCTTGTATTTTTGGTTGTTTTTAGGGAATCAGTTCAAAGCTGGATACTAACTTTCCACCTTCCTCCCCTCCTCAGCAAGCAGCAGAACTCCTCCAAATCCAAGTCTGTTTGGGAGCAGAGGACCAGCCAGATCCGGATGCACAATTTCCGAGCCAGCTGCGAGGCGCTGTACAACGAGCTGGATCCAGAGGAGAGGGTGCGTTATGCCACCACCCTTCACATCAGGCCGGACATGAAGACTCATTTGGACCGACCACTGGTGGTAGAGCCGAGGAGCGAAGGGAGGAACAACATCAGCAAGCTGAGTCCTGTGGATGTGCAGGAGGTGGAGCAGACCAAAGTCAGCTCTGGTGATGGGACAGAACCTCCACGAAAGCACCATCGACATCGGGATAAAGACAAACTGGGAGAGCAAGAGAAGGGTGATGTGACCAAGGATGAGAACGGGGAACCTGGTGTCAACAATAAGGAGGAGCGGCACAGGCAGCACCGGAGCCGCAGCAAGGAGGTGGAAGGGGGAAGTAAGGAAGGGAAAAGTGATCGGAACAGGGGTCAGGAGGGGGGAAAGAGGCACCATCGCCGGGGTTCGGTGGATGAAGGTGGTGAGAAGGAGCACCGCAGGCACCGGCCTCACCGGCACTCTGCCGACCGGCAAGGCAAGGAAGGCAATGGGACAATCAACGGGGCCAGGAGCGAGCGACGTTCCCGACACCGGGGAGGGTCGAGGTCTGGGAACCGGGAAGGGGAGCCTGGGTCCAAGGGCGAGAACGGAGAAGAGCCTCACAGACGGCACAGGTTCAGGAACAGGGCGCTGTCAACCTACGATTCAGTGGAGAAGGAGAACGGGGAGAAGGAGGGGGAGGCTGGCGAGAAGGAGCACCGGAATCATCAGCCCAAGTAAGTGAGTGCTGCATGGTTAGACTTGTCCCTGGGACAGCTCAGGGGCCACGAGACCACAGACACGATTCAGGGAATTATTTATTCCCCTTCCCAAGGTGTTCCCTGCTGTTCTCGCACCCACGCCAGCTACCACCACAACCTGCAGGTCTGTTTTGCTTCACTCAGTAATGCCAGAGGCTCCCAAAGGTGGTTTCGGTCCATGATGGACCATAGAATAGCTCAGGTTTGTGTAAAGGAATATCCTTGATGTAAATACCATCAGACCCTCTAGGACACATAACATGGAGCAGGGAATTTCAAGGAAGTTTCTGTGGGACAGATATTTAAATAGCATCCAGTCTTGCTTATAGTCCTTTGGTTCTCTTTTTACTATTTTATGATGAACCTGTCAGCTGCATCACCAATTGTTACAGCAAGTGGCTTCTTTCATTAAGAACACCGATGTACCCCATTTGGTTTAATTCTTATGTAAGTCAAGTGAGAAAAATTGTACTCGCGAAGCATTTAAAGTAGTTAATAAAGAAGGATAGATTGCCTTTTCAGCTTTATTAGTCTGGTGGAAAAGAAATTTCACTGGGATCCTTTAGAATAGCGCTCATGTCACCGTGGAGAGCTGTGAGTGGCACTGAGATAATAATTTTCCTGTCTATATTATCCTCCTTTCAGATGGATTTCAAAACACTTTGCATACTGTTTAGTTTGATCATGTGCACAAGCTCACTTTCCTCCTCACTGAAACAGAGCTACTGCTGCAGAGGAATGCAGAAGCTGTTTAGCCGCATAAAGCAACATTACAGAGGGGTTTAGGACTGGGAAAGAGAGTCACCATATTTAAAATGAGGTCTCAGGAGAACATTAAACAGCAGAATGTCAGAATTCATTCAGAAGCCAGCTGAAGCTGGAAAGCTAATGTCACTGTTACATGCAAGTGCTGTCTGGTCTTTTCTTACGACGCTCGGTTCTGAGTCTCATTAAACTGAATAAAGTGATGCTCAGTGGCATGGTTCCTCTTAATGTTGGCTCAGAGGACCAGGTCACATACTGTGATACCAGTAGGTTGTCCTGCAGCCTGTGACTTTCCTGCAAAGGACTTCCATGGAGAAAATAGTCTATGGAACCTATGTTCCATAGGTGTGCATGTGTTCTCTGGCTTCTTCCTGGGCCATATCCAACAAAACCTGCTTTTCTACCTTAGGGAGAATAAGTGTGAGATTGAGGCTAGTGGAAGTGTGAGTGTCCCTGTGCACACCCTTCCCAGCACCTACCTGCAGAAGGTGCCGGAGCAGCCAGAAGATGCTGACAACCAGAAGAACGTGACACGGATGATTCAGCCACCGCTGGACAAAACCACCACTGTGAACATCCCTGTCACCATCACTGCCCCGCCGGGGGAAACCACTGTCATACCAAGTGAGTGCCTCTGTCCCCCTGCTTTTTGCTAAGAAGTTGCCAGGAAAAAGGTGACTTTCCAAGGAGCTATCAGCACATGATGGGTGAAGGGGATCTCCTGGCCATCCTTGCAATAGGTGCATAGGAGAAGTTGCTGATACAGGCTCTACAATTCATGCAGCCTGCAGGAACCCAAAAGGCGTTCCTGGGTCACCTGGTGGTTCTGGAAAAGACCACATCAGGCTCCCTGGAGGTGGCTCAACCAGAGCACATTCATGCATCTTTACATAAGAAAAGGAGCAAGAAAGACAATAAAATGTGGTAACTGAGAGCTGTGCAGCAAAACAAGCAACTGCAGCAGACCTTTTGAGCACAGGAGTAGGTCCTGCTTTATTGCCTTCCTCAGCTGCCATGCTGCAAGCTCCAACTCCAGCAGTGCTGTTTTATGGTTCCTCTGGTGCCCCAGAGGCCTGGTGGGCCACAGACCCCTCAGACAAGGGCATGGGAAGCAGTGGCACTGCATTCAAGCCCACAGACCAAATTCATACTTCTTGATGTATTGGCTGAGCCCACTGTGGAGCAGCAGGTCTTTTGTGGCAGCACAGCTACCACAGCATCCATCGGGTGACCCTGCTGCTTTGGGTTCCTGCAGGCTGAGTAATTTTAGAGCTTCTTGCAGTCCTCTGTGTCTCAGTTTCAGCAGATCCACCCTCACCTGTCCTTCTCCACAGCTCCATGCATTGGGTCTATCAGTGTGGATCTACCCTGTTTTACAGATGGTCCAAGACCGCCGTGTCCATGACCTGCACTACAAACACCCGGCCACCAGCTCGTTCTGACCAGGTTGTGGCTCATTCCTGGCAGTGTAGGCACAGCCTGGGAAGTCTTGAGACCTGGGAATGCCAAGGAGGATTGCAGTGTGAGATCCAAGAGGTCCACATCAGATTTCAGGCTGTCAGGACACTGCTTTCCAAGAGGCACAGCCAAAATCTGGCGGCTTCTCTATGTGCTTTCTAACTGTGTTGTCAGCCACACGAGACTGGTCTCCCCCCACCATCCTAATTTCTTCTTTTTCTGAAGTGATAATTTTACTATATTGCAATACTGAGTGTCTGTCAATCACAATTTATCAGCCTCTCTCTTTCCTGGCCATTTCCTTGGTATCTGACTTCAGATGCAATAAGCAGTTTATTGAACATGTCACTCACACACAATGAAGTGTCGTTTTGTTGCAAAATAAAACAAAAAGTAATAAAACCCTGCACCTAACACGTTATAAGTGGGTGGAGGTTTTTGGATTCCAAGTGCTGTGAATGAATAGACAAGTCCGTATCTGTCTAACAAGAGAATTTGTAGTATAAAATGTTTTCCAGTTCATACATTGGAAATTAAGCAAATTATCCTATAAACCCACAGCAAGTAAACTGATGATGGAAATTGGAGAATGCATTTTTAACCTCTGGAAGTGAGATTCAGAACTAACATAAAGAAGAGGTTCATGTAATGAAAAACCTGATGCGAGATGGAGCTTGACACATTTATACATGGGGAGCCCTGCCAAAACTGGGGTGCACTATGCAGGCGCAGGGCTAAGGGTTCCAAGAAATCCCTTCCAAGTCTCTTCCTAACACTGGGAAGTTCGGCATTTAACCCCAAAAGTATTGAAGCTGATCTAAGAATTTGCTCTTCTGCACATTCAAAAGCCAATATGCTTATGAATGCTGATCTATGGGAGAAGATATGAGATAATGGAGTTAGTTAAACTCACTGTCTCTTTTCTTCCCAAGGATCCCTAGCTGCTTCTCTCTCCCTAATAATGTATGATATTTGGAATGGGATTTCCATCCCCAGTTTGGCAGCTCTTGTAGAAATAAGTATAAGGTTTCTTTGTTTGTCAGCACTGGGCATCTTCATTTCCTGGCCATTTCTGATCTATTGCTCATCAGTGCAGCAGTTAAGGAAGATAATTGCAGTGTATATCATAGCGTAGTAAATAGCAGTGATAATAATCAAATGATTGTTCATCACATTTAATCAACGTCTTCAAAGGCTGTTTGCTTTCCCAGCTGCACTGTTTGCATATCCAGCTGTTGCAGGCAGCCTGCTGTGTAAAGATACATTTTTAACTCTCTGGTTTCTGTTTCCTTAAATTCATATTTCAGTGAACAACGTTGAATTTGAAAGTAAAACAGAGGAGAAGAAAGACGTCGATGACTTGACAAAAAATGGGCCTAAACCAATCTTGCCTTACAGTTCCATGTTTATCCTGAGTCCTACAAATCCGTAAGTACTTTGACTCTGTAATACCACTTATTATGGGTTACAGGTACTTCAGGCATGGGCATTCAGAGCAATAGCATCAGCTTGATCTTCATCTCTGCCAGTCAAACACATTGGGCAATGACATAAAAGCTTATGGACGCTGCAGACCAGTTGCTGTCTTTCAGCTGGGATTTTCTGCAGGAATATATTGGTAGGACAAGGAAAAGATGCTGCTTTAGACAGACTCTTCCGAACCGCCCTGCTGATGGGCTGTTATTTGCTCTGTTGTATCACTATAAAAGGTGGGAGCATCGACCACCACTTGGAGAAACATTACCAGGAGACACTGGTTGGGGGCCTTTTTTGATGTCAGCAGATTCCTGCAGGTTCCTCAACTGGAATTTGTGCTCTACTGTACTAGGACCCTCACATCTCTGAAAACCTTCAGCTTCTGGGAAAACATGACTGTTTTTCATTTGCCAGTGCTGAGCGTACCGCCCATGGGATCTGTTGGGATTACAGCATTTCTTCCGCTTCAGGCATCTGTACCTCATGGGGAGCTTTGTACTCAAAGCCTGTAAATACTGAGTATGTCACTCTGAAGGCTGCAGGACTAGACAAGAGCAGCAGGAGTTGTAATAATTGTAGCATGAAGGCCTGTGAGTCATTTTAAGCAGTAACTTGGGGCGATGGAGGGCTTTGAAACTTCTGCCAACCCAGAGATCTGCTAGGAGCAGATGCGATTGTCTCTCTCCGGCTCAAGTAGACTTGCTGCAGATCCTTGACGTTGGTGTCTCAGGTTGTACTCCGCAGGCTCAGGCGCCTAAGGGGAACTCAGGCCCTTCCTTTAGCACCTTGGTTCAAGAGAACAGTGAGTGCTCCTGCACCCCCTGCTCTTCAGGACTGCGACATCCTGGCTGCCTGTGCAGCTGGTGGAACAGAACAGGCTGCTCTATGTACGCATCTTTGACATCAGAAATGCTTCTCTGGTGGAATCTACAGTCCAGCACCCCTGGACAGTGGACAGGCTGAACACTTCCTTTAGAAACAAGTGCCAGATACATAGTTTAGGCTACAGCCCTCCAAGACAATACAGCTATGAACACAGAAGAAATTCATCAGTGGGAGAAGTTAGAGGCTATCTCTCAACACCAGCTGTTAGAAAAGGAGAATGACCCCAAAATGAGCATTGGCTGTAAAATGTCTGCTGAAGGCAGCATTTCAGAGTGGAAAGCTGGGTGATCCAAAGCCCATAAGGGTCTGAGCTGAGGAGAGGACTGGGCAGACAGAGAAGCAGCAAGACCAGAGAAGCTGTGGCTGCCCATCCCTGGCAGTGTTCAAGGCCAGGTTGGACACAGGGGCTTGGAGCAAGCTGCTCTAGTGGAAGGTGTCCCTGCCTGTGGCAGGGGTTGGAGCTGGATGAGCTTTAAGGTCCCTTCCAATACAAACCATGCTGTGATTTCTATGAAGACTTTAGTTTCACTGTTTGCTTGTTTTCTCCCACCTGCCCCTTCAGTTATGACCTTCTGAATCTCACAGTCCAGGAGCTGGTATGTTGTTTCAGTCACCTTGCAGTTTTCCCCAGTTTTCTCCCCAAAAGCTGCACTGCAAGATAGTTCCCTGTCTTGCAGTGAAAACACAAAGTCCACTGGGAGAGATGTATTACACAGGACCACGGAGAAAAAAAGAAGGTGAAGACCAAGCTTCAGGAACGTCAGCAGCTTGGTTTTCTTCCTCTGGGCAAGATGCAGATTCAGCTGGATCCTCTTGGGTGTTTTAGTTGGTCCTAACTTGTCAAGGGAGAAGTTAGCTTTCAGCTTTCTGGAGCAGGTTTTCACAACAGCTATTGCTACCCCCCTCCCTTCCAATCCCTGCTAGGGATGCGTGACTTGGATCTTGCCAGTGGGCAAAAATGGTGTGAGAAGCACAAATGCAGTGTGCTACTTTTCAAGTGCTATCGCCATGCATCTAAAATGATTCCTCAAGAACCACTGGCACTTTACAAATGCTCCTGCATCTCACTGCTGGTTATGAACAATGAAGATCTAAAAATAGGGACTTGTAATTCCTTCGATGAATTGAGTTTGATTCACGAATTACAGTTACAAATGTTATTGAAAATGTTGGCTTTCACGTCTATGGATTTGTGGAGTATGTAGATGATAATCTTCTCCTGTCAGATTGATAACCAGAGTTCAGGGATCCACAAAAGCACTTTTTTTCATCTTGTTTTGTATCTAATCTGTTTCCTTGGTATTTGTAACTCTTTTTCCTTCTGAATCCATTAGCAATTCAGAGAAAAAGACTATATCAGTAAATGTGAAAAATTAGTTCTAACTGTTCAGATATTTGCTTAGAGAAAATGTGATGTAGGAACTGAATTACACTCTCAGATAACAAGGTTGCTGGTGAGTTGTACCTGTAATTTGATTCTTGGTCAGAATGTAAGTCCTTTATTCAGCAGGCAAATATGTTGCAGAGTTCTCTGTGCTCCTAAGTATTGATGAATAGCGGTCAGAAAGAGTTATTAGCTGAAGTCTGTGAGGAGTTTTGCATTTCTTGGAAATTGAAGCATTTGTCACTTTTCTTGGACACAATTTGTTGAGGGGAAAAGTATTAGGTTAAAGCAATCAAATATATTACTGTAAAGTATTTGTGCAGCTTATAAGGCATATTTATCTTAGAATAAATTGCTGGCAGGGGTGCTTGGCAAGGGAGTGATTGGTAGAAGTAATACTCATAGCCACAAAGCCAGTTTCAGCTAAGAGTCTGAGTGCGTAGTGTATATCTCAATTTTAAAGGGATTTATTGGTATTAAAAGGATTTCAAACCTAGTTTTGAACTCGCAGGACTTTAGCCTGTGAGTTCAAAGTGAAAAAAGGGGGGGGGGGGGATATATAAACATAATTTGCAAAACTGAGTCTGAATGCTTGAAAGCTCTCAATGCTCTTATGATGATAGATAGACAGGTAGATAGAAATTAGATAGATGTCATTGCTTTGCAGAGTGGGTACAGAGCAGCGCAGCAATGTTAAACGTCTTACTTGAAATCTCACCATAGATCAGCTGCAAATTGAAGTTTAAAGCCATTGATCCTGTTTTCTATTTTCTTACTATTATTGTAACAGGAATTGGAACTGGATGAGCTTTAAGGTCCCTTCCAACCCAAACCATGCTGTGATTTATATGAAGACTTTTTAATTTCATTATGTTGATATTAGGTGATATTCCTTACGATTGTTGTCCTTCTGCCAGCCTTTCATAGCCCTGCACTTGAATTCCAGGACCTGCAGTATTCCTCCTAAGTGCTTCTGTTGTTTGCAGGATTCGGCGCCTTTTCCACTACATCGTCAACCTGCGCTATTTCGAGATGGTCATCCTCATAGTTATAGCCCTCAGCAGCATTGCTCTGGCTGCAGAAGACCCTGTCCAAGCGGAGTCACCAAGGAATGATGTGAGTACCAAGCAACATGGCCACAATAAAGTTGTTCTGCTTCTCCCAGCAGTTCTGCACAAGGCATGTCCATTCCTATCCCTAAAGGGTAACACGGTGCACTGGCAAGTGCAGAACTGGAGCTCTGCATACTCAAATTAGCTTGCTCCACTATCAAAATGTTCGCAAATCCCATCCTTTTCTACTGCTTCAACCAAATGAGAATTTGGAAATCACTGGGTTTATGGCTGGTGTGAGTTACAGGGAAGATGCCTGCAAATCTCACACATCATTCAGCAATGGGAAAGGCTCTCTAGTCACAAGCCAGGGCTGACACTGTCCTACTGTCCCCTTCTCCTGCCAGAGCAGAGCCCAAGGATGTAAAGCCAGATACAGCTTTTTAACTTGGTAGAGTATGGCAGCAATATCTTAGAATTAGTAGCAAATCTACTTGTTCATGGATATCAAGCCAGATTTGGCATCTTCATAGATGGGTGCTGTTACAAGTAGAAGTAGGAGTATGCCACCTTGAACATGAGAGCATCCTGCTCAGGAGCATTCATAAGGCAGACAGCTGGGTGTCTGTCTCTCAAGCACATTCACAGAGCTAGTTACAGCTGCATGGACAACTGACACTTTACAGAACTGAAGATGATAGAAATTGCAAGATGCAGTTGACTGATTTGAGGCTCTTCAGTGTCAATAGTTGCGCTATCATGTGATGTTTATAATGACCTAATACCCATTCACTATGTATAATGATATGAATTTGACTGTGAATAGATGGATCCCATCCGTATGAAATTTAGGAGATGGCTGGGTGTTTGAATGGACTGGTATTGCGTTTATCAGGATACGTGCTGAGAAGCCTGTGTTCATCCACCCCTTCAATAGATTAAGGAACTGAGTTGTTCAGAGCACAGGCTGGCAGACCAGGGCAGGGCAGGAATTGCCTGGCCTGGCCTCCTGCTTCTGTATCTGGTCAGTCCTAGCTTTTTCCAGAGGAGGATCCACAAATTCCCATGTCAATAATGAGCTGAAGTAGCTATGAGCAGTCTCTGTCCCTCATCCTTAATAACTGGGGAATGAGTTTTGCAAAAAGGATTTTAGCACTCTCTTACTCTCCCAAGGTCTTTCACAGCACTATCATCAGCTACAGCAGAAGGGAAAACCAGGCTGCTACACAGATGCTGGTGAATAAGCTCTTTTAGAAAGGATATTTAAATATTTCTATTTGAAATATCCAGTTTTGAATTATTAAAGCTGCCATACGTGCAGGTGAACTGAAGCAACTCATGGGCATGCACACGGCAGTCTGGCAAGGACTGGAAAACATGTTGCTGTTTAAATCAGATGATGCAAGTTTGTGCCTAAACTGTTTGAAAGCCTCCCATGAGTTATTTACCTATTAAAGCAAATAGACTGTTGCTAGAACAGACTCTTTGCTCATGTGCAGCTTGTTTCAATGTGTAGTCTCCCCTAATATGAGTTTCTCTTTCCCATTTAGGCTCTGAAATACTTGGATTATATATTTACGGGTGTCTTTACCTTTGAGATGGTGATCAAGGTAAGAAGGTTTCTAAGCAGAAAGGTTCACCTCCCCTTTCAGATTTACATATCTGCTTCTGTGAAGCTGGAGAAAAAGAGTGAAGCACTGCAAATATCTCTGAGGTGCCTGGAGAAGTGGTGGTGGTGGAAAGCCTTGCTTCCAAATGCTGTTCCTGGGATAGACAGTGCACAACAGATGCCTTTCTGAAGCGGCTCTCCTGCTTTCTTTAATCTCCCGTTTTATAAAGGAAAATAAGGATATCTTTAGTAGGTGGTTGCGTAAGAGGATAAGAAATGTATCTGATGCAGAAATGTCTGTGCGTGGCTAAGGACACAGGAGCCGATAGACTTCACTGAGACATGTCTGATTCTTCCTTTTTTCCTTTGATGCTGACCAGGAATATTAATAACAACTGATTCTTGGTCTGTCATGTTTCCAAAAGTTGAGGATTTATCTTTTTACTCAGTAGGGTGATAGGTTTTGCTAAGACCATGAGGCGGTAACTTTCCAGAAAGCACAATACTAATGAAGTAAGGATTTATTCTTGGGGTAGTGATGGAGTTAGTTTTTACTGTCAGAGCAAGGTGCAAAAGAGATGAAGAATAAAAACCAGATTTCCTTTGTTCAGTGAAAGGAATTGAAGCTATGTGAGAAAAGCAACCTTTCATGGACAGTGTAGAGCTCTCAGAAAATGACGTAAAACCTAGCATGCACTTCAAAACTCAACTTGAGCAGCATTGCAAGGACGGGGTCAGTCT
The DNA here is from genome assembly GCF_028554395.1 of Pezoporus wallicus. NCBI lineage: Eukaryota > Metazoa > Chordata > Aves > Psittaciformes > Psittacidae > Pezoporus > Pezoporus wallicus. The sequence continues at coordinate 869,455 of NW_026637703.1, forward strand.
TGTGCAGACGTGCAATATCCTCTGCCAGTTGTTAACTCCTACTAATATGGTAAGATTGGGGTAGAATGAAATCAAACTGTTTGGATGTTGCACACACAGACTGCTGCTCCCAGACATTAATGTATGTCTATGCAGAGAGTCCTGTGTAGCAGTTAGGGCTGCTGTCTCTAGTGTTTTTGGTGATGGTTTATTGACTTCAGCTTTGGTTTTGACAGGGCCTATTAGATGAGCATCTTGACTAAGTACCCAGACGATGCCCTGCTGCTGTAGAGCCCTGTAGAAGAGTTTGTTAAGGATCATTTGATTTAGGACATGCGTCTGTTCCTCAGTAGTGTTGATTTGGTACTTGTTTTATTAAAACTCTTTTCCTCTGTTTCTCCTGAAGATGATTGACCTGGGGCTGTTACTCCACCCTGGCTCCTACTTCCGTGACCTGTGGAATATCCTGGACTTCATTGTGGTCAGTGGGGCCTTGGTGGCATTTGCCTTCTCGTAAGTACATGTTCATTCGCCTCCCAATTTCTAGGAAATAAGCTGCAGAGGAGGCAGAACCAGGGCACAGCCCTAGTTGAAGTGCAGCGTTTGTGGCTCCGTTTCTCAGTGAAATGTTCAGTTTCTGTCCTTTATCTTCTCAGAGCTGGGGGAAAGCAAAAAAATAATTCCCTATATTTGTGTTGTAGAATCCCTTGAAAATTCTCCCAGCTTTAGGGGCTCATTCAAACCTTAAACCAAAGATTTTTATGACTCTTTGGCCAACTTCTTTTCAAGGACACATGGGAACAGTTTGTGGCAGTCCAGTGTCTTCAGGCAGTTGTTTTAAAACTTGTCCTTACTATAAAAGAACAGTTAACGCCATCAGCTGAGAAGTCTGTGAACTCTTTACAGCCTTATTTCTAGAGTCATGGATATTTCTGGTTCATAGACCTTTGGTGTTTCTCCTCCTCCTCCTCCTCTCTCATTCAGGGTACTTTGATTTCCAGACAGTTTCACTTCACAGATTAACTGCACCCTCCCTGAAACACAGCTCTCTACTTAGGACATTAAAGAAGCACATAGATCATTATTTAGTGTCATGGAGGATTTTGAGCAACAGTCACAGAGGAATCGCCTTTTAAAAATGAAGATTAGCTTTTCTTTTGAGCATTTTCAAATGAAGAGAGCAGAGGAAGAACAATGCAGGTTATTCAGAACTTGGGGAGCTCAGATTTGGAAGATGGAAAGAAATTTTCCATGTATAGTTGTTGCCTATGGAATAATTGTTTTGCAAATGTTTTCCTGAGACACTCCAGGAGATGACCTGGAAACAGATGTGGCCAGTTTAATCTTCTGCTAGATTAACCTTGAGTAATTACATGAACATTTAGCAGCCCATGTGCAAATTGCACTCACTTGTGTATTGACATTATGATTAGAGAAGGTGAAGGAATTATTTTACTTGCTAATGAGAAAAAACATTCACCTTTGCTGAGGAACTGTGGAATTGTCTTGTATATTCTTGACTGCAAGTAATTTTTAGGCAGCCAGCCACAGCCTTTTATGTGCTCTGCTGATGAAAAGGACTGCCATGTCCCTTGCAGCTCAAAAAGTTTACTGGGACCTTTCTGGTAAGGTTGGCCTGGAGTATTTCTTGAGTTTTTCGTTTTCTGAGGTGTCAAAGTTCTTTTCACGTGAAGGCTGTGAGATCTGCTGTTCATTTTAGATCTTCTGTTCTTCATAGCAAATGCTGGACAAAAAGCCTAAGCTAATTTCACCAAGGAGTTGACGCGCAGAAGGAGATGGGATTGACATTGTCAGTATGATTTGTGAGCCAGTTGAGGAGTGACACTTTGGGGATATTGGGGTCTGGGCTTTCTGTGCCCAATCCTACGCCAAAGAATTTAGATCTTGGAGCAAGTCATGTCCAATACAAGTTTTTCAAAGGAATTCTGCCCTCCCTTCTTCAAAGGCTTTGTCCTTATTCATTGGAAATTTGATTTTCAGAGGAGCTGACTGCTCCTTTGTAAACAAGAGTATCTTGAGATGGAATTGCTGGACTGGTGAATGCCTTGCTTACCTCCAATTTGACATCCCAAACAAGGCTGCTTTCTAAGATGGACCAGATATGTGTGTAGCTTGGTTTCCCTGCGCATGAGTTTTATTAACACAACATCTTTCACAAGTGGATGTGGTCAGACTGAGTCAAGCAAAAACTTACTAAAAGAAGTATAGCAAATTTACAGAGCTCCTCTAAATTGAAGAGGGGTAGAAAAGAACAGTAGAATTAGACACAAGTATTAGTTTGCAGAACAATATTACCCAAGTCCGTCATTCACTGAGAATTTCCCTTTTCCATTAAGAATTCAAACTTACAAGACAGACTGGGAGATGAGGCATTTTGTGAGCCTTTCAGAGCAACTCCATGTGCTGTGAGAACAGACAGCAGGCTTTGCCTTTAAAACATCTTCTTTTTGAACAAGGCTTTCTTAGAGACAAGTTATGGATTAAAAAAAGTAATTTTTAATCTTTCTGAGTCTTTTTGTGCTTAGGTTTTCTATTGCTTGCATTGGCCATGAATATCTACCAGCACCTCATCAGCCTCTAAATAAATTACTTGTTACATCCCCAACTGTGCTTCATAATAGTTTGCCCCTAGCTGCTTCTGTTTTACATGCTCTTTGAGTAAGCATTGAGCAGGGATTTGCAGAAAGCCAATGCATTAAATCTGCCTGCCTCTTTATTGTGTCCCCGATTAAAGTGAGTCAAACTTATTTCTGAGACCTGGGGAAATCTGAATTACTTCTGTGGTTTTTATTATGGCTGTAACCTCTTCTACATGCCCATGTTTCTTCAGGCAGGGAATGCTGACATCCAGTTCTGAGAGCACTGCAGTGTCTCTGCTCTAACCTGTGAGCAGGAATCCAGTCACTCATGGGAGATGATTTGCTGTCTGTTCCCCCCAGTCCAGTTATGAACACTATCAAGTCTCAAACTGCTCAGATGAAAATAGATAGTCACCTCCTTAGCTCAACTGCATGGTTTGGTTAAACCAGGCGGATGCGCCAAGCCTGCTGAAGTTGGATAATCCTGAAAAAGAGCTTTTGGAGAGCAATCTGAGTAATCTTCCCCATTTTATTAGTAGTTTTTTTCCTAGCAAACACTCCAGGCCTGTCACTCAGCATCAGTGTCACTGTAAAAATGTATTTCATGTGGCTGTTACCAGGTTGTTTGCAAGAATACCTGATTGCCACTCAGTGGGTGGGATTTAATTCATGCATGTTCTTGACCTCCTTGGTGTCCAGTGAAGGTGATACGAATCTACTTCTTCCTGAATAGACATGTCACTGAAAAAGCAGGAAAACAGCTTCCTGAAAGCTTCCATCTGGAAATGCATCCATCTGGAATATTGCAAGAGACTATTTGTTTAGGCAGTATGAGACAGTATCAGTGGTTGCTGCAAGGTTCATAAAATCCATCTCAGTCTCTCAAAGCAGCTATCAGTCTGCTTTGTGCCTGGAGCTGTTTAGAAGCTCTTCTGTGCTTGACTGTACTTCAAAGCAGTAAATACACTTTAAAATAAGGCCCCCAGTGAGATGCTAGAAACATCAGTAATACCAATGATGATGATAATAAAATAATGTCTTCTATTTAACAATGTGTTTCAAACAGAAATTCCCTTCTTTTTCTAAACATGCCACAAACATACAGACATGTTTTGGTCTTTAGGGAAGTAGAATTAGAGGAGCTTAAAGCAAGCTAGCAAATTTGGCATCAAAATTTGTCAGCCTCAGGTGTAAACTGTATTTGTTCAATAGAAACAGCTGATGAATAGTCAAAAGAGACTGCGTTTTTACATTTTCCACCACAGAAAGAGAGGGCTGAGCTGCACAGAATCTCACACAGCTCTTTGGAAAAGCAAGCAGCATTTGCCAAACAACCAAGGTTATTGTCCCCCAGAGTGTCAGGAGGAGGGAGGTAGATTCTCGCCCTGTCTTGTCAGATAAAGGGCTGATGCACCATGGAGGATGTGTGGCAATATCCTGTACAACCAACTTGCTGCCTCCTTGCTTGTTTTTATGAAGGTGGAGTTGGTGGGTGTGGGACAGGGGATGGGAATATCTGGCAGCCCATATCTCTATGTGCATGGGGGGCACTGTATAGCTTTACCTTTCTGTTTGTCATTGACTCTGCTCTTTCTTTGTCTTCTTCTTGCTGGAATCTCTCTCTAGGAGTTTCATGGGGTAATATGTTATTCCTGTCTCTTGCTGCACTGTTATGCCTGTCAACCGTGTGTACACACACTTGCCACTGTGGAAACGAACCATGTTACACCCATTGCATCGACTCCTTTGTGCCTTTATTACTCATTATTCAGTGAAATGTATTTCCCCTTAACAAACCACATTCATCCTAATTTTCCTGAAGCAGAGGATAGAAGCAGACTAGAAAGCAAATTAGACCAGAGAGTCAGAAACCATGATAAGCAGATATATTGAACAGAAAAGATTTGAGGGGATGGCTTAGTGGGTGCATTGTTAGTATGGGAGCTTGCAATTCAGGAAAATCCTAATAATGAGGTTGAAAGAAGCAATTTTATTCTTAGAAGTCTCCTTCTCTAAACTGTATTAACAGTGCTAGAAGCTTCAGAACTAATTTTGTGCAATCTGGGCAGTGTGACTCAGCTGGGATTCAGGCTGTCATCCTCTGACATTGGTGAATAGTCTTTGACGTGAAAACAGAGCACAGAGAGCTTTTTGAGAGGTTGGCAGGGGCAATTTGTAAAGGGGGAGGTAACAAAAGTTGGGTTTAACCATCTGAAAGGAGGTGGAAGTGGTGGTGTTGGTGCAGTACAGCACAGATTTGCTTTGGGGATTGAAGAGGAGGAGGAGCTGCGTCTTCTCATGCTGTGGTTCCAAGCAGGACAGGAGCTGGGTTGGCTCCTTTGTAACAGATAAGGCAGAGATGGGCATGAGGATGTGGACCAGGAAACCAGGCACTTGTTTCTTTATTCCATCTAGGAAACCAGATCATTTAGACCCTGGAAGAGGGTGGCTTTGTGCTTGGGCAGAGTTGTGTGACCTCATTTAGTCTTTGGTGGAAGAAGTTAAGGCTGAGAGTTGGGATTGTTCAGCCTGGAGAACTCTGGGGAGACCTTATTGTGCCCTCTCAGCACTTAAAAGGGGCTTATAAGAAAGATGGGGAGAGGCTTTTTATCAGGGCCTGTTGCAGTAGGACAAGGGGTGGTGGTTTTAACTAAAACAGGTTGCCCAGAAAGGTGGTGGATGCTCCATCCCTGGAGACATTCAAGGCCAGGCTGGATGTGGTTCTGAGCAACCTGATCTAGTTGAAGATATCTCTGCTCATTGCAGTGGGTTGGAATAGATGAGCTTTGAAGATTTCTTCCAACCCAAACCATTCTATGAATTCATGTTCTGCCCTGGGGATCTCAGGCAATTGCACAAGGTTGTGACTATACCTGACTCTGAATAGTTGATGGCATGAGTCTGTGACACCCATGTCACGTGAAATCAGAGGTGCTGACAGGAGCAACAGAAACAAGAAGCTTCCATTTTAAAGAGCTATTAATTTTTGAAAGGATCTTTTATTTATTAAAGGAAAAAAAAAAGGCTGTGTCAAGCTCTTTTAAAATATTTTTAATGTTTTAAATAGCAGCAAATTGCCCCCTCCAAAACCAGAACAGGCCTAATGCAATTTATTTCCTGTGGTGTTCTCTTGTTTTAAGCCACTGGGTTCCTCTTTGCTGTCTTTATCTCTTCTGAGGCTCTTCTGAATTTTGCAGTTATTATTCTGCAGTCATCTAAGATCTTGTTCCTTTCAGAGCAACGTATTTCTGTTGTGAGAAATATTCTGGTTAAAGGTGTGCTTGAATACACCCTTTAACTGAATCCTAGCTCCATCTGGACCTTTTATTTTGTGGGACACCTGGCTTTGTCTTAGAGCGGTGTATAAATCAGTATTGGTAGAAGGGTTCTTAAAAACACTGAAAACAACCCTTAAGGTTTTATTTGATAGGTTCGAGTAGCTGCAGAAGATCCGTTTAATTAAAATGCAATTTGCATCACTACAGTTCAGAGTGCCAGTCCTATAAAAGAAACCTCACTGTTAGGTTCTGCTATAGAGGAATCTCGCTGTGGCAAGAAATCAGAATGATTTCTCAGGATCAACATGTGACTGAGATCATAAATCCTGTTAACATTTAACTGGTTGTGTTCTTTATTTGCTTAGGTGCCTGAAAGGGGGAAAAACCCAATAAATCAACCCTTCCTCATGACCTTCATTCGGGCAGAAGGAATTTAGGAAAACCGGAGCTGTCTGCTGTTTACCTCCAGGCTCAGTGCAGTCACCCACATGCATCCCCTTGTGAAGGAAAAACAGCTTCTCTCATAGACCCAGGAGGGAGGATTTGCTCTGTCCCGCTCTGTCCCACCTCTTCATTAGTCCCCAGTGGGTCTGTTTATCCTTCCTAGATATATTAAGCCCACAGAGGTTGTTGCTTCAGGCTTGGAGCCAAGCCTGTGAGACTTGAGCTTGCTCCTTCAGAGCCAAGAAGTGTCTCTGTTCTTGTCTTGAACTTCCTTTCCAGGAGCCCTTACTAGTACAGTTGTTACTTAGCACAGATGCATGTCAGTATAGAAGATAGGTGTTTAGGTTTCCTGGAATCAGGAGCACTGGAAGACAACATGCAAAATATTCTGTGGTTCTGTTTGAACCCAGGTGATGACTCTTGAGGTTTACTAGTTCACTTGCTACCTGCCAGTGCTGTGCTGCTAAGCTGGGGCTCTGTGTGTTAACCTGCAAACCAGAAACACGGCCACAAATGATCAAGAATTGAATACAGCTCTGGGCCAATGTATCCCACCTCTTTTTTTTTCTCCTGCTGCCCCAACCACATGTCCCTTAACCCTTCACTCTCCTCTCACCACTACTTCTCTTAGTTCCCACCTCTTCACTCTCTCTCCCCTGGCTTCCTCATGTAGTTGAACTCCAAATGGCTGGGGAGCATGGAGAAACCCAAGAAATTTCCTTGGCCTTCCAGAGAGTGAAGGGACCAGGAGGGGCAGCCAGACTGATGGACATGTGCTGGGTGACCATCAGCCATGGGCACAGGCTGGCTGGCCGTGCTAGGTGGTATCTCCTTCCTGGTTACCTATTTCCCCTTCTCCTTCCCTCCTGCCACCAAATGTCCTTCTCGAGAGGCTGAACAGATGGTTTTGCAGCCAGGGTATTGCTGAGGATCTGACACAGCTGCCTGAGGAGTAGGTGAGCTCCAGTTTGGGCAGCTCAGCTGGAGGCTGTGGTGACAAGGAGGTGGCTGCAGTGCCCGTGCAGAATCATTGCTTGCTAGGAGCTGCTTGAAAGCAAGTTGACAAAGCCAAACATGGGCCAGATCTTCATTAGTGCTGAAACCTGAAGAGGAAGCCAGGAAAAGCTGTGTTTGCAGTGTCTGCTGCATCTCAGTCAGATTAAAATGTTTGTAATAAGAATGAAAAATGATTTCTTTTAAATATATAATAGGTACTTTGTGGCATAAAATCAGTCCTGTAACTCCATGAGTATCAGCTCAATCACCTGGATTTACAGCTGTGCCAGCAGTCAGGCATGACTGAAATGGTTCTAAAGCAGCCCTGAAAGGTGAGACAGGGAGAAGAGAGGTAAATCTCCACCCTGTTTCCCCTACCCTCTATTCCTATTAAATCACGTGCAAAGGCAGCTTGTGTTCCGTATATAAGTCATGGGGATGCAGCCCAGGGCCCTCCAAAAATTCCTTGTGTTTCACTGCTTATTGCATTTCAGGTCAAGTGCAGTGACTGGCAATTGGAGAAAGAGACCAGGTTGGAGGCAAGAATGTGTGTTTCTAGGTTGCAGGTTCAGATCCAGGGCAAGTTTTGAGTAGCACAGTATTAGCACTGAGTTATTAGTCTTTTAGTAGTAGATAGACTGCAAAAGGGCACCTTCCAGGGCTGAGAAAGGTCAGCCAGCCATAGAAATAGATGGTTTCTTCCACTCTTGGTGCTTATCCCTTTGCATCATGCACAGGGCTGGGTGCTAGCAGGGTGGGGGAAGCTTTGTGGTCCACTACCTGGTGCACCTCTTGTGGGTATCTTGGGTTACTTGGATTTCTACTGCTTTGCAGTTGGAGAAGAGGAATGTTTAGAAAATTGGAAGAGCATAGAATAGGTATATCAGCATCTATTCCACGTGTTACTCATTCACACCTGTGTTACCTCAATACAGTCTCAGACCCAAACCTCTAGTCATGATTAAAACTCTGTTAAAGATTTTCATCCCATTTTTCACTCCATAAGAAATGAAGGGGAATGTCATTGTTTTGCTGTTGGGTTGGAAGGAGATATAACCGTGTCTTTTTTATTTTACCTTGGAAGTGCATGAGGAAAGGAACTCTGTCCTTCCCCTTAAAACCTCTTACTGGTTAACAACAGGAGTGGTCTCAAGTCTTGCACTCATGTTTAACAAAACCTAAAACCAAAATGTGACTTACAGCACCTGCATGTGTAAGTGGGAAGTTCCCTAGCACTGTTCCAGGCATGTAATATTGCTGTCATATTACATGTTCCCGCATGGGTTTGGTAGCATGTCTTCTAAGAGAGACTCGAGTATGAGAGTATGAGCATGGGGCAGCTCTGGTCCCCAGGAGAGCTCTGTCCCTCACCATGAAGTCTCCACTTCCCTCTGGTCTCTGCTTGTCTAGACACAGCGTCCCCAGAAGGACACAGAGGAACACCCTCCTGCCTCACCCAGGTGCCTGGGAGGCAGGAGAGCCAAGTGTGACTTTCCCCCTTCTCCTGCCTGGGGCTGGGATGGGTGCACTGAGCCTCTTCTCCTGGTGGCTGCAGCCAAGGGTTGCTGCTGCCCTGGCTCTGCCCATTGACTGGGTGGGAATTTGGGGCAGGAAGGTGACCAGCTCCTGGGTGATGTTCGGTGAGTAGCTGGGAAGGGAGTGAAAGATGGAGAGCACGTATGGCTGAATGCTGCAGGGGCCATGTCCTGCCCACAGCCTTCCGCCTGTGAAGTGATGAACACACCTCAAGTGGGCGTTCATCTGCAGTCCTCACTAGGACAGTCTGCATTTGTGGTGGGGACAGCAACCAACACCTGCAAAACCCCCCCAAACCAAATCAATTCCACAACCAAAACCACACGGAACGTATAGATGCTGTAGTTAATGACCTGAGGACCAAACTATTCCCTCTGTTGTTCTTGTGCCTCTTATCCCTTGCAGAGGAACCAAAGGCAAGGACATCAACACGATCAAGTCACTGCGAGTTCTGCGAGTCCTAAGACCGCTGAAGACCATTAAACGGCTGCCAAAACTAAAGGTTAGAGAATAACCACAAATCTTTCCTTCTCTGGAGGTTTACAACCGAGCTGAGCGGAAGCTGATGGACTAAACTTATTCCAAGTTATTTCTGTTCCTTTTATTTCATTGCAATTAATCTCTTTGCCAGATTTATAAAAATAACCATGCAGATGTTTAGCAAATGTCAAACACTTGTTTCTTTTGCAAACACTGTGTGCAATGTTATGAATTATTGTGAACCCACATTAAAATCAAACATCTAAAAAAGGAAAAAGGAAAAAAAGCAAATAAATTAAATTACAGTTCGTGAGTGTGATGCTAGAAATGATACAGGAGAAAATGAATTTTGGAGTGTTTGGCTTTCCCTAGAGAACTTCACATTAACATCGCAAGATATTCCACAGTCAGTCTAAAGAGAAGTGTCATTGCTGTATGAGGGCTTAACTCTGTTCATCTTTTCTGTTAAAGGATATATAACACAGGGTTTTGCAGCAGTACCCTTTCATCTCTAGGATACTGTGTTATACAGTAAGATTAAAGTAATGGTTACTTATTCAACACCATTTCACAAACGCTTTGAGGTACAGCCAGCCCCTGGAAGCAGAGAATGGAAGGAGCTACAAGATTCAATTCAATTTCTGCAACTCTTGAATACCTACCATAGAACATCTTCATGCGGCATCACTGCTTGCATGCTCTTTTCTGTGAGAGACAAGGAAAAAAGCAGTGGGTGCATTTGCAAAGGTGAAGCTATGTCTGACAAATCCTGGTGCTGCATAGTGGCACATAAAAATCAGGATCAGCTGATTCTATAGATTTACTTTTGTCCTTACCCAAAATTCACATTTAAATAATTCTGATTTTATGTGGATTTATGCATACTATATTTACCTCAATAGATAAGGAAGCGTAATGCTGAACAATGGTCTTTAGCTGTTTAGAAGTTTGAAATGTACAGCTTTTAGGTCATAAACCAGTGAACAGTAGCTCAGGGTGCTGAATGTTTTTTATTGAACTTCTTCCTTATTTTCAAGCCATTTTACAGAGTAATAGTACCACTTCTAGAGAAGCATTCAAAACTCTTTATGTGAAGCAGAAGTCATATTTATAAGGTTTGTGAACTGAACCGTGTTCAGTTCTGGGCCCTTCACTACAAGAGAGACATTGAGGTGCTGGAGCAGGGCCAGAGAAGGGCAATGGAGCTGGTGCAGGGCCTGAAGCACAAGTGTGATGGGGAAGGGCTGAGGGACCTGGGGGGTTCAGTGTGGAGAAGAGAAGGCTCAGGGGGGACCTGATGGCTGCCTACAAGTGCCTGACAGGAGGATGGAGCCAGGAGGGGCTGGGCTCTGCTCCCAAGGAACAAGGGATGGGACAAGAGGAAACGGCCTCAAGCTGCCCCAGGGCAGGTTTAGATGGAGCTGAGGAACAATTCCTTCCTTGGCAGTGCTGGGAACGGTTGGACTGGATGAGCTTAAAGGGCTTTTCCAACCTAGACATTTCTATGACTAAAAGTTTTCACAATTCTGTAATTCATTTTTTTTCTGAACACGGTCTTGTGTGCAATAATCAAGAAGATTAATGGGGAGATTTAGAGATATTTCCAGTGTTTTAAATCAGGATTTTTGGGTTGCATTAGGAATGCAATTCTGTGAATTACTCACTTCCATTCAGAGAGACAGGAGCAGTATTGTACAAACCCCATGCTCGGGCAGTAAAACTGCTCCGTTTCTATTATTATGGCAAACATCTCAGACTAAAATTAAACTGCAAATGACAGTGAATCAGTGACAAATAACCACAGCATAAAGGTATTTGAGAAGTTCTTTGCAGGGCGTTCAGAAGTGACTTATGCTGACTGCATTAGTCACTTTGTTTTGAAAGACAGTTCATACGAGAAATATTATTCGAAGGATTCGGTTTGTATCTGGTATATTGTCCTTATTATTCAACTGTTCAAATAGCGGTCAACAAGTAACATCTTTGATCAGGTTTAATGTGTTTGGTAACTGGGAGTAAATTAAACTGAAGTGTATTTTATATTTCATAATAGACTGATTCTATGACTTCCATAGAATCAGTTCCATTCTATGACTTTCCTAGTTTTGGTTGGAAGGGACCTTAAAGCTCCTCCATCTCCAACCCCTGCCACAGGCAGGGACACCTTCCACTGGAGCAGCTTGCTCCAAGCCCCTGTGTCCAACCTGGCCTTGAACACTGCCAGGGATGGGGCACTTTTGCTTAAGACTAATGCAACTCAATGAGCTGCAATTGCCATTAAACTTTATGGGCAGCACCAGGCAATTGAGTGGCACAGTCAAACTCACGCAGAAAGCAGGAGATGTAGGAAGCTTGTGGTGTTATTTCTCACAGCTGGAGAATGACTCTTGGTCAAACACTTGGTGTGCAAGTCCATAAAGACACCCATGGGTTGTAGGTTGGGTCATTACCCCTGGGTGCAATTAGATGCCAGATGCCCAGGTATTAGATGCACTTTTCCTTCTTTTCAACCCCTTAACCTTGTTCTCCTCCATCCCCAGGCTGTCTTTGACTGCGTGGTGAATTCCCTGAAGAATGTCCTCAATATCCTCATCGTTTACATGCTCTTCATGTTCATTTTTGCTGTCATTGCCGTGCAGCTCTTCAAAGGCAGGTTCTTCTACTGCACTGATGAGTCAAAGGAGCTGGAGAAGGACTGCAGGTATGGCTGGGGGCATGGTCTGCAGGGGGTATCCCCATTTTGCTTTGGCAGCAGCAGCTCCCTGACTGCCCCAAAGCTTCAGCTGCGTATCTGCTGAGCTTGATGAGTCTCCTGTAAGTAAGAGCAATGCTTCAGCACAATTACCCTAGGGGTGAATTCTTCTTTTTGTTGTTTTAACAGCTGCATCATTCTTGGCTCTGATCTAGCAGATGCTTAATGATGCAGGGGAGCAGGATGCTTCCCCAGTGAGGGCTAGGTGTGATTTCAAGCTAAGGAGTTTTTGAAGGGGTGGAGTGACTCCTTTCTACCTTCTGCCTTGATTCTTTGGGCTCATATGAATTAGAAAAGCAGAATGAATAAATAATCAGAAGTGAGTTGGTAGGAAGTTAGAGCTCTTAATTAGCTGGAAAAGGAGACGGTGCTTGAATATCTTAAAAGCCCTGTCCTGTTTTGTCCTTTGCAGCAGACTGTCACAGTGTATTACCACAACATGCTTCTTTCTAACTTGCTTTTTTAACTGGCGCCCAAACCACATCCTCAGCACTGCCCATGTCTGCCTTCGTTACCCCTCCTCTGCTGCCTGACAAGTGCAGGGCACATCCCTAGTGGAACCACATCCATGTATGCAATAGCTGTGGAGACTGTTGCTGCAGCTCTGGCTTGCAATATGGCATATGAATACATTACAGAAAGGAATGTGAAATTACAGAGAGAAATGTGAAATTACTGAAAAATGTATGTTGTAGGCTGGAGGGGAACTCTGCAGATGCCAGGATCCTTAGACCATAAGGACAGATCCAATCCAGAATAGGAACCAGAGACATTTGCCTAGCGAGCAGCACAGTTTTCTGTGGGTCAGACAATTTGTTGTCAGCATGCTCTTAATTGCTGGCTTTGCTTAATGAATAAATGCCCTGATTACTATTTCATTCATTTTCAGACCCTAGTCCAGTTCCTGTGGCTCAAAATGCCTTGAACATGCCCTTTACTTCTGTTACAAACCTAGGGGCTGTCTTTTTATTTGTCTTTAATACATAGCACAGTCGGACTCTGATCCTGGGGCTTTTCCATGATGCTCTGTGACTCAGATGAAGAGGCTGATTTGGTTTAATTCTCTCAGTCTGAATTGCTGCTTTTTCCTAGGGGTCAGTACCTCGATTATGAAAAAAATGAGGTGGAGGCACAGCCCAGGGAATGGAAAAAATATGAGTTCCACTATGACAACGTGCTCTGGGCTCTGCTCACGCTCTTCACTGTCTCCACAGGAGAAGGGTGGCCGACGTGAGTACACATGGCTCCAGGGTCAGTGATCATGGAGGTAATGGTATCTTTCCACAGCTCTGAGGGACATGTAAGCAGCAGTGACCTGTGTGATAAGAACAGTCTTTTCCCAGCTAAGCTTTTATTTCCCCTTGTGTGATTACTGGGTGAATCAGCAGCAGGGCTCTGTGCTTTCCTTGCCATTCCTCTGAGCTTGCACAAGGATGCATAAGTGGTATTCAGTACTTAGTAGCTTGCTTGCTCCAGTGTTTTGGACTTGCACGCTTTCCTCAAGTGTACCAACTGATAATGGAAATGTAAGAAAAAGAGGGGGAAAAAGTATTGTGACCTATGCTGAAAGTATGCTGGGTATGACAGTCCCAACGTTACATTTACTGTTCAGCATATGACTTTATTTTGGCACACTTTTCTGCTGTGATACATAGAGTACAGATCATGGTCAGGTTTTCCATGGCAGGACTTTCCTGTCCTTCATGTTCAACTGTTTCATAAGATAAAGAATAAAGCACACAGCACCAGTCTTCCTTTTCCAGTCCCTCAGTGTGTTCCCTACTTGGAGATCATCACTGCATTTCTTTTCCCACCCTTACTTTTCATCCCTGTTGATCTGAAAAGAGAAGCCAGATCTAACTGTATCCTCTCCCCTTGGCCACGGGGATAAGTGGATCTGTACATAGCAAATCTCCATCATTCTGATAGAATGGTGAAAACAGAAAGGGTTTCCCTAAAAATATCCTCAAGGACAACTTCTTCCCAGCTATAACAATGGGAATGAGTTTGACCTGAGAATATGGAGAATACCCTTTGCACAACTGAAGGCCAGTGAGTGGCTATCAGGGTGTCATTGGTGCTTCACACTGATTCCATTGACTTTTCTTCTCTCTGTGCGCTTGATTGCAGTGTGCTGAAGCACTCGGTGGATGCCACCTACGAGGAACAGGGCCCCAGCCCTGGCTACCGAATGGAAATGTCTATCTTTTACGTGGTGTATTTTGTTGTCTTCCCTTTTTTCTTTGTGAACATCTTTGTGGCGTTAATCATCATCACCTTCCAAGAGCAAGGAGATAAAGTGATGTCAGAGTGCAGCCTTGAGAAAAACGAGGTACCCGTGTCTTCTGAATCTGGGGGCTCACAGCACCTCGATCCTAGTGCAAACCCACTCCTCATCCCTCCCATGCCTTAAGGGGCTTTAGAGCAGTCATTATCTGAAGGTGTGTGGTATACAGACCAAATACAGACTGTTTCAGCTTCTGCACAAAACCAAGGAGAGTCCCCAGTGCCTCACATCAGCAAGCACTGTCACACGTCCCTGTGAACCACACCTCTGCTTCACAGTGAAGGTAGACTTGCACGTTAGCCCAAGTATGTAGGTGTGAAAGGAAATAAATCTTTGGCCTTTTAGAAGCCAGTCATCAGAAATCAAACCGAACTATGGTTGCTACAACTCCTAAAGGAAAGCTCCTCTCACCAGGCTCTTTAGTGCCTGGCTGACATGATGGCCTAAGAGCAGCCAAAAGCAGGTGCCTTGAGAAGACTGTAAGACCAGGGCAAGCACATACAAGGCTCAGGAGCATCCCGAGTTGGACATGGATTTCTTCAGTCTATCTTTCTTTTATGAATGTATCCAGTTTCCTCCTGAGCCCATGCAGATGTTTAGCATCTGCAACATCCTTTGTCTGGGGTCCCGCAGCTTCAATGACCTGTTGTACAAAAACCCATCTCTTTTCATTCATTTTGAAACTCGTACCTGACTGTTGATGAAAAGAGATGACTTATTAATCAGTTGTTATTTAGTGCATTGTTTGTCTATACGTCCAAAATAAAGCAAAACATTTAGAGGATTTTTTAGCCATGTTATTCTTAAACTGAGTAGAAAGTATTTTTGCAGTAACTTATGAATTATTACCTAATCCAAGCTGAGAAAATACTCCAGAATTAAAAGTTCTTGTGGGCAGAAATCAGTTTTTAACTAGTGTTATGCTTATAATCGTGTGAACAGAAATAGGCAACTAAGGGGGATCTTTGAGAGTTCACAGTGATATTTGTTGGATAATTTGCTGGTAGAGTTCAGTTCACATTCAATGAAACATTATTAACTGCAGAGGTTTTGCTGTGTGTGAGAACATACCTGAGTTTCCCAATAGTTTTAAGCACAAATAACATCTTTACCAACCCTCTGCTTTCTACAATTACACATCAGGAGGAACTGGAAGTGTTTTCTGAAGTGAGCCTGTGCATCTAAAACTCCTTCCTCAAAGTAGGACCTACCAGGAGCTGGGTTGTGATGGAAAACTGCCTCCTAGGATTGCAGAGGACCATAGGGGTGTTTGGGGGTTTAATATTTTAGCAAATGGCCAAAAGTTATCACTATCTGAGCATCTTGGGCTGCATTTTACAGTAGTCATCAGTACTCACATCATGCGTGAGAAATGCTTAGAAATACCATCCTCCACTAAATGCTCTGCTCAATCTCCCAATCTGGTTATCTCGACAGATGGAGGCTGCCAGCCCTTTTCTGTATTCTTTTCATCCCCTTTTTGTTTTGTAGAGGGCCTGCATAGACTTCGCCATAAGTGCCAAGCCACTGACCCGCTACATGCCTCAGAACAAGCAATCTTTTCAATACAAGATGTGGAAATTTGTGGTGTCCCCTCCCTTTGAGTATTTTATCATGGTCATGATTGCACTCAATACCATTGTCCTCATGATGAAGGTTAGTGGGCTTTTACTGTATCTTTGGAATTCTGGGTGAGTGAATGTGGTGTTTGCTGGAGAGGCTTTGTACTCTTGATCTAAGAGGGGGTGATCAGCAGGAACAACTACCCCTTCTCATTTGCTTGGTGCCGTTTTCAGATGCCTTGTGGTCATGTGCCTCGGTCCCCAAAGGGAGGTGGTTTAGTTGTGATGAGATATTAAGAATGGGATTCTGCCACTCACCACTGTTTTGGCTCATAGCCCCTTCAGTATGTGGCCAGTGGGATGGGAACTGGGATCTGCTGGTCCTGAGCTCCCAGCTCAACCTGGGCTTCCTGCTGCAGAGCAGGGCCACTTGAGGATGCTCAAAATCCAGCCATGCCAGGGAAATGACTGCCATTTGCAGCAGTGTGAGGCTTCTCGGATATGATCCACGGTGCTTGCGAGGGAGAGATGCAGGTGGCTGGATATTGTGGATGATCACCCCTCCTACCTCTTGTCTAGCTTAGAGTATCTTCACAGTCAAGGGGTCACCATATTCTCGGAGTCTTCTGGAACACAACAGAGCTCTGCACTTGTCCTCTGGTTTTGAAAATGCCCTTTATCACCCTGCTCCCTGTTGTGCTCTACAGGGAGATGTATGCCAGCAACAGTCCTCCAGTCCTGGGGCTCTCTCCAGCTGCCCCATTAGGATAGCATGGAGGCAACAGTACGCTTCTGGAGTGGCATGAGTAACTGTGTTGTATCCCCAAGTCTTGCTTAAAGTGAGCACAAGATCTGGCACTAAAATGAGCAGGAGTCTTGCAGTCAGACAGGTCATCAGGGAAGCTTTTATTCTGTGATCCTCCAGTAACAGCCTTTCTTCCATCCTGGTTTAGTTCTATGATGCTCCAGAAGCATACGAAGAAATGTTGAAATGCCTGAATATTGTGTTTACATCCATGTTTTCAATGGAATGTGTGCTGAAGATCATTGCCTTTGGTGTGCTGGTATGTGCCTTCCTCGTTTACTTTCAACTGATTCCTCTCTACGTGAAATGCTTGTATTTCATGATGTGTATTTGTGTATTTAACACCCCCCCCCCCCCCCCCCCCCCCGGCGCCCTGTGTTGCAAAGAGAAAAATAACCCCTGGATCCCCTCTATCCCCTTTGTGTTTTCATTTGACAGAATTATTTCCGGGATGCCTGGAATGTCTTTGATTTTGTAACAGTGCTGGGAAGTATTACTGATATTTTAGTAACAGAGATTGCGGTAAGTACACTTTGCTCAATTTGCTTCATTTTCAAACCAAGCTGTACCCTGTCAAGACATTGCACCTTCTCCCTACCAGCCTTATTCCCTAGAGCTGCCTCTGGGACTCAAGATGTCCTTGGCTGGCCTGGCAGCCGGGTTCCATTAGCTCTACTCTTTCCATGGAGATGAGCACAGCCCCAAAGACTCTCATGCAAAAAGCTCTGATGAGCACGACAGTGCTAGTGACCCTGCCAGAAAGCAACCTTTCTTTCTTGTTTAGCAAATGACTCTAACCCCGAGCCTTTTTTGCCTATTAATGGAAAAATCCTGTTGAATTTAATAGAGGGAAGAGATCAAAAGGATTCTGTTGAAGACTGCTGGTTTATAGCGTGAGGTGCTTTGTGGGGCACACAGACACGTCTGTCCCCTTGGGGCTCCTACCCAATCTTGGTCACAAGGCCGAATGAAGGCGATAAGAGGAGCGAGAAGGGGAGGGGTGACAGGAACATAGAAACAGGCAGAAACTCATCAGCCTGGATTGTGCGTTTGGTGCATTTCTGTTCTGTGCACAAAAGCTTTGTGAGGCGATGATTCAAACAACTTCACCAGAGGGTTTGTTGGCCAGCCCTGCTGTCGCCCTGCTAATGTGACCTGTAGATGACAGGAGCTGTACAAACTAGACGTTAAATTCAAGAGGATTTTTCCATGCTGGCAGCAAATGTCTCACTCAAGCCTTGACAACCTGGTACTACCCATTCTATGAATTGCTCCTCTCCTCTCCCAGTGCATGTTTTAGCTGAGGATGCTGTATCTCTATGTGATGAATTTGAACTTTACCCTAATGTTTTTTTTTCTCAGTCCCTGGGATTTGCTTATTGATCTGTTTTGTGTGTGCTGAGAACTATGCTCCCAGACTTCTTTACAGGACATTCAGCTGGTGGTGAAGACCACGTTACTGATTCTAACAAAATGCACTATAATCTAACTTCTTTGGTAAAAAAAAAGCACGAAAAACCCCAGTTTTGCTCCCCACACGAAAGGTTCTCATTTAATGGTTGGTGAATCCTATTGTGTAGGTTTTGGATTACCTTTTGCTCTCAATGCACAGCTTACAGCCAGGGTAAAGTGACTCAGATCAAACACAAGGTTTAACTACCACTTCTTTGAGTGCTTAGAATCCTTGCATTGATGCTTTTTCCCACTCCCTTTCATGGGACACACTTGCTTGCCAGTCTCAGGTCCCCAAACTTTTGCCTTGGTTTGAAACTCAGTGAAAACCTTTGCAAGTCATCTACAAACAGAGACTGATGCTTCTCTTCCACCCCTCCTTTGACTGGGAAGAAGCATCACAACCAACTCACACGTGGTAAGGGAGCCTGTGGTCTCTCAGAGATTGGTATCTTCTCTAGGAAGATGTCTCCTTCATAACACCAAGCCCACATGCTTCTTGTTAAAATCCTGCTTTGTACAGCTACTCAGCAGGCACAGAGCAGGATCAGTGTTGCCTGTTCTCTGCTTGGCAGTAATGTCTCTGGTTTCCAACATCAAAGGCAGCAGCAATTTGGGGATGCCTTTGAAGAGTAGTATGAATTACCTCTAAAACCAGTCAGTAAACTCCAGCAGTGTTAAGCTCCCAACCACCTATTCTCCTTTCCATTATCCTCCCAGGTAGTAATGGAGAGGCTTTTGGGTTTGGAATACTAGATCCGTTAAGTCAAACCTTTGAGAGAACTTTCTAATGTGGTTTAACAGCTTTCCCTGGCAGTCCGTACAATACAAAGCTGCTCACAAACATGTCTTAAACATAAAATCCATATGTCCCCCAGTACCACTCCAGCCCCTGACCTCTTGGTCCTCTGTCTCAGGCCATTGACGTCTCTAAATCTTCCCCTTCTTAAGCATTTTCATGTAGCTATCACATATCCTTTCCACATGTTTTCCCTTGGAGCACATAGGATGGAAAGCCAGCAGAAGGGTCCAGCACTCTGCTCTGGTTCTGTTTTATTGGCTCCACAATAGGTTGTAGCACATGTTATTCTGACCCACAGTGCATCAGGGGAAACCCAAGAGGTCCCAAAGTTGCCTGGGAAAATCCAGGACTGTTTTATCATCTTGGAAGTGGCACAATACATGGATATTCTGGAGGAGTTACACTTTAATCCATCTTTGTAATGTATAACTTGCTGTTTTGCTAAACTAGAGATGCACCTAAGTCACTTACATACTTCTGGTATTTAGAACCAATTAAAAAATGCAGGAAGGGGCTGGATAATCTGATGCAATGACAGTGAATAAACTGTTTGCAAACAGCAGGGACCAAGGCAGGACCAAACCCGTGAGTGCCTCAGTCACAAAGCACAGATCACTTGTGTGGCCTCAAGTCTTCAATCCCATAGCCTGTGCTCAAACTCTCTTTGCCCATTAGATTTCCAGGTAGGGTAGAGGAGTACCCAGGATGAGGATTGACTCTGCACAAAACACAGTAGCTAATGTTGAACCCCACTTCATCAACTTCCTGTCTCAGTCCATGATCAGGGGTGCAGCAGCTGTATGAGCTCTACAGAGCTGAGAATAAACAAAGTGGAGAACAGGTCTTTGCTTGCAACAGATCAGAGCTCTGTCCACAGCAGAGGATGCCCTCTTCTCCCTTTGCCTCCCTCAGCTCCAACCTCTCTTTGGCTGGCAAGCAACCATGGGGATAGCTGGGTGGCAGCTTCCTTGCCTGAGCATTCAGACCCATTGTTCCCCCTCCACTCAGGCTGAGAAGTGGGGGTCACCCACTCAGGTGACCCCCACAATGTAAACTCGATGCTTCTGTGCCTGTAACAACCACCCATGAATCATACAATCCCAGCCTGGTTTGGGTTGGAAAGGACCTTAAAATCATCTAATTCCAACCCCCTGCCATGGACACAGACACCTTCCACTAGAGCAGGTTGCTCCAAGCCCCGTCCAGTCTGGCCTTGAACACTGCCAGGGATGGGGCATTCACAACTGTGGTTCCCTACAGAGAGGAGATGTTATCTGGGTGTAACTTTGAGATCAGGCTCACACGTAGTTACAGGAGTACCACTTTTCTCCATGACTCTATTTTCCAGCTATAAGGTAAATGAACCTGCTCACCTGGGCAGTCTCACCTCTGCTTCCACCAGCTGTGCTACATCGGTACTTTAACCCACTGAAAAGTAAAGATAAAAGGAAAAGACATGTTGATTAACTCTTTATTTTGATTTTCTAGTCATGTCATATGTAATTTACTTTGTGAATGCCGTGGAATATGTATATATATTTTTTTATTTCCTTAGGCAAAACCATGTATGTCAGTTTTTTACCCTCTCAGTAACTGAGGTATAACAGGAGGCACCAAGGAGGAGGTGTCCGAATGGGCATATAGCAAACTGACATCTATTTCTATGCCTGGAAATACAAAAACCATCCTGACGAGTGTTTGTGAATTGCCTCCCAATTTGCATTACAAAATGAAATGCAAATATCTACTGCACTATCTGTGTTACCCTTTAGGATCCAGAACCTGTTTTGGTTTGAAGCATTTTTTGATTTATATAACTATCACAAAATAACACCCCCCTAAAAGTCCAACAGTTTCTTTTCCAGTGAAATTTTCAGAGTTTCCTTTTTTGCTTGTCCTGATTACTCATTTTCTCTTTTTGTTTCCTGTTTTGTTCTTTATTTTCCTTATCTACCTGCTGAATCACGCCATCCAATCAACATACAATGCGAAAACCATGTCTCCGTCTGTATGTTGTGCACCTGCTGCTCAAAAAAACCCAATAAATTTGTAAATAACCTTGCAAAATCCCCATCCATGACAACATCACATATAGGACACGGTTGGTTTCATTGAATTTAAACAATTCTTTAAATTCTCTGCTTTTATTTTCTCTCGTTTTTCTTTAATTTGACTCGTTTTTGATGAGATTTCCGATTGCACTGGTGAAAAAAAAGCCTCACTGCAGCGTGCCTCAAAACTGGCTTCTTTCCTGCATCTTCTTCCCCTTGGCTAATTGGTGACGTGAGGCAAACGCAGTTACCAATAGCCTGTTCTCTGCTCTTTGTTACACCTGGCAATGATAAAGGGGAGACTGACACTTGCTTTATTTTGGTGGAAAATTGGATGAGAATAGGAGGGAAGGATGCTGCTGGATGACCTGGAGTAGAGAAGATTGTCTGGCTGGAAAACCCTACCTCTTGTGAGTGGTGGAACCAAATTCAGCTCTCGGAAACTGGTTTTCTTTCATGGTGAGAAGCACTGAGCTTTCTGCAAAGGGAAGCAGCACCTTTCAGAGGGCTGCCTTACAGGTACTTTAAGCCCATGGTTTACACTGTAAGGTAAGGCACAAAAATGATTGAAGTGATTACAGACTTGCTTCTCTCAAACCAAAAGAGAGCTCATAGGAAAGAGGGACTGAAAACTCTTTGTGATACCAGCATATAGAAGCATTTTGCCACCACAGTGGACACAGAGTCCCTGGATGCAAAAACAAAGATCTGAAGTAAAATGCAGAAGCCCTGCTACGAAAAACCACTGGCTGAAAACCACTGGCAACCAGATCCCACTGGGAATTTAGTGCCTGGTTCTAAAGATCCCTTTGGCAATACTGGCCTTTGTCTTTGAAAATCATAAATTAAGCAAAATAGAATGAATAAAGAAAAATACAATCTAAAAAAATTACAGATAATTGTCTTGGCTATGGTTAATAACACAAATGAGACCATAAGCTTATCAAAACTACTTGCTTGGCCACCTGGCAACAGCTCTTGGATCTGTGTTAACCTCTGGTCTTCCTGTTGCACAGTTGCTGTTAAGAAGTAAAGCAGAGTGAATCTTTATGGCAGACTGCAAATATGCTCTATGTGTGCTTCCTGGAGGGTCGCAGAAGGGAATTGTCTGCTAGGAAGTAGCATAGAAAAGGATGACAAAGGCCTAGCACAATCTGAGAATTGGAACCATTACAGATGTGTGGGAGCTTAGAGGATGTCTTTGGAGACTTCATCTGCACCCCTGGTCCAGGCAGCACAGAGGAGTGCTCTGGCATCAGCTGCACACGGAAAAAATACTGGAAAAAGTCAGCTTATTTCAGTTTGGCCAAGTTTTGGCCTTGTTGCTGTTAAAGATTTAAATGCTCATCCCAAGGTTTCTTAGGACTGCAGTCTCTCTGGTCATGCGTGCAGGTCCAGGCTCCCTCTATCACTCAGGATCCAAGATGGATCTTTGGAGCACCAAGTTGTCCTCTGGAGCTGCCTTCTTCCTTCTGCTGCTGATGATGGGAGCATACAGTGACTGCAGCAGAAGCGCCAAAGCTTAAAGGTAGGAGGGAATGAGGAGAGAGCTGGGCATCATACACAAAATCACTTCTGGCTCAGGATGAAAGGACACTATACGATATGCTTATAACTGCAATGTCCCCAAGACACAGACCCGTGTAACAAACATCTTCAGCCTTTTAAAATCAGCAAGGCTTTTCCCAAGCTTCAGAGGAAGCCAAGACCCTGTGCAAGATTCAGGATCTCCTCTTCAGTACTGACAAGAGACATTTAAATGGGAACACAACCATTTCCTCTAGAGTACTTCCTTAGCACAGTAAGTTAATTCTTGTTGATGCTGGATGAAGACAACTGCCAAAGCTTCCTGAGTGATCCCATTCTTGGCTTGGTTGGATTCCTCTTCCCACAGCTCTTTGCGACTTTGGGTGAGCCTTTGATTTTGAGGACACAAAACTGCAGTTTCAAGCCCAAGGGGTGGCTGTGTTCTGCAACAGGGCTGGAGAAAAAAGCAGGGATGAGCAGCTCAAATTTTCCCAAATTCATTGCAGCGTAATGGAACCTCCTTCTACATCCTGCAGAGCTTGTCCAGCCATGGCACAAACCCCTCATATTCCTGCTGCAGGTTTCAAGATCCAAAATGTTACTGAGCTGGTGCTTTGCCACTGGTGTACATCCCTTGTTCCTCATCCCTGCGGATGGTGGGCACAGCTCTAGCATTTGAGAGGAAACCACTCTTCTGCTGAAGAACAGATCTGGGCAATGGTTGTATATCCTAATCTTCATGTCTTCTCAGTATGGAAAACACCCTAAGACAGGGCAAAGGGGCTGTCTGCCCATTGTGGGACAACAGTCAAGGCCAGTTCTTTATCTGTTAACATCCTGCTTTGCAGTTTGCTCCAGGAATGATATCTCTCAACAGAGCTTTGGTCATACTCTGGTCATGGGAAGCTGTGGCTGTGCCCATCACCCCAGAGCCTGGTGGGTGACTGTGGGCCTTTGGTACCAGAGCTCCCTCTTTAAGGAAAATAGTGACAGGCCAGGAGGAGATTTGCCAGTCCTCAGGTGGATCATAAAACCATAAAGCTATAGTGCTTCTCATGAACACCAGCCAGCCTTTAGCATCTGTGCAACATCAAAGCAAACTAAAACCTGGAAAGCAACAGCTTGGTAACACAGAGGATGGTCATCTGTGTGTAATGTGGTGGCTAAGTGGGAGAAGAATTGATGCAAATTGCTGTTATGTACAAGAAATATTGCAATGTGGAGTTTCCCCTTTAACTGCATGCGGTTCTAATACCTGCCTGGACAGCTGAGGTGTCGAAGGATGGGTTTTCTACCTGGTGTGTTGAGGGTTACACATGTGGAGCCCTTCCATCCATCATGAGCGTGTGTAACTTTGCCTCCCTACAAACAGTGCAGAGAACAGTCCTTCGATCAGTCTGCAGATGTTGGTGACAGGATTTTCCTGGGTTGTGAGTGATGCCCAGCAGAGCTGAGGCTCTGGTTGCACGTGAAGATATGGCACTGCATGAGTCAGGGAGGGTTTGGGGAAAGAAAGAAAAGGTTATGGGCTGTTTGACCCTCCAAATCCCAGGGAGTGGGTACTTACAGATGTAAGCGCAGAGTTTCAAGCCCCCTGTTCCATACTGTATATATGGACACCATTCTGTATAGCACCTCAAGTAACACAGGGATAGCCTGAGCTAAGTATGACCTTGCAGTCGGCCTAGACCAAAGCTGATGTTTAGCATCATGTCAGCTGTGATGATGGGATTATAGCAAAGCCTGAACAAAACAATATTCTTCCTGTTAAGCTGCAGTAAAACAAGGGAAAAGAGAGGTAAGGCAGGCTCATACACAGAGAGACAGATCCTGCACTTGCTGAGTGTGCACATGCTCCCTGGAGGCACTTTAGGTCTGGCTTGAGCGTTGCTCTGAAGGTAATTTGTCAGACTTGCAGTTATGATACCCAAGTGCCATGAACATTATACATAAGGTCTGATCCAGTGGGGAGACCTTCCATCATTAAATGGGCTCTGGGTTAAATCTTTGCCCTGCACTGGTTGACTCTGCTCTGCAGAGGTCTATCAGCCAGTGCCACAGGGGAAACAGGCTTCTAAGGACCAAATTAGTGATGGCACCCGTTTATCCAGCCGTGGTCCAGCTCTGCCCCTGGGTCTTACATGTCCCTTACCTGTTAAGGCGGCATTTTGTGAAGGGATGTGAAAAATGAACCAGAAGCTGATGCTAAGAGACAAGTGTTGAAGTTCTAGTGCCTATTTTGCTGACCTTGAACAACCCAGGGGAATCCTCGCTTGTCTTTTGCCTGCCAGAGCTGAATTCTGTTGCTGACTTGAATGAGCTCAGTGTTGTCTGCTCTTTCATTGAACATACCTGTGCTTTTCTCTTTTCTCTTTATTTGAGGATTGAGTCTGATATACGGTCTGTGCCTAACTCTGAGCTGCTTGTGTTTTTAAAATGAGAGAAACGGAGTGCATGCCTGAGACTGATTTCTTGAACTCTGGGATTGGTGGAATGCGATGCTAATGCCCCCCAAAACTGAGCTGGCATTTGAATAAATGAATAGATCCAACAAGCCCCCCCCAAATTCAGCATGAGCTCTGTAGCCAAATGAGCAAGAAATGTGGGTCATTTCAGTATGACTGGGTATCTCCTGGTAAAGCAATAATACAAGGGAAAGACTATTTTTGCTCATCTTTACCAACAGGAGCTCCTTATGATTATATTTTCCACTCCACTGCTCGATAGTTTAAAGTGGGATGCTTTCTCTTTAGCTTACTCAGTCAAATAAGTGGCTGTGAACAGAGATTCATAAATAAGCAAATTGGAATTAGTACAGAAAGGGGGGATTTTTTTTTAATCTCCTTAAAATAGGAGGGCAAGAGGGATCTGGCTTTTGCATGTTTTGTTTTGGAAAGAACCCTCTCTAGATTAGCTCATTGGGGCAAGAAACCTCTTTTCCCTGAAGGAAAGATAAAAATGGGGTGTGGGGTAGGGAGAAGCATACAAACCCAAAGCAAATGGGAATCTGTACCCAGCAGTTCTTTGATCCACCTGCAAAGGCACATTTAATATTAATCTAAAAACTCAGCAGGTTCCTAAGGCCCCGTCCTGCTGTTGAACCCTCGATCTGCCCAATTGATTTGCTGCCATTGATCCATCTTCCAAACAGTCTTGCTGGTGCCATTTCTCCTTGCTGAGCCTGTCCAGTCACATGTCGTATAAACCTTTAAAACCTCCAGGTTAGAAAACATCCTCATTTCTTCAAGGATGTTCTAATCTTCACTGGACGATGCCTTTCTTTGTTAAGGTAGAGGTTATATGCGCAGTCCCTTGCAACTGTCTTGGCTTACGTTCAGTTCATTGTAGAAAGAGAACTGACCAAGACTTCAAAACAGCCTCATTCTTTATGAAATGATAATACGGCACCGTTGCCTCTCCCTGAGTCTTTATGGGGAGAAAATCTGCCTTGCTCAAAGAAAATAAGCCCTCCATGGACAGCGTGAAAAGGCCTTTTCCTTTTCCATCATTGACCCAGTAGCAGAGGGGAGGGCTCTTGTGGAGAGGGATTTTCTCATACTTGCTGCATGTGGAGTGATCTGCACTGACGAATGTTTCTTTTGGAAGGTTTTCTGGTGGCCGATTTGCTGCTTAGATCGTGAAGCTGGTAATTTTAATTTCTTTTTTGCGGGCTGTGGTTTCCAATCGCGTTAATTTCTGAAGGACACAAACCCTTTACTTTCCGCAGGACAACTTCATCAACCTCAGCTTCCTGCGGCTCTTCAGGGCAGCCAGACTTATCAAGCTCCTCCGGCAGGGTTACACTATCCGCATCTTGCTCTGGACATTTGTGCAGTCGTTTAAGGTGGGTGTTATGCAGGTGGGAGGCAGGGAAGAGACAGGGGGAGATGGTGATGGCATGTCTGTAGCATCCTTCACTGGGTATCAAAGAGCTTCTCTTTGCCAAGGGACCTGCCTATCTGCACTTCTACAAAGCAATTAGAGGAATATTGCTAACCGATTTGTACTGACATCAGTACAAATCAGCTACAAATTGTAATCAGTACAAATTGAACATCCCCTGAATACCACAGGGAATGAGCAGTTTGGAAGCTGAGTCTGAAAGGTGGATGGCTCCTGATGCAGACTTCCAAGTGTGCAAGCTTTGGCTGCCCTTGAAACTCTACAAAATCCCCATGGCAAAGTCTTGAGACTTGAGTATTTGCATAAGGAAATGATTGATAAGTGCCTTCATGCCTGCTGTTTGCTGCAGCAAGTGCAAGGTTAAATTACTTTTACCAGGTTTCAGTCTTGGTAGAATCTCATAGAGGCAAACCCTAAGGCAGTGCATTTTGATGCTATAAACTGTGAAGCTGCATAGCACGGAGCTGTGTTTGTATGACTTGGAGGATTAAAAACTGAGGTTTTGTTCTGAAGTTGAGCCTGTTGCTTTGCCAGGTTTCCTTTACCCCTGCCCTATCCTCCTCAGAGTCTTGTGGCCGGCATTAACTTGTGGCACAGAGGTGTCTGCAGCTGGATATGGCTCTTCTGAGCAAAGAGACCCTCATATGACTGCCTTACAGCAGCTTAGCTCTCAACCTCTGCCTAGATTTGTGTTAGCTGTTCTCCAGATCTAAATAAGAGCCCACATGCCCAGAAGCTGGGTATTGAACAGCTCTCAGATCATTTGCAGCCCATTTCTACAGCTTGTGTTTTATCTCTGGCTATGGGGCATATGCAGTGCAGAGAGGACATCACTTAATCTGAAATGAAAACACTTCACTGCATTAATTACCCATTCATTTAGCCTGAGTGGGAAGGAGCTGTTACTCTCAGCTTGGTTACTGTCATCATTACATTGTAGCCTTCACTGATTTCTTGCGGAAACTCAGTCTTTTTGTTCTCCTGGGGTTGCAATCTGTGCCTGTTTCAGAGCAGGAACTTGTCTACTAAATTTACAGCAAGGCCATTAAAAATTAATGTTAATACAATTATACATAGAAAGTGTCAGTGCTTGCCAGTAGCTCCAGCACTTGCTGCGGAACTTCTTACTGTGCTTTCCCTGCTTACTGCTGATCTGCTTGCAGGGATGTATGGAGAGCCATTGGAAAGCCCAGGCTGTTTTGTGATCGATGAATACCTGCCTCCTGGGGTTTGCCTTTTGAAGGCTGCTAGAATTCATAGAATCACAGAATCCAGCCTGGTTTGTGCTGGAAGGGACCTTAAAGCTCCTCCAGCTCCAACCCCTGCCACGGGCAGGGACACCTTCCCCTAGAGCAGCTTGCTCCAAGCCCCTGTGTCCAACCTGGCCTTGAACACTGCCAGGGATGGGGCAGCCACAGCTTCTCTGGGCACCCTGTGCCAGCGCCTCAGCACCCTCATAGTTCTCTTCCCAGTTCCTTCATCTGAAGGAAGAATGCCAGAAATCACAAGGAATTAAATGCTATCAGCTGATGTTTACTTCTGCTGTCATTAATGTTGCCTTCTCCTTTTCCACAGGCCTTGCCTTATGTGTGTCTCCTCATTGCAATGCTCTTCTTCATCTATGCCATCATTGGCATGCAGGTAAAAAGTTGAGCTTTTGTACTGACCATAATCAGCCTGGTTTTGTCCTGCTGGTTCAGGGTGCAAATGGGTTGTTGCCTCCACAGGAAGATCAACAACTGACTTAGGAAGAGGGAAAAGCTCCTCTTGTCTGGTGTCAGGTACATCAGAAATGGGGAAAAAAAAAGCCACATTTTCTATGCTTATTGCAAAGTTTTGTGTTGAACATGGCCCTGGGGGTACAAAGGGAGATGGCGAGCAGGCAAACCAGCCACAGGAGCCGCAGCACAGTATCTGCAAGGCATTGGTGGGCAGCCATGTCTCCCTTGGGCAGAACATGCCCCTTCTGAGAACAGGCACATCAAGAGGCTGAGAGCAGGGAGCAGCTCAGGCTCTGCACTTTCCTGACAGAAATGAGAAAGTTCTCTTGACCTGGAATGGAGCTGGTGTTGGAAAGGGTCTGTGTGAAGATGAAGCACATTAACCTTGGTTTTGTCCCTGTTTAGTCTCTACAACACATTTTTACCCCCTCTTCGGCACAGAAACAATTTTAACTTTTAGATCCTTTAAAATGGACAAATTATTTTCCTGCCTTTTCTTCCTGCTCTATTAGATCCACCTTCATTGACAATATCCCTATGAGGACGTGTTTGGCCTGAATCACTTCTGTTTTCTGTGGCAGGTATTTGGGAACATTGCTCTAGATGATGAAACCTCCATTAATAGGCACAATAACTTCCGCACCTTCCTCCAAGCCCTGATGCTTCTGTTCAGGTAAGTAGAGGTTAAAATACCATATGACTTGCACGTGAACAATAAGTAAGTCTTTGGTTTTGCATACATCAGTTTAGCTGCTGAGACTTAAGCACCCTCTAGTACAGGTACTTGGAGTAAAGCATGCTTTCCTCCTTCATCCTCCTTAGCATTTGATACGGAGAAAACTCCAGGAACAAACTTGCCAACAAAGTTTTCAAGCTGACAAGCAGGAATTCCTTATTGCGGCGCCGGGAGACACGGGGGATAGCTCCTCCTAACGCGTGTCTCCCCATTGCCACACGAGCCGTCCTTTTAATAGCCACTGGGCATGCATACATATTCATGAGGCTACGTATGGATTACATCATTTTCCAGAATGTTCCCCGCATGCGTACAGAATTGTGGTGGTCTCTGAGGGTCTTTACTTCTTCCAACGATCTTCATCACTTCTGGCAGCCTTTGAAGCACACGCAGCAGATGATCATACCAGTTTAATTGGTTCGTTAGCACCAGAGACATAATAATCCTCCTATCCTCCTACTTATCAGTTAGTTTAGCTGTAGCCCATCCTGGACACCTGCGGTTCCCAGATACTCCTTATCCCTGTGTCCTGTTCTTCTAGACTGTTTTTCTTAAACTATGTCACGTCTATAACGATTCATCTTGTGAGAATTCTCAGTATGTTCTCTAGCTGTACTCTATTTTTTCTCTATGTATCATGCACCTCAGTAATTTTCCATTGCTACTGTTACAAAGCCATCAAACTTAACATTACTTAAATCTAATTCTAAAGGTTTCTATATTCCATTTTGTGATTTTGTGCCCCCTTGTTTCACATTAAAGGTTGGCCTGGAACCTCTGAATAGGGCAGATCTGTTTCAGCACACCAATATCTCCATAAAGTGACACTCAGCACCTTGTCAACCCATGTCAAGTCAGGCAGAGGCTTAATATAAGCCCCAAGTCACTATGACCAACCAAATTATCCTGGTATTTCTGTCTCTGCCTCATATGGGAAATAAGAAATTCAAGGGGAGAAGCGGGTTTCATTTCCCATCATCTCCATTGGGTTTACAGCCAGCACGAGGACAGAAAAGTTAGCTGCTTCAAAAGGGAGCAATCTAAGCTCTGTTTACTTTCGCTGCACTGGACATGTTTAAATCAATCTGATTTTATTCTCCATAAAACCAGTAAAGCTCAGTCTACCTTAGCCTGGAGAGTTTCTTCTACTCCCTGGTAATAGAGGGAAATGTTCTTTCTCCTTTCATTTCCACACCAGCAGGCTGGTAGTTCAAATTCCTGATGTAGATGCAGTATCTCCACCTGTACACAACCTTCCACTTTATTAATGTACTTACTTAGCACAGTAATACCACAAGGCAGATGTGTTTCAGGTGTGTAACCACGATGGGGCTGGATAAGCTCACCCTCTGCCATTCCCAACTGCAGGAGTGCCACGGGGGAAGCCTGGCATGAGATCATGCTGTCGTGCCTGAGCAACAGAGCCTGCGACCCTCTCTCCGGCCTCACCAAAAACGAATGTGGCAGCGACTTTGCCTATTTCTACTTCGTGTCGTTCATCTTCCTCTGCTCCTTCCTGGTAAGTTGGATCCCATCTCTCCCATAGTAGGAGTGCTGGTGTGGACACCCCCCTCCCAGCCCTTCCCTCCTCATTCCCTTGCTTCCTACTTCTACCCAGTAATGATTTATACAACATTACAAGAGAGCTTCACTAAAACCCATTTATCATCCCGGTGATAAAATCCCTTTAATCCCCAAAGAGATCATTTAGTTATTAAAGGGGTTTATCTTCCTTCTCACAGGGGAGTCTAATATCTGTCATTAAGCATTAATCTGGTTTGTCTTGATTTCCTTTGAGGAAGCAAACTGGGCAGAGTACGGTGAGAATGGCCAAGATAACCTTGGATCATCAGTGATTGAAGGAGGCAGCTGGGAGCATCACACTTGATGCATTGTGTTCGGTTTGTCACATACATGCAATGATCATTTTCTTCTGCAGTGGTGCCAGAAAAGCTTTAGACATGAAATCAGACAGAGCTGCTGTACTTGATTTGTGCTTATGGTCACCAATACCAGGCTGGGTCTCAGCTCTGACAGGTTCCAGTGTCTTTTCAGTCACTTACAGGCATAAAAAGCTCTCTGCTCTGGGGCCTTGCTTCACTTTCTGCACCACTGGGACAGAAGGATGGAAAACCAGGGACAGGGACCCAATTAAACTTTAAGGAGAAAGAGATGAATGTCAGTTCTGAAATGTATCGAAAAGCAACGTATGAAGTCTACATTCAGTTCCATGGCTTTGCTTTAAAATGTGAGATCTGGTGCTTTGTGTAGCTAATCCCTGCTGTCATCAGAGACCTTTAACCAGGAAAAAGAGGCACACATGGCAGTTTGATGCTGCGTGTAGATAGAGAGGCTTCAATGCCCCCTACTGAGATCCTTTGTCCCTTGTTGTTGCCCCTTTGACATCCCATGCTTTATTTCTTCTGCATATATCAAGAAACATGAGTCCCTTATACAAAGTTAATGCTCCATTTACTGATACCTTTGGCAGCCTATTTCAAAGCCAGTTGTTTTCCTTCTACAAATCCCTACCCCGACAACAGACATCCTTATTGTTATTTTCACGGGCATTATAGTTCCTAAAGCTTGCTCTTTAAAAGCCGAACAAACAGCTCCTCCTGGCTCACCCTCCCTGGCTTGTATCATCCATCATATTCCACGTGTAGTAGCAGAATTAGAGGCTGGAGCACATCTGTGCAACACAGCTTTGCATGAAGAGCAAAGGCAGTGAGGGCAGGCTCCAAAAATAGGCAGGGGAAAGCCAAGCAGCTGGGCTGCATGGGACAGGGCTATAACTCAGTTCTTCAAGAGCATTCAGCACTTCATTGCAGTAAAACATGTGGCTCCCCACAAGTGATTAAAGCATTACAGAGCCTCAGCCTGGCCAGGAGATCATTTTCATGGTTACACCATAGAGTGGGAGGGGTTGGGTAATGTATTCAGTTTTAAATGTTGTTTCTGGCTCTTTGTGAATGTCCAGCTCAACAAAATTTTCCTCCTGACATTTACACTGATGAGAAATATAAACTGAAAATTGAAAATATATGGGGATTTTAGAAACAGCTGTGTGCAAACAAGGGGAAACTGTACTGACCCATGGCTGGAGCTGGGAGCAATGGAAATGGATGTTTTGCTGTCTCTTTATGCTCTGTGGGTACTGTTGTGTGGGGGGTACCAGCAGCCCATGTGGTTGTAGTGCTTGTAACCGTTGAGCAGCTTATTGCTATTACCCTGCTTATGGCAGGGGATTGGAACTAGGTTATCTTTCAGGTATGTTCCAACCCTAACCAGTCTTTGATTCAATGATTGAGAGCTGGTTTGGACACCCCTGTCCAGTACTCTATAGTGCACTGCAACAAGATCCTAGGACTTGTCTAGGCTGTGTTGCACAGAGCCCCTGCGAGCATCCTGGAACCAGGGCGGCACAAAGCACTGGCTTCATCCCCAAACCCAGCAGGGATGTTTAGTGCTGCAGGGCAGAAGCCTTGTTTGCAGCTGAGGCACTAGCAGAGCTGGGCAGTGCTTTTCTCTGTGCTTTGCAACTTGGCCTGAAGAAGATGGTATAAGACACCTCGGGACCCTAGTGTAGCCATGCATAGATTGGGGACTGGGTTCTGCTCCCCACTTTCTTTTGGGGTGTGCTCTAGAAAATAGGTGGACTAAAGATCTGGGGAGTCCCTGATTAGCATTTGGGGGTGATTCATTATGAACTGTGTTTGTCTGTACTTGGTGGGTTGTGTGTCCCAGCAAGCACCAAGACTCCTCCTCCCTCCAGGTCCCACAGGAATTGTTTAAAACTGCCCAAACCCCAGACTCCTCTGCCTGGTTTCTTTTTAACGGCTGACAGACCAGCCAGGGGTATTTGCATTCAGTTTAATTCTGCTCATCCTTGGGTGAGCACTCTCAGATGGCTTCACCACCGTTCTTCTTGCTCAGTGGGCTGAAGGGGAGCAGTGCTCATAGCAGCAGCTCAGGCTCCCTATGATAGACACAACAAAGGTAGAAAGGTGCCACTCAGGTCTTTATACAGCACAGGAGCATCCATTCCCCCCTGCCTTCCTTCTCTTCCATTCTGCTGGCTGCAGCTTGATCTTTTCCCGTTGAAATCCTTGTGACTCTTCCATTGGCTTTAATAAGAGGAGAATCTTCAGATGTCAGAAGCATTTGCCAGGCTCTCTGTTAGTGGCCATTAGGGACAAGAGGCTTTTGTGTGTCCTGCCCCTTGTCTTTCTGGGGATCTTTGAAAGTTTGAGTTCTGGGTTTGAAACTGGATATCCAGGCTGAAGAAGAGCTTTTCTCCTAGCTGTTCTTGCTTTGACGCATCTTGATATGAGAGCACTGGAAGAGTCCACCCAGTTCAACCAGTTGATGCTGCAGTCACTGCAGCCCATGAGCTAGTCTGTGCTGAAGCAGAGTGAAGATGGGGCCGGGGAGAGGTGCTGAGCCAGTGGACTTTGGGATGGGTCATGCTGTAGGGCATTTCCAGTGATGGGGTTGAGGCCAAAAGCCGTGACAAACCTGCTGCTTGCTGCAGAGCTGGTGGTGGCTGCAAGAGGAGGAGGCAGCAGGCGGCCCAGGTACCCACTGTTAAGTCTATCGAGTTTATTCCCCAGCATGCAGCTGCTTCTTGTAGAAACCACACTAAGGACACCATTCTAATGATGCTAAGGGAATCATTCCAGCTCCTCTTCCTGCTTTTCTTCTCTTTTCCCATTCCCCTTTTTCTTCCTCCTCCTTCCCTTCTCCCTCTTCTTTTTCCTTTTTTCCCCTTCTTCTTTCCTTCTCCTTCTTCTTTCTTTACTTTCCCCTTTTCTTGTCTCTCTAACTGTATTATCACTTCCTCTCTGCAGATGTTAAACCTGTTTGTGGCTGTGATCATGGACAACTTTGAATACCTGACAAGAGACTCCTCCATCCTTGGGCCCCATCATTTGGATGAGTTTGTTCGTGTCTGGGCTGAATATGACCCAGCTGCCTGGTATGTACACTGTTATATGTGGAGAAAGGCATCTCCGTTGTGTATAAATACCATACCTATACACACAAGCAGCCTGTTTTAATGTGAGTACAGCTCCAGAAGGAATATGGCTCCAAAGCTTGGAGTAACATTGATGGTAAATGCTCCAACTTCAGTTCATGGTAGACTGGACACGAACAAATCTGGTGTCATTACAAGGACATTTCCTTTATATAGACATGAACCAATGAATGAAGAAAGCAAAATGCACCCTCCACCCCCACCCCTGAGCCAAAAATTAATAGAGTAGATTCAAATGATTTTGGCTAACTGGCCAAGTAGAAAAGCTGTTTCGCATTTCCAAAAGGAGCTTTGATTGCCTTTGGTTTCTGCATCCCAGTTTGGAGATAAAAATGTGCTGAAACTCTTGCCCTTGGCAGCTCTTTAGGTAATTAGAGAGACCAGGCCTTGTTATACCTCATTTGTGCAGCATTTCTCCACTAGCTGAGAACCACCTTAATAGTGGTTCTCACGAATCCTGCAAAGAGACCTAAGGCAACACAAAAAACTTCAGACAATTCAAGTTTTCAAGGTGCTACCCATCTCTTAAAAGGAGTTGATGTACCCCCTTGCTTTGCATCCAAGTCAAGTGCTGCAAGCTCAGCCTTCATCATTTTTGCTCACCCACCTGTGAGGCAGCAGGGAGTTTCTCCACGTGAGGGTGTTTTGCTCAAAACATGTGATTTTCAAACAGACATTTCTTATCAAACCCAGTGTTTGGATCTTGGAATCCTCCTTGTAATGCCAGCAAATTGCACAAGGGAATTTTGTTCTTCTAAATAACATTTTCAGCTTTTGGACTTGCAGTTGGAACATAAGATGTGAAATAAGAAGAAAAGGCAGGAAGCCTGACTTTGGAAGCATTTCAGTTCTCAGTGAGCCTCTGATAAAATGTTCCTGATAGATGAGTGTGCTAAAGGAAGAAATGGTTTTCTCGCAGCAGTTGGTGAGCTGTTTGGGTTTATGGTTTTACTTCTTTGTTTTCCTTATTCAAAGACATCGCCAGAGAATGCAGCTTGTCTGGGATGAAATATCCCAGTGTAATGGAGACCCAGGAGCCACTGCTGAAGCATTTTAAGGGATTTATTAAACTAAGGGAATGGTTCTG
This sequence comes from Pezoporus wallicus, assembly GCF_028554395.1. Classification (NCBI taxonomy): domain Eukaryota; kingdom Metazoa; phylum Chordata; class Aves; order Psittaciformes; family Psittacidae; genus Pezoporus; species Pezoporus wallicus. The sequence goes on from NW_026637703.1 coordinate 904,491, forward strand.
GTCAGTGGTCACTTTGAGAGCAAGACTTTGCTTTTCTCCATTGCCCAGAGAAAGCTACTGCGCAACAGTCCTGGCTGTTGGATGCATTTCTAGATGGTCAGTCACAGTAGTTTCCTTGCAATTCTCCAGCTTGGGAATTTGCCTGTTGGAAGACTTAGCCCTACTAATTCTATATCCATTTGCTTCCCCCAGACTTACTCTGAATCTACTCTGTATTTGCAATGAAGCTGCCTCCAGCTCCTCCAATCTTTCTACTCTTTTTCATCTCCCTTCAGTAGAGACAGATGCAGCAAGTGTTTGTATAATCAGCATCACAAACTCCCTGCTAGGATGCAATTAAACCACTTTAAAATCTCAGTTAAATTGATTTAGGCTAAATTTAAGTGTAAACCTATTCCAAAACAACTGCATTTCTCTGCACTGTGTGTGATTTTTAACTAGCTCAAAGCCAGCCATACCATGAGCCTGAATATATACTGCAAACATACTAGCAGCTTGTAATCTCCGAGCAGATTTTTGTTACCACATGCTCTATATCACAGACAAGTCTTTTGTGGGTATTTGGCAGGCAGTAAATAGTGGTTTTTTCCCCCATTTTCAAATCCAGTCCTATCTTTGCCATTAGAAAATCTCAATGAGACTGAAAACTTGGGAGTGCCCGTTCTCTCCTTATAAATAGTCTTGGCTCTGGTGAGCATCTGTGGGAGGAGTAGCACACCTGCAAGGGGAAAATTTAGTATCAATGTGGCTTTTTAATGTTTTATGTGTTCAGGAACTTTCCACCCATAAGAGTCAGAAGCATTAAGCTTACAGAAAGATTTGCTCGCCTTATTAACTCTGAGCACAGAGGTTGTGTTTCGTGAGTCACACAGAGGCCAAACCTTTTCACTTCTAGAGTATTTAATACAGAGTATGTCATATATTAAGATCCTAATCCTGTTTTTCTCTAAGCTTGTTCCCATTTTGCTTGATGTGAAGCTATTGATGTTGGCAGAGGGACCAGGGGCAGAAGTGAGAATCAAAGGACAGCCAATGCGTGATGCTCGAGGCTTGATCCTAAAACATACGCATGTTGTGGATTTTCCGTGTGAACGGTTCCACTGAAATCACTTGTGTTTCCATAAGATGGACTAACACATCCTCAATTTAAAGGTAATCTGAAATCTATTCACAGTTTAAGGCCACAAGAGATCTTTCTGATCATTTGGGCTGAACTTCTGTGAAGCTCTGGACATGGTGCTTCACAACAGCTCTCCATGGACTGAGCTTAATGACTCATCTTTTCAGGTACAGCTCCCAGGAGCACATCCCATCTTGAAGACACAGGGTTTTAAAAGAAGCATTTTTTTATTCTGCCATTTGTTCACTGGCTGATCAAACTCATTGAAAGAAAATGTTGATCCATTTTTTGTTTTCCATGTCAGCCCATCTCCTTTTAGCATTTCAAGGCCAAGCTGGATGGGGCTTGGAGCAAGCTGCTCTAGTGGAAGCTGTCCCTGCCCATGGCAGGGGGTTGGAACTGGAGGAGCCTTAAGGTCCCTTCCAACACAAACCATTCTACGGTTTCAGCTTCCAGTATAGACATTTTTCCTTAGCTATCTGAGATAAAGAGATGCCGATGAAAATAAACAGAACTCAAATGGATTTAACCTGGGAAAGAATCCCTGTTTGTCATAATTTGACACGATTTGCTGCCATAACCTTCTGATACAATACCTCTGCTGGTTTGAAGGCTCTCCATGGACTCTCCCTTAGAGGAACTGCTCATACATATTTTCTTCGCATTGAATTTACAAAGCCATTCTATAATTTCAGTAAACTTCTTGACTCATTTAAACCAATGTACTTTTTATAACCACAATTAGGCCTGCAGCCAACAACTTGCACAGTTCCATTTGATCTCTTTCCGAATTAATAGTTTTGAGTGGATTGTGAAGGTTTTGAATAGACCTTAATTTTTCACTTCCAAAAAAGCAATAATATTGAAGGAGGCAGTCCAAAATATTCCAGCCTTCTTTCTATAATGTACCAAAATAAACATAGTGAGCCCAAATCATCTCGTTTTTCAGGAGAGGTCATCTTGAAGTTCAGCGCAGTTCATTTTGTACATGAGTTGGTTGCTCACAATAGATTAAGAAATCTAATCCTGCTGTTAAATTAGCTTAAAATATTGTTGGGAATTAATGAGACTGAGAATAAAGCTACCTCGAGGTATCTGATTTCACCTGCTGGTAACAAAGGTTTTCCCAGTGCCAATGGCCAAGCCAGGTCTCATGATGGCAGTTTCTGGACTCAGCTTATTACCCATAAAGCAGAGCACAACCCTGCTGGAGTTATGTGGGTGGTAACAGTGGAAGGTGATGGTTCCCAAGCTTTTTTGAGCCAGCTAATTGGAATCCCAGTAATAACCCATTAAACAGGCTGTTTGTGTGCTGCAGGCTCTGGTTTTGTTGGGCACATTAGTGATAAAGGTAACCAGATGCAGTGGTTGGAAAGACTTGAACATCACTTGAAGTTTTCAACAAAGAAAACACCAGGGTATAGATGTTGTTGAGCAGTTGGAAGTTCTTCCTTTCTCTGTGTGTGTTAAAGTGCCTCCTTCATTGCAAGCCCAGTCGCTCTCAGACTAACCTTGCTTTTCAGTGTGTTTTGCTCTTCCAACTTCTCCTGTTTGCCTGGGGAAATACTGATTTTTGCTGTCATAACATCTGATGTTTTCTTTCCAGTTGCCGGATTCATTATAAGGATATGTACAATTTGTTACGTGTTATTGCTCCACCCCTGGGCTTAGGAAAGAAGTGCCCTCATAGGGTGGCCTACAAGGTTTGGAACTTCAGAGACTCCCTCCAGCATTTTCAGTTCTCTTTTTGTTTCTTTTTACACCCCACAACCTCCCCTCCAAGTGCAAATGCAACCAGTACAGAAAAGAAACTGCAACATAACTAACCCCTTGCCTGAAAGAAGGAATGATTGACTGATTGCCTCCTTGTTCCTTGATGCATCTCTTTCCCATCTACTCCCACACCCCAGCTGGCTGGAGACAGGCAGCTTTATGAGACAGTGAACCCTCCAGCTTCCATCCTGCCAGGTCTAGGTGGGAAGTGTTGGGGAAAAGCAGCACAGCACCCAAGCACTTTCTCTCTATATATACACACTGGAGAGAAATGTCCCCCCAAGCTTTACAGAGAGCTGTCCGTTGTGTTTGGGCTTCAAAGTGTTGTCATTCCAGTTGGATGATCAGCATTTGAGCCCCTCCCTTTCCTGAGCCTAAAAGATGTTTGATCTGGGCACTGGCTAACAGGGCAGCAGGGTGGGATGGCTACCTAGGCTGTGGAGAGATGAAGGGATGAGCTTTTACCAGTGCAACAGCCAGACACTGCCTTGGAGGGAAAAGTACGTCTCCAAGATCCAGTGAAACCTCCTTGCTTATAGCACAGGAGAAGTACAGTGTCCTTGGGAGCTGAGGTGGGAACTAAGGACAGATCTTGCAAGAAAACAGCACAGGATGGCACTGGGCTTAGTGGGGTCCCAGTTAAAGGCAGGGATTTTCTTACAGTCATTACATAGAGAACAGAAGAAAAGGAGAGACAAATGGAAGGAGCCAGCATGGAGCTTGCTTTTCTCTTTCACTCCAGCCCAAGTGTTCTCCACACCTGATTTGGGGATTTAGAGTTATTAAGCACTGCAGAAAAGGCATGAGACCCTCTACCTCCTGCCATTGAACAGAGGCAGAAGAGAGGCATCAGGGGCAAGCCATTGGCTCTTATTGCAATCTGTGTCTCTCAGCAGCCTTTAAATTAGCTCTGGGCTATAAAACCTGGGTGGTATTTTAACTGCATTAGTTACCAAGGACAGGAATAGACATTTTTGGCTTGGTAAGTTCTCTCTTCCACCTCCTCCTGCATCAATGCTTTAACATAGGGATTGAGACCCGTGTCAGGGCAGTGTGCTGGTGCCTGCTTCTGTAGCTGTCCTGCTTGAGATAAGGGGTTTCAGATGGGTGCTTCGGTCCTGGTTTCTTTCCTAGTATAGCAACAGTACTGTCCTGCTTTTATAGACGTTAAACATTAATAACATGTTACAATATACTTAAGTCTCCTCAGATGACAGGCAGCACGGATTTGCACAATGTAATAAGCTGGCAGCTCCCTGGGAAACCTAAATGGGATTGTCATAGTCATGCTCCCAGTTTCAGTAGCCAGAAAAAAGCAGAGCAGGAGAATTCCTTGTGGTTTCTGTGTCCCCTGCTTTTCAGTGCAGGATGTTATTTGCCACCAACACGAGCTGAAGGTAGATGCCATCAGTAATGGGCTCGTCTAAGGGCCTTTGCCCAGGTCCCTGCAATTCCCAGCTCTCTTTAATGCAGGACAGCCAGCTGCTCATGGTGCCAGAAGCAACCATTTGATGTTGGGTCGATGGAAGAGGGACCCCATCGCACATAAAGGAGAAACAGGCCCCCTTTCCACCACCTTCCTGAAAAACAAGTGCTGGGCTCTAGTTCTGTCAAATTCAGGCTGGAGGTTGTACAGAGCTGCACGTTTGGCTTGGAGCCAGAGCAGCCCCGGTCTGTCCCCTGAGCAGACACACCAGGATTGGCTTTTTGCTTCTCTCATAGCCTACAAGGTAACCTGAAAACCAAACTCTTTATTCACTGAAGGAAAGCTGAATGAGTTCTCCGAGCCCTACCTCTCCCTGTCCCATAACTCTGCCTACCAGCTCTCCCTGGCATGGTGAATACAGAAGGGGAAGCATCCTCCACCCCTGCAAAGAGCCAGCTAACCCAAGCCCTCCCTACACCCTCTCCACCCCAAGCAGAGACATCAGTCATTCCCCACAGGGACCCAATTGCCGAGGCGCAGCTCTGGCCATGGGACATCCCTGCAGCGAGGAGGAGACGTTGGGCATTGAAACACAGCAACGGAAGCAGAGAAACCTTCATATTTACCCACCTCTTTGGTTTTGTTTTCCTGAGAAGTCTGATTAACCAGATCTCTGTTTTCTTGTCTGCTTTCCCTTCTCTCTCCTCTTTTTCATTTGCTTGGTTGCGTTGCCTTTTTTCCCCATCCCCTTCCCTCTTTTTTCCCACCCCTCCACCCGGTCTGGTTTGATTTCTGTGTCCTCTTGCTTTTGCCTCCCTCCTTTTGACTCCAAGCGGGCGCATCAGTTACACAGACATGTATGAGATGCTGAGACACATGTCCCCACCTCTAGGCCTTGGAAAGAAATGCCCAGCTCGTGTTGCCTATAAGGTAGACCAACCCCCAAGAAACTCTTGCCAAACCACCAGCTTTTTGTGCCGTGGCTGAAGTGGGTGCCGGGTTTCTGTGGCGTTAGTGTTGTTCTCCTGGACTTTGCTGGTGCTTCCTCTGCTTTCCGAGCAGACTGGATTTTGGATGGTCTGCTTTTAATTCTTTTTATTCTTTAGTAACTTTGTTTCTTTTTTGTCTTTAAATTTATGGCACATCACTGTCTTTATAAGTATGTCTCCGCTCTCTCTATCAGTGTTTCTCTCTCTCCTCTCTCATTCTGCTTCCATTTAGGCTAATTTGGGGAGGGAGGGTGCTAATGACCAATTTACCCCATAATATGATCGCCATTTATCTTCCTAAAGCTTTGATTCTCAGTTCTCACTAGCCCTTCAGTAGTATGCTGTTTCCCCCCCTTCTTAATTAGATTGGAGTAATCAGAGTAGGCAGTGCTGTAGGAGTTAGCAAGCCATTAAACGGAGGCAACACCAGAAGGGCTCCTGAATTACCCTTTGTGAAAGAAATGATTTTAACAGAACCCACTGAAGCCAGGAAGATGAAGAAATCACTCAAACTTATTGTTTACTGTGGAAAACTTTTTAATTGAATCACAAGAAATGCATTCTAACCAAAAGGCTGCAAGCTGCTGCCTTCCAGACACTGCCTGCATGAATGCAGTGGAAACACAGGGCCAAGATCATGGAGTGGACCCAGACCCTGCCAGTTAAAGCCATGCTGATCATGGTGCTTGGAAATCTGCCTTTGTAGGGTCTATTTCTTTGGAAGCTCTTCACATGGAGCTCCATAATTTTAGAGGGAGAGGTTTGCCACAAGCACTGGTATAGCATTGGTACAACTAAGCATCCATCAAACTCAACAGGAGTTTGTTGCTGTTGATGGCATTTCAGCCACCGGCAAGCCCAGTTACTGCATCCCATCCTGCTAGGTGCGATGGATGCAGATCACAACAGCCCCTTCAGTAGTGCTTGGGTTCTCACTGAGGCCATATGAAAGCAAGATTTTGTGAGAAACTCAAGCTGAACCCAGAAGTGGGCCTCCCTTTATGTAGGGCAGTTAGCAGCAAGAAGAGGTTCAGATACAGCTTCCTACAAGATCCTTCCTTAGTGTGTTAGGATTTAAAAAGGAAAATTAAAGATAACCTTAAAGCAAGCCTGTTAGATGTCTTTTCTGTATTCCTTTTGATTTGTTTCTGGCCACTTTGGAAGGTGCTTTAAAAGCACATCTCTATTACAAGCAGTTCATACCCACCATGCTGTAGTTATGCTTGAGAAACCCAGGTACATCAAAAAGTCAGCTCCCAGGTCTCAGCTATTTCAGACAGAAGAGTGGACAGCTAAACATCTGTACAGCCCTACCAATTATACACAGAAACCCAATGATTTTTCAAGTAATCAATGTCTCCTTTTAGCACCCATGGGTTCCTATTGACTTCAAATGGAGCTGTGACCTGCAGCAGGTGTTTGCAGCAACCAGATCTGCTCCATGGTCACACATGAGTACCAGAAGCATAAAGCTCTTCCTCTTCTTTTCCCTGATCTTGTATAGTTAGAAACAAAGAAAATAAAAGAGGATAAAAAGATCATGTGTTAAAATAGACGTTTTTTACAAGCCTTTTGCTGGTTTTCATAGCGTGGTGTTTCTCTGCCTTTATGTGACTGTGCTCACCTCTTGCTGCAGACTGTCTCTGGGCAAGGGCACTGAGAATGTGTCTTTTCCCTCTGAGTTAGTTGGTACCTTGTTTTATTTGTCTGTCTTTGCAGGACAAATCCACAGAATTTAGGTACCTAGACACAGACTCCTGCTTCTTTTACTTTTCTAACACATCCTTAATTTTTACCCATCTGCTTATGAACCCTGTGAAAGGTGTCTGTGTATGAACCACAATGATGGGAGACCTGGGGAGGAAGTGCAGCCCACACAGAGCCAGCTTGAGCCTGTCAATACAGTCATGTATTGACATGACTGTGACAAAGACCCCCTCGTCCTGCACCGTAGCTCAGTCAGTGCCAACAGCAGCCAGGACTTTGTCTCTGCGTTACTTTTGCTCTCTCCCTTTGAGCCAAATGACTTTTTTACTGTTCTGTCTGGCAAAAGCTCTTTTGCCCCACATATCCACCCCTTTCCTTTCCATATTCCCAGTCCTCTCTGAAGAGGTTTTGCCCTGTGTCTTTGTCTATGTTGCCTTCTCAGTATGTGCCCACTGTGATTTCGTTTGGATTTTCCCCTCTTGTGGCCTCCTTGGCTGCTGTCCTTCCTTTCTGGTGTTTTCTGGTTCCTCTTTCTCAACTGTTCTCCTCGGTCAGTGTGACCAGCCTCTGCAGTTTTGTGCGTGTGGCTTGCTGCTTGCCAGGAGGTGCATGCGTTGGGTTCTCTGGCCATGATGCTTGGGCACCAGGAGAGCTCTATCCTGCGCAGGGTGGAGGGGGTAAAGGGGGAAGGAACTGAACTTGAAAATCTCTTCTACCCTCTGTGTTGAAAAGAGGAAGAAAACCACTTTGGTCTTCAGGTTTGATCACTTCTTCTTTTTTAGATGAAAGTGGTGATGTTGGACAGGCTGGACAGGGCTTGGAGCAAGCTGCTCTAGTAGAAGGTGTCCCTGCTTGTGGCAGGGGCTTGGAACTGGAGGAACTTTATGGTCCCTTCCAACACAAACCATTCTATGGTTCTATGATTATATGGGGGCAGGTTTGCTGCATTTACAGTCATGTATTGAGATATTGAGGTCTCTTAGACTCATCTTGTCCATAGCGAAATGTCCTGGGCTTTATCTGCTACTCATCAGTAGCTGTAAAGGCAAAGTGGTAGCCAGCCTTTGCCATTACCTGGACTCAGTCCACCCTTTGCATACTTTGTGTGCATCTTTAAAGAAAAATGGGACAAGGAAATGCCCATGATGCTGCTAAATCTCTCTGGGAATTACTGTGCCATCAAGATACCTTGCAGATTATCAGCATGAGTGAGGTTAAAGGATGGTTTTCTGGGAGCCTAAGCATGATTCTTAGGAAGAGTGGCGCTAGGAAATGCAATAACCCAAGCCTTTCCCCACTGCTCTTAAGAGTCATCTTTTTACCTCCCTCTCTGGGGACAGAAGACAGCATTGCCAGACAGCGTATCTCCACCTCTGTCCAAGTAGCTGTGGACAAAAGCCTGCAAGGAGTCTGCAGGGTGATGATGGCAACGGGAGGGGGATCTTGACTTCATTTTGTGGTGGTTTTGGAGCTGTCAAGCACAGCTTTGCACACCGTGTTTCAAAAGTGATTTGTTGCAGGGATTAGGAGGGCTCTGGCTCTCCTTTAAACACCTCCTGACATGGCCAAGGCTCCTGGATATGTGATGGGGGTGATCTTGCAGCTCCCCATCCATGACTGTACCTCACCTTGCCACATGGCTTTTGGGATCTGGATTACATCCCTGAAAGGTAAACAGGAGTTTGAAAGGCCCATTTGCTACCTTGCTACCTCTTCTGCACAGAGTTAGCATCATACAACTCTTTTGCTGGACAAGGAGCAAGGCTGCACCTACTGAAGGTAGGATGACCACTCCATGGTCCAGCTGTGTGCCAGAGACAGAGCCCATACTTTGGGGCACAGACCTGGCTCCTCTGTTGGCTGTGGGAGAGAGGAAGGCCATGGCCAGCCTCCTTGAAGCCAGCAGAAGAGTTAAAGGAGAGCAGAACAGTTACAACTAGGTCAGGGTGAATTATTCATAACAAATAATTTATTCATCAAACTCAGCCTCGTTTCCCACAAGCAGTGCTCCATTGTCCCAAATTTATTCACATTTGGGGGTTATTCCCAGAGCAGTTCTTGTCCCAGAGGCTGCAGTTCTCTTACTAATTCAAATCCGTTGGGGTGCCAGCTAGGTTTCCCAACATTCAGAATGCTCCTGTTCCTGCTCACATTAGACAAATGTGCCACCGAATAAAATCTACAGTGCAGATAGCTCACTGCTCACTTTCTGGGTCAGGCTGGGATCCCACAGGGAACCTTTTATCCTGGCATTTCACACCAGGATGAATTTCCCCCTCATTTCTCTATCACATTCTTTGCCTATTCGGACATTAAGATGTTTCTAAGCAGAAACCAAATGCTGAAAGGAGATCAATTCTGTCAATCCTGCTTGACACAAAGCTTTGGTTTCTCATTTGGGATGTCCCTATTTGCAATTATATCACTATAAGAAGCTGAGGGGTGTCTGCACCCCTCCTGACCACACTAGTAACAGGAGTTAAATCACATTGCGTCCCTCAACCCATCTGTAGTCGGTTACTACTTCATTTTGTGCACTGAGTTAATGAGGAGACTCTGGAGACAATACTGCAGCTCCTGCCTCTGGGGCCTCCTCCTGCAGCAGCAGTAACAAGCTCTCCTCGCCATGGCTGGCTCAGGAGGGAGGGGAATGCCTGAAACCACCTCATTAAAATCAAGGGCAGGAGGAGAGTTCCCCAAGCACAGCTGGGAAACAGGAGCCGGGACTCCATCTGCTGCCCGCTGCCTTCCCTCCAATGCTCTTGGAGGAAATTGGACATGAAGGGAGGAAAAGGAGCAGTGTCGGGTGCAGTGAGATCATAGAACAGTTTGGGTTGGAATGGACCTACAAAGGTCATCTAGTCCAAACCCTGCAATGAGCAGGGCTGCTTCACGTTGGTGTTCCAGTTTCACAGTGAAACCAAGCCTAACCTGATCTAGAAGCACTTCCCTGCCAGGTCTGGGCACCTGAGAGGGATTTTTACCTTTTTCTTTTCCTGTTCCCCAACCATTAATTCACCTGAACACCTCTTGTTTGTGGCTGGCAATTCCCAGGGCACCCCAAGTGAGGCAAGCCTTTTACTAGTGCAGGGAAGCATCAGGTCCCCTGCCATCTGTATGGTACATCTGTATGTATCAGCAGGCTCATATGTTTTCCTTCTGGGGTCTAAAAAGATGGAAAATTGTCCAAATCAGATTTTGGGTTTTAATCAGATTTTTGCTTCTTATTCCAAAGCAGGAGGAACTGGTAAGACCCATCCCTGGCAGTGCTCAAGGCCAGGTTGGATGGGGCTTGGAGGAACCTGCTCTAGTGGAAGGTGTCCCTGCCTGTGGCAGGGATTAGAACTGGATGAGGTTTAAGGTCCCTTCAAATACAAACCATTCTATGATTCTATGACTGGAAATTTCAATGACCTAAAGGTGTCTGAGTTGACCTGTTTGACCAGTTTGCATACTGGGTTGCTGCATATAGCTTTGATGTGGCCTGTGTTCCGCATCCATGTGCTTTGGGAATTCAGTCTGGAAAGTCAGTTGGGAGGATCTGGGATGTCTCCGTCCCAAAATGGTTTTTTGGCTCTAGTTTTTTGTGAGGATAGAGCTCTCCTGTGGGGAATTATTTTTCATCTGCTTGTTCTTCATCTCCATGCATCTTCTTTCTCTCTCCGTCCCTTAACTCTCCCACTGTAGTAGGATTCAGTGGGACACTGTAAGTGGTACCTGGGGACTCTTGTTTATGATATAATTTTTTGGTAACATTTTGTGTGCTGAGGACAGGGTCTGCATGAAAATCCTGTTTCATTTAACACAAGTGAACAGAAAAAATTTGTCGTTTCGTTGCCAGCATTTGATACTGTCATTGAATTGTAAAGGGAGGAGAGTCTTGGCTTAGATTTCCCTATCTGAGGCTTGTCAGACATGGAAGATAAACTCTGGGCAAGCTTTAAGAAGGACCTTTGAGATTACAATGGCTTGTCTCAGACTTTAGGAGGGAGTTTGTTACAAGAGCCTCTTGTCCCTGCAGCATGCAATGAGATCTGAAGGTATGTGATAAGATAACTAAGGCAGTCTCGGCTCCTTGAATGTCAGCTCACTTCAGAAGCAGACTTGTGCCCTCAGTCTGTCCCCTATAACCCATTGATAGACCAAGTCTTCCTTCACCAGTCTTGGCTTGGTTTTGGGTAGAGCACAGGCATAAGAATTGGGGCTAACAGTGAGCAACCTCCCTCTCACCTCACCTATTGCTCCAGGCGCATCTTTGCTCTCAGCTACACTGTGTTTCTCTTCACCAGCCCAAACTTGCCCATCAGCAGCAGTGCTCCTACCACCCAGCTTCCCCAGCCAGTAAGGAGGGTGAGAGGAGTTGCACAAGGCACCCCTGAGCTGCTGCATTTCCATCTGAAGGGAGGGTTAAACCAGCAAAGCTGCCCCTCTAAATGATATTTGCAACCACTGACACTGCACAGTATAACAGTGCATGGAGCCAAAGGGGGATCTGGCCTTGCCTGTGCACTCTCTGCCTCAGTAAGTCTGTAGCCCGCTGCTGAAGGTGCTTGAATTTCTTTAGCATCATGTTGGGCTGTTGTTAAACAAAGAGGAGGTTTCTGTGAAGCGATAGGGATCAAAATAACAGCCTAAAGCAGCAGCTTTCAGATGTGGATGAAATTCCCTCCTGAGCAAGGGGCCCGGGCTAAGCTAACAGTTGGCTTTACAGGCTGCTACGAGGCTCTGCTCAGGCAGATTAACACTCAGTGATTCCTCAGGTTGCACATACCCTTGGAGAGCGGAAGCACAGGGGCTTGTCTGATGTGGCTCTGGCCATGGAAGCTTCTAAGGAGCTTGTGAAAGCTGAGAGAATGAGAAAACATGAGGTTGCTGGAGGAGAAGAAATCAGTCCTTTAAATGTGTTGCTAAGGTTATCAGGAAGGCTTGGAGAGTGTTCCTCCCCATCTGCATCTACATGCTCTGCTGCCAATGGTGTAAGGAAGCCACAGCTTCCCAGAGTGATCTCAGGTACTCCATTGCTTACCAGGGTGAGGAATTTGCCCTGTCAGAGGTGGTCCTGGCTCGTGATGAAGAAGGAATTGTTCTCAGTTCTGGAGATCTTGGAAGACACTTATCCTGAGGGACTATTCCATGCTCAGACTGAATGAACATAGTTGGGGGAAATTGTAGTCCTGCTCGTGCTAATCCATGCTGCTCCCTAATGGGTAAGCTCTGGATGGAGCTGTGTAGCTCATTGACTAGAGGGAAAGGAGGAGACCTCCAGAGCTCATACAATGCCACAGTGAAAGGAGGTAAGAGACAGAACCCAAGTGTCTCCAATAAAAAGGATGTTGCACACCTTTACCTATGAAAAGCCAGGCCCAAACTGCCCTGCAGTACTTGAGCCACACCGCAGGGCTCACCAGCCTTGTTTTCAAGTGTTCTTCGAAATGCATCATCACAGGGCTGCTCCAGAGACTGCACAGATCCTGTTAGAGGCACTCCCATGCCTCCTGTTGTCAGTCACTGAAAGTGCCTTTATCACATCCCGCTCACCTCACTTTCTGGATGGAGCTGCATCCGTGAGTGGCAGACACAAGTCATCCACCATCTTGCTTTATTCAAGGATTCCAAGTCCTCTTTGTTCCTGTTGCTGCTGTTGTAGAACCAAAATACGGGTGAAGCTCACTGGCGTCGGGAAGGATGGTGGAGGTGGCTTCATGGGTTATACCTCCTGAGCAGGCTGCTTTGGCAGGGGAGATGGGTACCAGCCACATGTCTGAAGGCTGCAGACATAATTGGAAACTGCTAGGAGCAGGGTATCAGGCTGTGAAACTGGATGGGATCAAGCAGGCTTCTTCTGGAAGAACTCTATTTGTAGGATTGCAGTACAAATGCTGGCAAATAACCGTTTAACCACTAAAGCCACCGTTACAGCTCAGAGGAGAGCTGGCATCTGTACAGAGAAGATGCATTTAACTCGGTGCACAAAAGGTTAACACACATTTGTAGTCTGGCTATTTCTATGGTCTTGCAGTATGGGAGGGAAGGGGTGGAGGGGGGGGAATCCTGGCCCAGGCTCACAGCCACCACGTCTCTCTCTGCAGCGCCTGGTGCGGATGAACATGCCGATCTCACCTGAAGATTTGACCGTCCACTTCACGTCCACACTGATGGCCCTGATCCGCACTGCCCTGGAAATCAAGCTCGCCTCAGGTGAGAGGGAGGTGATGCCCTACAGCCTGTGTGGGCTCAAACCCCAAGTGCCTGTTTGCTTGGTGTCTGCCCTGGGTGGAAATCCTGTCTTCCTATTGCCTGGCTGCCATCTGCCAGCCCCTGAGGACAAGGGAGCCTCATGGACAGGCAACAGAAGGGTCTGGAGCATTGCTCTGCCTTTGGGCTGGCTGCTTACAGCATCCCTGTGGAGGAGACGTGGAGAACTTTGGCCATCCCCATTGAGGGCTCTCGGAGGAGAAGCCCTGTGCGTGTGCTTGCTGCTGTATAAGAGAAATGAAACTTTCCACACCTCTTTTCTTCACTATTCCAGCATGAGGGAAAACCAGCCCTTCCTCACCAGTTGCTGGCAGTGAAGCAGTGACTCCAAATGCCCTGCACTTTCTGCCTTGTGATAAGATTTAATTATTTAAGTGTTTAATCAGGCATTTACTTGACTTCCCAATTAAACATTGCAATGTAATAAAAGACATTGGCCTCTTCTCTGGGTCGTTACACTGTTTAATCAGGCTGGCTGGGGTCAGAAGTGAGGCATGACTGGCCGGAGCACTCCTATACCTAATGTGAACGCTAACAGGAGGTAACAATGCTCTTACAAGCAAAAGGCAGGGCAGGGTTAGGATGTTGTGCTTTTCCTAAGCAGTTTTAGGTCAGCCATTCAACCTCTCTGTGTTAGTTACCTCCCCATTTGTTGCTTAAACTTTGTCTTTGATGCTTTGGGCAGGCACTGCTGGAAGAAGACAGTATTTTGAGGTGACTGGGACTCCCCTAGGGAGTGACACCAAGTATCAGACACCTCATTCCTAAGGATGCACTTAGACTGCCTGGGATTTTAAGGGCCAGCACCTTATTTCAGTTATATTTCATCTAGACAAGGATGCTGTGAGTGTGTCTTCTTTAGGCTTCTCGTTACCTGTCAGCAATGGCAGTTGAAACAGCCTTTTTCAACTCAAAAAGGCTTCCCCACTCCTTTCTTTGGGTGCACACGGGAAGGGAACCAAAGAGAGCTCAGCTGATAGCGCTGGATTCTGTCGCAGGTTTCTATCTGCTGTGAGTTGGGAGGGTTTGACCTGGTTTGTTGTTATATGCTTCGTTTGAATAGTTTCCATGTGTTACAATTAATTGAGTCTTTAGTGGGATTAACAGGCCCTTAATAAACCCTCCCTAATGAGTTTCAGTGTGGGAGTACAAACCGCTGTATAGCAGGGAACCCAGAACCTCCTCCCATTACCTTTCTCTTAGAAAACTAATCTCTGTCATTCAGATGAAGCACTTAATTGCCTGCTGTGCCATGCAGTCATCTGGGAGCTGGCTTCTTGGCTTACATGTATTTTAATCACTTTCCACCTGTGTATTAAGAGCTCACTTTGGCCATTTGAATAATGCCACCGTGTTCTGCTCTTTCTGTTTTACCTTGTGATGTGGCTGCTGTTTGATGCTGCTAATACAGAACAGGGTGCTTATGCCTCATGGCCAAAAAATCTTTAGGAAGAGATAGTGTGAAGAGTGTTTATAATCATAAATAATGCCATAACCATGGTATTGCTCATAGTCCAGCATCTCAGACCAGGTCATTTACATCACCCTTGGGAGGTGCTGCTGCTTTCTGGTGACAGAACCCAGCACCCCATATGAGCAGTTAGATAGAGTAGGTCTGAACTTAAGTTTAAGCTCTAAATAACTGCAGAGGTTCAGCAGGCTGAAGCAATGATGGTCCTGCTGCCTTCACACACTTCTATCACAGAGGAAGTCACTGATTCCCTTTGTAGCATCCGCTGCATTGGCACTGGCTTGCTGTCCTCAAGAAACGGGAATGGAGGAAATGCCCTCTCCCATGCTTGCTGTACAGTGGGATGTGCTGGCAGGGCAAGGGCTCTCACTCCTCCTTGTGTGCCTCTTTCCCTCCTCTCCTGTTCTGCAGGCGGTGTTAAGCAGCACCAGTGTGATGCGGAGTTGAGGAAGGAGATCTCGCTGGTTTGGCCCAACCTGTCCCAGAAGACTCTGGATTTGCTGGTGCCTCCTCACAAACGTAAGTGGTCCATCAGCAAGCACCCAACCCATCCCATGCAGGGTCGGTTTCTCCCTCCTTGCCTGCTCTGTCCCTGGCCCCATTGAGGCACACAATCAGCCAGAGGATGCAGAAAAGAAACTAAAGGCATTTCTGCTTCTTGGTATCCTCTCCACAGGGTTCATAGCCTGCACCTCCACGCCATGGTCACAAAAGGAGCAGGGAAGCTGACCTACATCTAAGCATGCATTTCATTATGCTACAGTACATTTTACAGTACTCAGGGCATTTTTCCCTTCTTGGCACTATTTGGTTTAGGATTTTTTAATGTGTGGCCTCTACCAGAGCTTTTTCATAGCTCTGTTGGCCTCCAACCTGTGCCTTGCAGGACAATTTCTACCATCTGAGCTCCAGCAAACCAGGAGAAGAAAATGGAAGTTTGCTGAGAATTTACTGAATCAGAAGTGAGGTATTTTGAGGCTAAAGGCCTTTGTGTTACTTGATGATGTCCTGGGCACATGTGCTGAGTTTTGCCATTATCTTGATTAGCCCAGACATGGGCTCTGGATTCCTCATTAATGAGAAACAGTGCAGAGCAATGAAGGTATTGTTCATTAAGAACGAGGCAACTGAGGAGGTGCAAATCAGTGGGTAGTGGTTGCTTAAGTCTTTTCCTCCCCTCCTCTCTTGATGCCTGTATATCTGCTGCTTCAACTCCCCGCTCTACAGTAAATGCTCCACTGCTGCGCAGGGAAGGGCTGGGAGCCCATAGCTGTGAGGGTGGAAAAAGACATCTGGAAAGATGAAATACTCTCAAAATCTGTATTAGCCCATCATGCCCCAGTCGATCGTAATTCAAAGAAACAAGAATAAGGCTGCTTTGTTGATAAAAAGCTGGCTGTGGATCTGGTATTAACCTAGTGATTCTTCCGGCTGCAATGCTTACAATGGCACAGAGTTTTCCTGGTTGTTTTTTAATACAGTCTCTTTTGCCCCAGAGAGCTGGAGATAGGGGCCATCCTCCTCAGACATGGAAGGCAGCAACAGGCAAATATCTGAAGAAGTCTGTTGTAACCTTTCTTGCTCTTTTTTTGTCTCCCCCATGTTTCTGTGTGTTTTGCTTTGTTATTCTCATGTTGCCTCTTCTTTCTCTATCGCTCCCATTAGTTGTTATTTCTCATGCTTATTGACTTATTCTTCTCTTCTGATCCTGTTTCTCACCTGGATGTCTCTGCTGCATTTGGCCATCCTCTGACAGCTGATGAGATGACTGTGGGGAAGGTGTATGCAGCACTGATGATATTTGACTTCTACAAGCAGAATAAGAACAGCAGGGAACAAGTCCACCAGCCACCTGGAGGCCTCTGCCAGGTACTCAGCTGAAAGATGTCCTCCTTGGTCCTCCTTCCTGGGAAGCCTCTTCTTTTGTATGGCTGGAAAAGTGTGCTCCACAAAACGTCCAGTGACATCTGGCAGTCTGAGTCAGATTCTCAGAAGTGGCCTGCACCACAACCTGCCCACAGCTGGGGAACACCAAAAGAGTTCTTTGGGACACCAAGGAGTTACTGAAAGCTGATGATATACAGAATCCCAGAGTGGCTTGGGCTGGAAGAGACCTTAAAGCTCCTCCAGCTCCAACCCCTGCCACGGGCAGGGACACCTTCCACTAGAGCAGCTTGCTCCAAGCCCCTGTGTCCAGCCTGGCCTTGAACACTGCCAGGGATGGGGCAGCCACAGCTTCTCTGGGCACCCTGTGCCAGCGCCTCAGCACCCTCACCCTAACCCTAGCCTTTTATCTAATCTGAACTTCCCCTGTTTAAGTTTAAACCCATTAATCCCATATACAATAGTTTTTGCTCTTTTCCTTCTGACAGACCAGCCCCAGAGGATGGGATCAAAGAGTCCAATATAGCTGTGTTTACATTGGCTATAAAAATTTTAAGTTACTTATGAAAAAGGGAATTCTTCAGATTCATTTCTGATCTGAGAGATTTGATGACCCTTACAATTTCTTGACAATATTTCCACACAATCATCTTGGGATTGAAATCCCAGTGGTTTCTGATGTGACAAATACCTATAGATTTCAGGATGGTAGTCCTGCTCATTTCCTGTCTGTCTCACAGGTGGAAGGCTACAGCACAGCTAGTGTCACAATGAATTGCACAGCCCCTTTGGTCATATCAGTGGACAAAATCTCTGCTGTGCTCTCATGACCAGGAGGATGCTTTGTTAGAGGGAGGGTGACAAAGTGGACCTTTTATTAACTAGGAAGAGCATCACAGCCCATCCTTCCCATGCACAGCTCTGTTTCTGACAACCTCTCCTTGTGCTTCACAGCCTGGACCAGTGTCACTCTTCCACCCCCTGAAGGCCACTTTGGAGCAAACCCAACCTGCAGCATTCAGCAACGCAAAGGCTTTCCTTCGCCAGAAGAGCTCAGCATCACTCAACAATGGGGGTGCCTTGTGAGTATCCCAAGACCTCCCCACCAAAGCTGTAGGGCAGAGAAGGGGCACACGGGGTGTATCCACCTACCCCAGCCACTGCTCATTCAGTCGCTCTGGAGGTGGGGACACCAAGACCAGGAGCCCCTCCACACCATGGCTGGGACAATTTGCCACTGGTGGCCACCAAAACGCCTGGTGCAGTTGTCCATATGGTGTTAGTATTGGGTTTTCTTAGTGCTCTCCTCTGAATCTCAGTTGGAGAGCTTTCCATATGGTAAGTGTGAGTTTACAGGGATTTGGGCATTGTAAAACAACCAAGCAAACCCTGACCCACCAACCACCACCGCAGTGAGGTCTTGGAAATCAAAAGATCCTTGGGAACAAAGTCATCCCTGAAGCTCAGGGCACTTGGTAACAGCAAGAGCTCCTTCAGACTGGTTCATCTTTGTGCAAACTAATACCTCCACAGAGATCTTACCAAACAGTTATAGTAACGGTGATCCCTAATCCATTCTCTTTTTCAGGTGACTTTCCTTGGGTCACAGGCACTTTGAATTTTTAGTGGTAGATTTCTGAAGTTTAAATGTTCTAATTAACCCTAACAGGGAAACCATCATCAGCCTCTGTACTGAAACCCAGAGTCCCTTGTACCACTGTAGCATCAGTGAATGTGCTTTAGCATGGCTGCAGATGTGTTTGACCAATGTCTAACTGGCCTTGCATGCATAATTTGCCTGACCTCCAAAATTCTTCATTCTTCTTCATCAGAACTTAAGCTGCAGAAGCTGTTTTCCTTAGTTAACTGAAGAAAAATGTGGTGTCTGGCTTGATTTCCTTGTTGCTTGTGGGATCTTCAGGCTGTATAGGAAGTGACCATGTCAAAACCCAGGGGACCTTATAGCTTCACCAACAGCCCTGCCTATCCTGTAGCTGGTCTCACGAGTGAAACCCCAAAGGGTATCTGCGGGCTTTACCCTCGTCACAATTAAGGAAGAAAAATCTCCATGCAGAAGAGTTAATCTATTTTCCTCTCTTCCTTCTGACAGGCCAGCCCCAGAAGGTGGGATCAAAGAGTCCAGTTCTTGGGGGACCCAGCGCACCCAGGATGTGTTTTATGAAACCAGGACACCAGCTTTTGAGAGAGGCCACTCAGAAGAAATCCCCATTGAACGGGTGAGCAAACAGGGTGCAGATGTGAAGACAGAATGAGATGTGGGAGATATTAGAAAAGATATTGAGAGATTTTAGAAAATGTTTAGAAAAACTGGGTGAAATGCAGTAGACAGTAGGTCTGTCCCTTGAGACAAGTGTTACTGCGTCTCTTAAAACCCCAGGTTTGCTTGAACTGGAGAAAACCCAAATCTGGTAGCGGTAGCCTGTACAGTCTGATAGCTGTACATATGGACACGCTTTGCATGGAATTGTCTGCTGTAATAGATTTCTTAAGGTTATATCTTCCTAGTTGTCCCATTGTCACAATTCCATTGTCCTCAGTGTACAAGCTGAGATGAGGGGTTCCTGGGACTCATTGCCATGGCTGGTGGAAGAGCTTGGCCCACTGTTGTCCTTGTTGAAGACGTCACTGTAGATAGGGTAAACCTGGGCACTGTAGATAAGGATAACCTGGGTACTGTAAACAGAGTAACACGGGTGCTCCATAGCTCTTAATTTACTTTCTTTCCCACATCAGCATCTCTTCACAATTAAATCAAGTTTAGAAGCAGCCTGCTCAAATGATGCCTTCAAAGCTCATGCTCGTGTTCTTGCTAACTGAAACCATTCCTTGTTCTGATCAGGTGGTAGAAATGAGGGAAATCAGCCCCACGCTTGCCAATGGAGAGCACCAACCAGGCCTGGAGAGCCAGGGGCGGGCAGCTTCCATGCCGCGCCTGGCCGCTGAAACTCAGGTGAGCAAGGGAGATCCACCGGCGGTGGGAGACCAGGAGTGGGGCAGGAGCTCAGTACCTTCTCTCTGCTTTCTGTGCCCTTGGAAGTTGCTTGTCAATACTTGTTTTGAGAGACATGCTGAACCTGGAGACAGGTAACCAGCCTTCATGCTTGGATGGCAGGGACTCACATGTAGTCCCCAGCTTTACCCATCCCTGGTTGTAGCAAAAAAGTGACCCAGAGAAATCCCTCTGTCTGGGTAGCTTACTGAGGACTACCTACCCAAGAGGGTCTATTCTTATTGACTGGGGATGATACTGTTTGCCAGCCTCTATTCCTGGAAGGTGTGTTTTCCATTGACTGTTGCATGCCATCTATCCAGACAGTTAAGGCATAGCCATAAAGCAAGCTGGAGATGTGCATGCTCATCTCTTTGATGGATGTAGTAGGTACAAACAATACCAGGGAGCCTGTGCCTGGAAGGCTGAACTGAGACGCTAAGAATCCTCCCTGGTTTTCATCTTCTTACAGTATGTATTGTGACTTTGGTCAGGAAAACGTTGAGGATTTCCCTTGTTTAACTTCTTGTGCAGAAATCTCATCACTGGAGTCGACTTTTACAGCACCATGTGAAGGCTACTTAGTGCATAGGAAGTCATGGTTTCCACAGATCATTTCTGGGCATTTCACATGTTCATTGCTAGCTTGTTGTCCCAGATGCTTGTCAGCCACTGTCCTGCCTCCTGTGTGTCAGAACATCTCACCACTCATAGCTGTGTGTCTCTCATTCAAAGGGCCTGATTCATACAGCCAGGGGTGAGCAGCCCATGTTTGTGGGCTGTTTCTACTGCTCTCTATGAGAAGCAGAACGTGAAAGATAAAACTAAAAGCCTGTGTATTGCATTCCCAGCAATGGTTCCAATGGATGTCATCTTTCTGCTGACGTGCTCAGGCTGGCATAAACTACACTTCATCAGCTGTCAGCTTTGACTTCAAAAACTGCACCCTTTGTATGAGAGCTGAGACTCTGCCTTATCAGGAGCACCTCTCAACATGTTTAATAAAAGAAACAGACCCCAAAGCAAACCTGTATTCCCTCCCTTCCCCCCTTCCCAGAACAAAGTTGTCCTTTATTCTAGACCGTAAGTTGAATCTTCCCTTCCAAGGCGGTGCAGTTGGCAGCAGCAATGCCAGCAGCACCAGCCTTCCCTTGGGGAGCTACTCTCCATTGCACTCAGACATTTGCAGAGGTGAGCGTCTCCAATGGGAGCATGGTAGGTGTTCCCCAGCTGCCCCACGTGAAAGCTGTCTGATCTTATGAATCAGGCCTTTAGTATCTGAGCAGATCTAACCTCATTTAATAATACAATGTTTTGGCAGTTGTAGCTTCAGATGAATAACTGATGTACTTTCTGTGTGTGTCTTCCCCCTCCATGCCCTCCGCCTTCCCTTCTCACATGCTGCTTCTGCTCCCCTCCCCAAATCTTGACTTTCTTATAACTCTTATTTGTAATGCTCTCTGTTTCTGGATGTCTCCCGTTCCGTTTGCCTGTTACTTCTCTTTTTATGTTCCTCTTTTTAACCCCAAACCTTCCTATGCTCCCAACCTCACCTCTTTGTTGCCCTCCTCCCTCCCTTGTCGTCATCGTGTCTGCTGCCCATCTCCCGTGATGTCTGACACTGGCTGTACTGTGGGGCTGCTTCAAATAATGTCTCTCATCTTGTCCGAATTGTTTGCAGAGGAGCAAAGCACGGTCACCGGGGAGTTACCTAGCAGTATGTAGTTTCCACTAAGTTGTATCCTATTCGATTCCTGTTAAGAAATAATGAACCTTCCTTAACCCTTTACTTTTTTCCCCCTTCTCATTTGGAGCCCAATGTCACAGCGACTCAACCGCTCTCTCTTCTCCCTCTGCTGCCGTTCCCTCAATCCACTGTTGCACGCTGCACGCTGTAAAAGGGAGTTTGTTTGGTTTGCTTATTTATTTGTTTCTCTCTGCCTTTTGCACAGGAATTTAGGAAGTGAAAACAATGGGGTTGGTAATGAAGAAGCAATGAGTGACTCTCTGGAGGGTTATGGTGTAGTCTCCCGAGGCTTGTGGGGGGAGCCCTGTTAATGTAGCAGGAGTCAAGAGCTGTAGAAGGGTATTCATTGCTTTGCCACTTCCCATTAGTGGCAGGGAGACTTTTGTCCCTGGAATAAGGACAGAATCAGGTCCAAAGAAAATGTTAATTCCTATCAATTTGGCTATTTTTTGGTGGGAAATGTTTGTCATCGTCTTCCTGGTAGATCATGGAATAGTTTGGGTTGGAAGGGACCTTCCAAGGTCATCTAGTCCAACCCCCAATGGATTGAAGAAATATGGACAAGTGTTTTTGATGGGAAGTAGTCTCACTTGTCACTTTTTTGCCCATCAGGCTATCCAGTTTACAGCTCCCTCTGCCTTTCTCCATCTTCAAGCTCAACAGTAAGCAAGGAGGACAATCATGAAGCTCTTCAGTGTACTTCTTGCCCACACAGCAAGGGCCACAGAAGGCGACAAGGGCAGTGCTGCCCTACCCCAGAAGTGCCTGAAGAGCTTTCCGTCTCTAGCACTGCATCTTTTGGTGGGCAGCACCAACATTTGGGCAACTCATAGTATGGGATAGAGCATCAAACAAAATTTCAGCCTGACTGTACCTTTGCACGCGAGATAATCCCTCTGCAACAGTTCTTCAACTCAAAATAAGGAACAGAGCTGTGAAACAACCAGCTTTGCATTGTGTAAATATCATAGGACAGCAGAGATCCGAATTTTGGGATAAGCAAACAAAATAGCATACACAGTAAAAATAATACAGGGCTCTTTGGAAAGGTTACTGCTAACAGAGTAAATGTTCTGCGAGAACGGTCATTGGAGGCGTATATACTGGGTTGTGAATTCAAACAAGAGGAAGAGCTGAGGGACTGGAGGATGTTCTGAGCTCCTTCCCCATCGGCAGGACCACTGTGCTCTGAGGTCCTTCCTTCCTCTGCCATGTAGCTTTGATGCAGGGATAGACCCAGGGAAGGCTCTAGAGGATGGGTGAAGCCCCGTCTCCACCACAGAAGCCAGCAGAGTGAAAGAGGAGGACACACGGGAATTGTCCTCCTTTTCTGAGCTTCGCAGTTGGTGAGTAGGTAGTAGGGAAGGAAAAGACTGTGAGAACAGCTGTCCTGTAGCCCACTTGTCTTTGTTTCTGCAGAGCATCTTTATAAAGGCTTGAACCTAAAGGGAAGGGAGTAGAGTCTGGAGCCGCCACTGGCACAGGGACAGGGTCCAGCAATGCCAGTGGGAAGCTGTGTTACTGTGCTTAGTGTCCAGATGTTTGGACACAAATGATTTGAAAACAGAAATAGCAAACCCAAGTAGTCATTTTCGGAAATACCGTTAGAATTTGAGGACATACATGCTATCCCACTTGTTGCAGGCCCGTGGGCCTCGGGGAGTGATGGTGGGACAAGAAAGGTTTAAATGTTTAATGGGAGATGTTCTCAATTGCAGGGAGATAGAAGTAATTCCTCAGTGGCTTAGCCTGTATCTTGCTCACTTATTCCTGAGCTTGCTCCCTCTGTTTGATGCCCAGCAACGCTTTCCTGCTTTCCTCTTTGGAGTTGCTTTGGGATGACCAGAGGCCCTGAAGCAGCTTTGGGTGAAACTAGTCTTGGAGAATTCTCTTTGTGAAATGCTTGGCTATTGTGCTGCCCTATGCCCCTGCTGGTCCACCGCTGCCTCCTGTGATGCTATGTTTGGTGTGAAGTGCTGCATATCGCTCTGCACCCCGTGGGTTGCACTCTGCTAAAAGTAAAACCCCTTTCAGCAAATGGAGATCCTATTTGCTCCTCAAATGTAGCACAAGTCCTTCTGCCCATCCCAGTTATACACAATTAACCATTTTTCTCCTTCCCCTCCCTTCCCCTTTCTCTTCCCATATAACCCTCCCCATGGTGGGAAACAAGCCTCTGAGCACGGTGCAGCTCCTGCTCTCACCCTGCTCCATATCCCTCCATCTGCCTTGCAGCCCATCCCGGACACAAGCCCCATGAAGCGCTCCGTCTCCACGCTGACCCCGCAGCGTCCTCACCCCATGCACCTCTACGAGTACTCCTTGGAGCGCATGCCGCCGGAACAAGTACATCACCACCACCACCACCGCTGCCACCGGCGGAAAGAGAAGAAGCAGAAGTCCTTGGACAGGTCCCCCCATCAGCTGGCCGATGGACAAGCTGGTAAGTGCTTTGCAAACCAGGATTTGTCCCTTGTCCGCCTCCCTCCAGGAGGCACAGCAGTCATCTAGTGTGATTTGGGGTCCTGTCTGCCCCACACTTGGGAGTTCCTCCCATGTTGGTGACCCCCAACACGTTCTTTCAGTGGCCCATTCTGGGGAGTCTTCTTCCAAGGACAAGAAGCAGGAACGCGGCCGGTCCCAAGAGAGGAAGCAGCACTCTTCCTCCTCCTCTGAAAAGCAGCGCTTCTACTCCTGCGACCGCTACGGCAGCCGGGACCGTTCTCAGCCCAAGTCTGCTGATCAGAGCAGGCCCACCTCGCCCAACGGAGGGCCAGAGCAAGGTCCACACAGACAGGTGAGGAGATGCGGGGTGGGAAAAGAGCTCTAAGGTCTTCCAGGGATGTATGTGTATTCCCACGTTTTGCTTAAAACACAGGAGACAATAATGGGGAAGGAAGGCCAGGAAGCAGCAGATTAAGCCATTGAGGTCTTGCTTGGTCCTTCACATCCAAAACAGGCATGGAAATGTCACTGGATGGCTCTTCAGAAGCCATCTACAGAGTGAGTGACTCAAGGCATTGTGCAGAGATCTCACTGCCAGGGACACCCTTGCTCATGGTTTCAGCAAAGCCTGGGAGACCTGAGAACTGACAGTTCTTGATGCTGGTGGAGAAAGTGTATCTGAGACAGGTAGTGTGCTATGGGACATGGGCAACTGAGCTGAACGTTCCTCCGCCAGCCTTAATCCGGCACCTACTGCTGCCCTTGCACAGACATTCGATGGCTGCCAAAGAAATCCTTGGCCAAGCCAATGTGCTGCAGTATAGGGTCTGCAGGCAGCCAGAGCTGTGACTTCAGCACAGTTTGCTCATATTAGCAGCATTTTCCAATTGCTGTTGCGTGGGCTTCAGAGCTGTATTGTGGAACGGGTTCGTTTACTGAAAATTGAGGGGAAAGTCCCTTTTAACCTATTGAACATCCATCTGGGAGGAGGAATCCCAGTAAGGGAGGAATGTAGGTGAAGGCAGGACCTGGGTCGAAGGGTGCTCCCCACAAACATCTCAGGGTTCAGACAGCGCCTGTGCCGGGAGGGAGGCTTTGGCCACTCTCCAAAGTCTCCCCACGTTCGCAGCTGGTGTGTGACAGGCTGGGTGCCTGGGGAGGATGTGGGTGATGCTGTCAGCCCTGGAGCAACATCAGCACCTGGGGAGCAGGAGGAAATCCTGTGTTCATCAGTTTGAGCCCAGGGGAAGGGTTTGCCCAGGAAGCTGTGGCTGCCCCATCCCTGGCAGTGTTGGACACAGGGGTTTGGAGCAAGCTGCTCTAGTGGAAGGTGTCCCTGTCCGTGGAACTGAATGAGCTTAAGCTCCTTTGTAACCCAAACCATCTTATGGTTTAAATGTACAAGGCTTCATAGTGTCCCATTAGCTGCAAAATGAAGCAGCTTTTTGTCTCCTTACCCTGTACCATGCCTTTCTCTCTCCTTGCAAGGTCTTTAGCAGCATCAGGTGCTCTGCACTGTAGTGAGTGCCTGGGGGCTGCTGCCATGCAGCTCTGGAGACACAGGGAATGGGACATGCTTTGCACAACCATTCTCTCCCAGGAGGAGATGGGACATCAGGGTAAGGCCTGATAGAATCACAGAATCAACTAAGTTGGAAAAGGCATCAAAGAACTTCAAGTTCAACCTTTACACAGGACTGGTTCTGATGCACCCAGGGTGGGTCTTTTCCATTTCTGGTTGCTGCACCCCCCAGCTGGCCTTCATCTGATTTTTTTTTTCAGATGAGTTTTTATTTCCATTTCTTCATTTCCCCCCTGCTTTGAGAGGCAGGAAAATGCCACTGATTTTCAGTATGATGCCTCTCCATTCTTGCGTGCTCAGGACTTTGAATATCACATATGTCTTCACTAAAAAACTGAAGCCTTTCCGTAGTTCATAGACATTCAGCATTAGAGCATCAGCAGCCTTTTATAAACCTGTTCCAGTGAAGTCTGCATTGTTCCACGTGTGCGTTTAGTAAGGCAGAGAGGAGAAAGCTTGTTGGTTTGGGGTCCATGCATTTTATCCACTCACATGATACCTGCTTTGAGTGGAGCTGCTGATAGATCCCTGCTGATAGACCCCTGTTTGCTCTGGAAAGAAAAACAGATCAAAAATACCATCCAAGCCATCAGGTCATTTCTATCCCAATGAGATGAAGACCTTTTGTCTTCATAAAGTGTCTGCAAGAAGCTCTGTCAGTTCATTTCCTGTGTTGTTTTGGCTCCATAACAAGGTGCATGTAAACCCCTGCAGTATTTTCTTTGTTAGTCTGTCCCCCTCCTCAGGAGAAGCAGCTTCTCCCAGGAGCTCTGACGCAGCATGTCCCCAGGTCCCTGGAGGAAGCTGGCTTGAGCTTCACGCTGCCAACAAGGTGGCTCCATTCCAGCAACAGCCAAGCCAAAAATCAGGGCATGTTCAAAGAGAAGCTCTTCAGAGGTTTTTTCAGTACAAAAGAAGGAGATAAGGGAACCAAGCCATGAACTTTTCATCATTTTGGGGTCAACACACAATGCTTGAGTTTGACACATAGAAATGTTATCATATTCTATTAATTATTTCACTTTTCAAGACAGGTTTCCTTTTCAATACAGATAAATTGTTCAATAGAAATCCCATTTCAGGATGAATCTGGGAAAAGCATTTTTAAAAATGAGATGAATCTACTTGGAATTTCAAAATGTTTTAGCAGGAAGGATCTTCTTAGACACTTTGAATATAGATCTTACCGTATTTTTTACAATGGTGCTGGATAAAAGAAGCTTGGAAACCTTACAAAAAGAAATACAGATTTCTGGACAACTTAGTTCTGCTTTTTTTTTTTTTTGTTTGGGTTTTTTTCACCTACAAATTGCAATTTTGAGGTGCTCAACCTCAGTCCTTCGGAAAAAAATGATCATCTTCCCCTGGGTGTTGGAAGGTTGCAGGTCACTGGGTGGTGGCCACCTTCATCTCAATCAGCATGGGATGCAGGTGGTGGGAGGCAGCTTGGTCAAGTGGCAGGTGCCTGTGATGGGAATACTTGTCTGTAGCAGAGTAAGGCTGAAACGTGGGGAAGCCAGAGAATGGAGAAGGTGAAAATGAAAGAATAAAAAGGTAAAGACTTGGTTTCCAGGCTGAGAAAGACAGGAGTCATTGGTCCAGCAGCATGAGTAGCAGCTGCATCAGTCCCTGATGTCTGCAGAGGGCAGGGCTACTGTGAGTGACACCACACTGCTCTGATCATGTGGGTATCGCCTCTTCTTCAGATAGACATGGCATGACAAACAGGGGAAGTTCAGGTTAGATATAAAGAGGAAGTTCTTTACTCTGAGGGTGCTGAGGCGCTGGCACAGGGTGCCCAGAGAAGCTGTGGCTGCCCCATCCCTGGCAGTGTTCAAGGCCAGGTTGGACACAGGGGCTTGGAGCAAGCTGCTCTAGTGGAAGGTGTCCCTGCTGGTGGCAGGGGTTGGAGCTGGAGGAGCTTTAAGGTCCCTTCCAACCCAAACCAGGCTGGAAGTCTGTGATTCTATGACTCATGGCACCAGCAGCTCAAATAGCTTCTCCATGCAGCTGCTGGGCTGGGAGCCTCCAGTACTGCTGGGATCACCCTGAAATCTATGCTGGCAAAGCCAAGCAGAGCAGAACAAGCACTGATTGACAGCCCAACAACCAACAACCTGATATTGCTATAGTGAGGAAAAGCTGCTCTTTACAAATTAAAGGTCTGCTGTCAAAACGTTAGGTCATGAAAGGCTGAGAGGGCTTTCAGATGGGCTCACAGGACTTTTCATGTAGTGCCCTGGGAGAATGGAAACAGCAATGCCAAAACAAGGGCCTGTTCCTCCCCAGTCCTGACATTTTTTGACTTAGTGTAGCTTAGTTCACTCCCAAGTTTCCCTGTTAGTAACTCAGGAAGCTGCCAGAATCTTCTACCACTCGAAAATCAAATGTGTAATATTAAAGAGGAGAAGATAAACACATTTTACTATCTCTGCCCATGGCAGGGGGTTAGAACTGGATGAACTTTCAATTCTTTTCCAACCCAAACCAGTCTGTTACTCTATGATGATTCTATGGTTTTTGTTTAAGGAACTTGTTAGTTAAAGCCCATCTAAAAGGCATTTTGTTCTTGATTCAGAAAGTGCCTACTTAATCGAAATGCATTTCATTCCCAAGCCAGCAAAACAATAGCCTGTCCCCAAATCCTCCTGCCACATAACCCAATTTTAACCACAGAAATGACCCCCAACATCAGCATCCATGGGGGAAATCCTGCAAAAATCCACCCAAAAGCTGAAAGTGCTGTTTTGCCACACTCTGTTTGCAAACCACAATAAATCCCTAGGTATTGAGCTGCTTCAGCCTAGTCCAGGTAAGGAGCATGTCGAGCCCGTGTGTGGTGTGGGTGCCTTCCCTCTGGACAGTGTCCCCTTCTGTTGGAGCCATGTGCCAGTTTGCGTCCTACCGATGCTCTGATCGTTTCTGTTCCTACTCACCTCTCTCAGAGTTCTCCAGCTCTTTACATCTCGTGTTGAATTACTTCTCGAGAACCTCCTCCCCCTGACTGTGCTTGTCTAAACTCTCTCTTTTTTCTTTTGCTTTTCTTTCCTCTTGTGACTCGTCTCTCCCTTCTGTTGCTTCTCCTTCTGTTCTGTACCTGCCTGCCTTTGTGTTTGTCCGGTGTTTCCCTTTTTTATTTTCTGCTTTGCTTTGTTCCAATTTTTATGTAGGGCAGTGGTTCAGTTAATGGGAGCCCCTTGCTGTCGACATCTGGTGCTAGTACCCCATGCCGGGGTCGGAGGCAGCTCCCACAGACTCCACTCACCCCACGCCCCAGCATCACTTACAAGACCGCTAACTCCTCGCCCGTGCACTTCACCACTTTCCAACCTGTCCTGCCCACCTTCTCCCCGGGACGCCTGAGCCGCGGCTTGTCCGAGCACAACGCGCTGCTGCGGGGGGACCAGCAGCCGCCGGTGGTGGCCCGCATCGGCTCCGACCCCTACCTGGGCCACCGCGACGACGCCGACAGCCCCTACCATGCGGTGCCGGAGGACACGCTCACCTTCGAGGAGGCCGTGGCCACCAACTCGGGACGGTCCTCAAGGACTTCTTACGTCTCCTCCTTGACCTCCCAATCTCACCAAATCCGCAGGGTGCCCAACGGTTACCATTACACGCTGGGTCTCAACACGGGCCCCGGGACTGGCACCAGAGGACGTAGCTACTACCACGAAGCTGATGAGGATGACTGGTGCTAGCGGAGTGGCAAAACCCTTCAAAGTGTGCGTGCTTAAAATCGATGAGTTTTATCATCTGGAAGGCTGTGCGCTGCGATGCGCACAGTGCCCGGGGCTGGAGGGTACCCACGGGGTAGCCCCTATTGCAAGAACTGCTCTGCCCCCAGGTCTGGAGATGCTCCTGCAGCCTCTCTCTTCAATTTTTCTTTAGTTTTTCTTTTTTTTTTTTTTGTTTTCTTTTTGTTTTTCACTAGACAAATGGAGGCAGAAGGCTCCCTCCTTAGGGGGAAGGCAGCGTGCGGAGTGCATCTCTCTCCCCCTGTCGCCTCCCTACTGCCTTGTCTAGTTCAGAGATACGCACCAGATGCCAAGTCTGCAACACAAGTGAGAAGCCAAGAGAAGAGCGGTCCTCACCTTCCACATCAGAAGAGCAGACAGTCGATCCTTCCCGAGATTGGCACTGGTTTTTGTTTGGGCTGTTTCTTACTTGATTTCACATTCTATTTTTGCCCCTGGTCAGGGTGGGAGTCTGGGAGTTGCAAATGGACACAACACATGAACAAAGCTCGTATCCGCGGTTTATCCCGCTCACCGCTAAGATGGAAGAGATCTACCCACGAAACTGGGAGAGGAGAAACACCGACCAGAACAAAGGACAGTCCACTGGGACTTGATGTTCAGCCACAGCAATCCTTGTCGGCAGAGCCAGTGCCACGCTCCAGAGCTGCCTGAGCATTGAGGCAGCTGGGACTCTGCTCCGACACCGCTGCCGTGTGGATCTCTTTTACTTCACTCACCACGTTGGGTCCTTCACACTGACACATGATAAAGCCACAAGAGAGCTACTTTGTAAGGACTGTTTCCTTGCTGCTGAGACTTCTCTTTCCGTCCCTCTCTCCTGTTGACCGCAACACGCCCTCACTGTTTTGTCTTGTTTACAATATAAGCTTGATTTAGCAAAAAAAAAAACAACAAAAAAACAACTAAAAAATAGACAAACCCAGACAAAAAAAAAAAGGAGGAAAAAGGTTAGGGATGAGAAGAAGAAAATGTTATTGGTTTTATATCAAGCTATTAGATAGAACTTTAACTTTTCATTGTGTGCATTTTTGTAAATTGTACAGTAAAAAAAAAAAAGAAAAAAAAGGAAAAAAATTACTCTTTATGTAGAGAATTAGTCCAATTGTCATTCCAGGTCCCACCGTTTCTACCGAATGCTCCAGTTGTTCACTACTAAGTGCCTAACCTTTGAAATCTTTCACAGCGATGATGCAACCTCTCGCTTCGATGCATCAGCCCTTGAGGCGAGCGTGGGGAGGAGCAGGAGGGGAGGGAGGGCAGGGCCCCGGGGTACCGCGGCATGGTGCTGGGTATCGCAGTACCAGGTTGGAAGCTTACAGTGGGGAAGGCAAAGATGCTTTGGGGTTGGTTTGGGTTTTGTTGGCCTTTTTATTTCTTCTTCTTTTTTATATATCTACCTGTACTTTTCTGGGTAGGAGGGGAGTGGTTGCAGCAAACAAACCCGGCCTTTTCTCATTGACCAGTGTTTAGGTCCTGCGGGAGAGATGCAGGTGGAAAAGTACAGCATCTGCAGAGAAGCTCTTCTCTTGCAGGAGAAGCAGTGTCCTTCACACTGCGTGTCAAGTCGCAGTCGGGCTGCGAGAGCTCTGGCCATGTTCCATGGTGCATAACTTGTGTTGAGGGCAGTTGGAGAGAGTCTTGGGTTTATTGCCTGTTAAGAGAAGGTTAAAATAATGATAATATAAAGCAAAACCTCTAACTCTGATTCTCAGGGATGAGATTTTTGTGTTCTCGCAATGACTCTTGTGTTGGATGATTTCTTTCTTTCGTGCACATGTGGATTTCTGCACTTTGAGCCTTGGGAAAAGGG
This sequence comes from Pezoporus wallicus, assembly GCF_028554395.1. Lineage (NCBI taxonomy): Eukaryota > Metazoa > Chordata > Aves > Psittaciformes > Psittacidae > Pezoporus > Pezoporus wallicus. Next base: position 935,471 of record NW_026637703.1, read on the forward strand.
CAAATACGACGTGCTGCTGGGGAGGGAGCACTGAAGGAAAAGTCCTGGGCAGGACCTTGTGTCCATGGGTCTGATGAACCATTGTAGGGCTAATCTGGGGCACAGGGACCTGTAGTATGCTGACAAAAGGTTGAAAGAGAATGGGTGGGAGGTGCCAGATGAGCACACCACTAAAAGCAATGATAGGGAAGAGGAGAGGGTTGGACAGCTGATTTTTTTTCAGAGGATCTATCAAGCCCCAGAACTGTGAAACTTCTTAGGATGGGTGTTGACCCTGCTGGACCCTGGGGATTCCTTTTGTATCTGGGGTGATTGGAGGGTATGGGATGCTACCACAATGCTCTCATGCTCTCAGCAAGTGTTTCAGCCTCAGGAAGGGAGCAGTCTGCTGTAGGGTGGTTCTTCACATCTGTAGCTCTTCTGTTGAGTAAATTCAACCTGTTTTCGTTTCCTTCTGTGGTTTTCTGTTTTGTTTTGTTCTGTTACTAAATAATAATCTCTGGCTAATCTCATCCCTGGATTCTGCTAAAGGATAACTCCTGTCTATATCTCTGTCTCTGTATTTGTGTGCACTTTGAATAAAGGAAGTGCAGTAGCCGGAGGGCTGCCGTGGGTAACAGCTGTGATTTGCAAACGGAGGGCTATGCAACAAGATGACACGTTCAGAAACACATCCAAACCACCAACAGCCCGAAAGACCTTCATCCATTCTGTAGCTTTATCTGCTGGATTTTCCTGTTTCAGGCTTCAGCATGATTGTGACCAAATGTTTTATACATTTTCCTTATATGAAGGCACAAACACTTTATTTGGGATTTTAATGAAAATGTTCCTATTTTACTCCAGGAAGTAAAGGAGAGGGAAACCACAATCTCTCTGCCAGTGCATGCAAACATTGTACCCAAACTGGAAAGCAAAAGAGGTGTCTTTCCATATGGAAAAACTTTGTCTTTCCCCTTCCTCTACCATTGTAGACACTCAAGCCCCCAGTCCCACACTAACACACCATCTGGAAGCGCACAGCCAAAACCCATGGCCCTTGGGTCACTCCAATTCTTAGGTAGAACATGAAGAAGAACCTCAAGTTGTCCAGTCCTCCACCTGCCTCGTAGGGGTCGATGCCAGTGACAGACAAGCCTGACCACAGTTGTTCATAACCCTTTTCCCCCCTTTTTTTACAGCCTCTCTGCTGTCTCTTCAATGCATACATGATATTTCCAAGAATCCTCATAGTGAGTTGCCAAACTTGAATTGCACCAATCAGTTTTCTGCATCCAGAAACCAGTCTCGTATTGGCTGTACTTTGACTAAGTAATGTTTGCATGTAAAATATATACATATATACATATCTATAAAAAAAGTATGTGCATGGAAAATGTTTATCTTCGTACTTTTTTGATACAATGTATTCATCAGTTGTTAATTTTTAATTATATTTGATATAAATTGGGGGTTTGTTGCAAAACTTTATATTTAAAAAAACAGTGTTAAAAACGATGAAAGTTCCAACCATGCAACACAAGTGGAACTTTACCCAAAAAAAAAAAAGGGGGAAAAAACAAAATGAAGAAAAAATAAGGTTCTGTGATTGCCTAGTTTGCTGCCTGAGTAACATTTATCAGCCAAACTTTGAATTCTGCAGTTGTTTCTACAATTACATTTTGTATGAAGCAAAGTCCTTGAATTAAAATAAAAACTTAGCAAAAAAAAACAAACCTGACCAATTCCAAGACGGTGTGTGCAGTGTGCATGGTGACAGGGACACCCCATCCTGAGCCCGGCCAGTGCCGTGGGAGGCAGCTTGGCCTGGCCACCACAGTGAGGGAGAGCCCCTGAGATCACTGGCTCTAACTGAGCTCAAACTGGGAGCCTGGAAGAAATTGGCCACCTCTTGTGTGTGCTTCCATAGGGGCTTCACAGGTGCTGGGTCTGAGCAGGGAGGTGTTTGCAGATTTGCTTTTGCAGTGTGGTGCCAGCATGGAGTTTATGTATTATTATAGCTGTGTTACCACAGGAGCCTTCCAGTATCTAAAGGGGGCTACAAGGCTGCTGGAGATGGACTCTTCATCAGAGACTGCAGTGACAGGACAAGGGGTGATGGGCTCAAACTGAAACAGGAAGTTCAGGTTGGATCTAAGGCAGAAGCTCTTCCCTGTGAGGGTGCTGAGGCGCTGGCACAGGGTGCCCAGAGAAGCTGTGGCTGCCCCATCCCTGGCAGTGTTCAAGGCCAGCTTGGACACAGGGGCTTGGAGCAAGCTGCTCTAGTGGAAGGTGTCCCTGCCCGTGGCAGGGGTTGGAGCTGGAGGAGCTTTAAGGGCCCTTCCAACACAAACCATTCTCTGAGTCTATGATTACAGTTCCTGGAGTCCAATAGGCAGCAAACTTGCATAAGCGGAGGATTACAAAGTCTGGCAGTGGTTGTTTCCTTCCAGGTGGTTGTTGTTGATGCACAAAACTATTGGGCATGTAGCTCCCTTTAGCATTAACCCTTATTATACCTTAAATCTACTCTCAACAAGCATTCTGGGTGCTACTTCAGGTAGGCTTGGGCATGTCAGTGAGTAGCACATGGGGGTGGATTGGTGTCAGGAGGTGCCATGTGTCCAGGGTATAGCACTTGTAGAATAGAGAATACTGCTATTGCTTGACTGTACCTTGAAATTTCTACTCCAGAGGCTTGCACTGAGCAGAAGAAGGTTGGACAGGTCAGGCTGGATGGGGCTTGGAGCAAGCTGCTCTAGCGGAAGGTGTCCCTGCCCATGGCAGGGGTTGGAGCTGGAGGAGCTTTAAGGTCCCTTCCAACACAAACCAGGCTGGGGTTCCAAGAAAAACCCAAGGGCTGTTGGTACTAAAGGAAGGAACTTTTAATTTCTTTGGATAACTGGAGAACCACACTCATTCCTTACAAGGAGCATGAAAATCCACTGTGTGCACCTTCTTCATCAGGGTCTGCTGGTGAGGCATTTCAATGTCCTTGAATGCCAAACTCTTGGAAAGGTACTGAGGAAAATGAATGGCAGCTGTAGAGCCCCGTTGAAGGGAGAACCATCACACTGCTGCATTTTTCAGTACTCTTCAAAGCACAAGGTCTACTGCAGCATTCAGCTCTTCTTCTTCTCTCTTGATGCATCTTTTCTGTAATGGGACCACCCAAGGTCCCACCTGAGCTTCAGGTATTGTGTGAAATGCAAGGAAAAGGTCCTTCACTTCCTGATCATCAGGAAGTAACACAGGAAGAAAATGGTTTTGCTTGAGATCAATCAAGTTTGCAGCAGAACTTCCCTTGCCTTGTAGTCTGGTCTGTAGTGCAGGGTTTGGGTTTCTGGGGTGTGATGCCAGTGGAGCACTGGGGAGAAGAATAGGGCTTTTATTAGAGTTTTGAGGTATCCCAAACGGGAGAAGTGGAGATTTCTGAATGTGTCTGAGCAGTGGAGAAGGGCAGGCTTGAAAAGCAGCACAAGATCTGAGAATCAGTGTGTGTCCCGACTTCAGCAGAGACCCCCACGGCATCCAATCAACCATCTGGGGAGCTGGAATCTGCCTGGAGGATGAGATGAGCAGTCTCTCCCCTCCAGACATGTATCACAGAGGACCTCCAAACCCAGTTTACAACCCTGAATGTGTTTTCAAATTCTAAAAGCCTTTTGGCAGCTTTTGCCTTTGTTTTTTCTTGCTTTCTCCTTATTTCAGTTTTATTCTATTGGTCCACAAGAGCAAGGCATCAATGTGCCCATCGGCTTCTCCAGAGAGAGCCTGGAAGGGATCCTGGGGGGAAGGAGCAGGAGGGATCCAGACTCAAAGCATATCCCACATCAAAGACACTGGAACTGAACCACCCGGTTGTGCTTCACTCCAGTTTAAGCGCAGCTGAACTCCACAAAGTGGCTTTATTTTAGTATATAACTGGTTCTCATGACCAGTGCAAAGTTCCTCACGCAAAGCTGCTGTGAGCAGCTGTCCCTTTCCCTCAGGGGCGCACCTTGCTAGCACCTTGCCTCCCTTCCCTCCACTCCCAGCCCTATGGATAAAATCTGGATCGATGCTCCCAAGGACAGCACCCCCACGCCTTGTTTTACCATTAGGGGGTAGCATTTTCAGGCTTTTCGGACTTCACAGGGAAACAAAACAATGGGAAAAGGCTGATTCATCTCCCCTTGCAGGGTCATTCCCTGCAATGTTTGTCCTACGATGCAGAAAACTCAGGGTGAGACACTGAGCACGATGGAGCTCAAGGTGCTCGGGTACCTTTTGTACTCCCTGGAGCATGAAAACCCATCGTCATCTGCCTGATTCCCTATTCCAGCCACATTTGCAGGCGATGCTCGGAGAGTCCTCCAAGGTGATGAATTCATCCCTGGTCAGCTCTGAGTCAATCTCCTGCTATTTGGGGCTGCAGAAAGCACCGTATCAGAAAGCACCTGGCCATAATAATGAGCCTCAACGCTGCCCCTCAGCATGTTTTGCAGAAGAGGCAAGTTTTGCACCTTCATGTGGTTTAAAAAGCAAACAGCCCCCTTCACGGGGACTGCATTGCCCAGGTCACCCAGCAAGCGAGTGCAGAAGGACAAGGTACCCTGAGCTCCTGTAGGTTATTCTGTTTTCAATCACTGCCGTGTGATTTTGCTACACCCACAGGCTCCCAGGAGGGCATCTCAGTAGCAGACACCTCGGTTCATTGGAGAGAACCCAAAGGCAAGGTGCAGGAAGAGAGCTGATGAGAGGTGGGGGCTCATGTGGGGGTAGCTGTGAGGAGCTCTGGTGCAGAAGGGTGGCTCCGATGAGGCTGTGCAAATACTTGTGGGGTGAAGTCTGAGGTGGGTAATGGCACGAAGGAGCTGCCGGGGCTGTTTGGGAAGGGAGGGCTGAGCAAAGCAGCTCCCAAGGGAACCGATGGGAACACCGGAATAGAGCCCTTCACCCACGGAGGAAGCCTGGGACGTGCTGATGGAGCAGAGCTGTGTCAATTCAAAGCAAACAGTATCAGTAACCATAATTTATTCATTTTATCCCCATCTCCACTTTGTGTCATTGCTCTGAAACAGAATATCCCAGCCCTGGCTTTGTCTGTGTCTGGTTTTATTATTTCTCTGTCTCTGGCAGCCTTTCCTCAGGCCCTCATGGCACAAGCAGAGGAAGAGGAGGAGGCGCGGTCCTTGTCCAGCAGCTCCTGCACCGGAGTCTGGAATACCCACAGGGGTGTAGGAAGAGGCTGAGGAGGGCAGTGGATGTGGTGGTGTTACTGGATTCAACGTGTTCAGAAAGATGCTGCTGAGCTGAGCCAACAGGACTGTGACACAATAAATGAATGCCTTTGCCACGGGGGGGGGGGGGGGGGGGGGTTCTTCCTCATGGAGTGAAGAGTGTTTAAAAGACTTCGTTCTGCAGGTGACCCACCTAAAAAGCCTCCTCCTGCAGCTTGTGGTCTGTGAAAGGACAGCAATTGAGCATCCTGCAGCAGGACAGAGCCCACAGATGCGACCGGAGATGCGCTGCTGGGACTGGAGGTCACCACTGTGGAAGTCAATGGGATTCAGCAACACCTGGGAAAGGAAAAGCCAACCCCCTGTTGTCGACAAATAAAGGCCTCAAGACAAAGCAAATGACTCCAGTGTCTCTGACCTTCATTTCCTTGGCAAGGAGTCAGTGCGTGGCAGGGGAACGAAGGGCCTGGAAATGGGCAGAGAGGGGTGAGTCGCATGTTTTGCACCCTGCTGGGCTCACAGCTCCCCAGAATCAAGGCGTTCAAGACAGGACCTTCAGAAGCCTCATTTCCCACTGCATGGAGTGGTGTTGGCTGAGCAAAGTGGCAGCCAGGGGATATTCACCCACAGGCATGTCTGGCTGCCCCTCGTTGAAGCTGCCCATAGTTATGGGGGTCTTAGGGTGATTGCTGCAAAGAAAATACCAGCACAGACAGGGACTGAGCCTGCCTGCTGCTTGTGGCCACGGTGACAGGGTCTGTGACACTGGTGACACCACAGAGCTGAGAGTGTAGCAGAGAGCAGGGTCTGCTATGGGGCAGCACTGGTGAGGGGCTGTCTGGGATGGTGAGTGGAGAAACTCACTGCTGGGGCTCCTGTCTGGGATGCTGGGTGCTCCAGAGGAGGCTGCAGTGGTGGGAGAGCTGGGCAGGACCTGGCTGAGGTGCGATGTAACCCATGCGATGACAAGAAGAGGGTGAACTGGCCCTGGCTCAGGGCAAGGGCAGCGGGGGTTAAACCCAGGGGGCCAATACAGCTCTAACAGCGAACTGGGGTCCTTCACGTCATCCAAAATGTGTGAGGCTGCCATTACCCCATCACTCAGTGGGAGCAGCATCAGGCACCCCTTGCTCCCACCTCCCCTGTACCACATCCCTGGGGCACAGCTTCGGGGGGGGGGGGGGAAACACCCCGAAAAAACACTTACACCAACTTTAATTTGGGGGGTGGGATGTTCTTCCTATGGAGGCCAAACCAGCACATGGCGGCGGGGGGGGGGGGGCGAAATCCGTGCTGCAGCACCGGATACAAGCGGTGTGTGTCCGTGTGGGTCTGTATTAACCCGTGCAGCTCCGCTGGGGAGGGGAATAGGGGGGAGCCCCGCTCCAAGCCCTGCAGCGCGTCTGATTGGGGTGATGGGAAGGCGCATTAACCCCTGCAGCGCTGGTCCCGGAGGAGCCTGGGGAAGGGGCGGGGGCAAGGGGTGCTCCCCATCCCCAGCAGGGTGCGGGGGTCCCCGCGGCGCGGGCGGGCCGGGGCGGAGCGGGGCGGGCGCGGAGGCGGCGGCGGGGCCGGGCCGGGCCGGGATGCGGTGGGGCCGGCGCCGGGCGCACGATGCGCTGCGGGGCGCTGGTGCTGGCGCTGCTCTGCGCCCTCCCGCTGTGCCCCGCGGGGCTGGAGCCCCCCGAGCCGGGCTCCGGGCTGCACGCAGGTAGGGACGGCACCGCCGCACCGATGGGGGGGGGACCCGTGGGGGAAGAGGGGTCGGGATGCTGGGGACGGCGGTCCCTCGGTGCGGGGGGCGGCCACGTGTGTGCTGGGAGGGAGGAAAAGCTGCATCCCCCCCACCGGTGAGGGGCATCTCCCCCCAGCAGGCTGCCGGGACCCTGCGAGGGGAGCGGGGGTCCGATAGGGAAGGAAGGGCTCTTTGGGGGGGGTTCCATGTGGGCAAGGGCGCGGGGGCTCTCTCCATGCGGGAGAGGAGCAGCCGGACTTGTTGGGACTTGAGCTTGGGCTCTCTGATGGGTAATATAATGTTATGGAGCCAGGAGGTGGCTGGTCTCGTCTAAATAACAAGTGATGGGACAAGAGGAAACGGCCTCAAGCTGCCCCAGGGCAGGTTTAGATGGAGCTGAGGAACAATTCCTGCCCCAGAGGGTGCTCAGGCATTGGAACAGGCTGCCCAGGGCAGGGCTGCAGTCACCGTCCCTGCAAGTGTTCACACAGCGTGGAGACGAGGCCTCAGTGCCATGGGTCAGTGGTGGCCTTGGCAGTGCTGGGAACGAGTGGAGTGGATGAGCTTAAAGGGCTTTTCCAACCCTGTTGGTTCTGTGATTCTGTGATAATGGGCTTGGATGCACCACAGCTGGAGTTGTCCTTGTGCCGGGGCACCGCAGCACCTCTCCATGTCCCTCTGCTGCTGGTCACTGCGTGAATGTCCTCAGATTTGCTCTGAAACTTGTCTTGATACTCTTGGGATTGCCAAGTCCCTTCCTGACCGGTGCAGAAGCCCCTGGGCAGCTCCCTCCTGGGATGGACACAGTGGGGCCCAGGCCCCTCATGCAGTAAAATAGGGCTCAGGACTGGTTTGCTCATGAAACCCCAACCAAAGCTGCCAAAGTGTGGTGTACGGACTGGGACTTCTCACTGGGAAGAGATGGGCTGTGTGGGGGACAGTGAATAATAAAGTGACTGTAAAAAGGGATGCTTGTTTTGAAAGAAGCATTGTTTCTAAGACATTCATTACTGCATTTACCTTGTGCTAACGCATCCAAGGAGGTGGCCCCATGCTTCTGTGCAAACTCCTGTCCCAAACCATGTGTGTTTGAGTGTGCTGGAAGCCTCAATAGAGCTGCATTGGTGGGAATGTGTGTCTGAGAGGGAAAGCACTGATTTATCTCAGTAGAGCTTAACACCACTTGAGCCTTGGCTTGGAAACAGTTCACAGCCTGGGAAACTGAGCTGGGAATTGCATTCCAGGGGCTGAATCTGGCACAAAACCCAAGTGGGGATAAGGTATAAGATTGGGGTTGAACTGAGGAGTTTGGGAATGCTAACTCCAGTGAGGGTGCTGGGCTGTATGGGCCAGAAGGGAGAGGGCAGAGAGGAGTGTCTGCAGCCAGGCACAGCAGGGAAGGGAAGAGCTGGAGGTATCCGTTGGCTCTACCACCATGAGGAAGCTTCATGCCTGTTACGTGTTCTTATATCCTTTGGGTCATGGAGCAGCCCTGAGGAGGATTTGACTGAGCATCATCCTGGTATCTGACTTTACCCTCTGATCGCTGCTGCCCAGGCTGGCAAAGGCCATGAGTTCAGGCAGGTTTTCAGGCTTTATTGTAGATGCTGCTGGTGAATGGGGCATGGCCTCCAAAAACGTGGCTTTATCAGGCTTTGGCTTAAAACAAAGCAGTTACTGGGGGTTGCAGCTCTTGTTCTTCAGCCAGTCCCTACTGATGGTGCAGTTCTGCTCTGAGCAAACCATAGAATAATTAGGGTTGGAAAGGACCTTAAGATCACCCAGTTCCAACCCCCTGCCATGGGCAGGGACACCTCACACTAAACCATGGCACCCAAAGCTATGTCCAACCTGGCCACGATCACTGCCAGGGATGGAGCATTCACAAAACATAACAGCAGTGGTGATTGATTTCACAAGCTCAATTTTGTAAACGATCATCAAGTTTTGCTTGTTGGGGCCGGTTCTAGGGAGTAAGATTCAGTCTTGTTATGCCATCAATATCAAGGAGAGGGATGGGGAGTGAGGGGCAGTTGATTGCACAGCTGGTTGGGCTTCCTGATCCCGCAGCTGGGCTTGGCTCTCAAGCTGGACCAGTGACCTGTGGCTGATCAGGAGCTTTGCTGCTGAGCCTGGGCCAAGTGAGGGAGTGCCAGAGGGGAGCAGAGGATGACCTGAGGTGGGAGCTGGTGTTTAAAGCTGCTGAGACCTTGCTGAGGTTGCGCATTGACCTGCACAGGGCACGGTGTGGGGGGTTTGTGGCACCTTAGGGTTGGAAATAAAAAAAGGATCCATTTCTTAGATGGATCCATTAGGAAATTAGGGTCCAAATCTTCTTTCCCTCCCTCCAGCTCAGTCAGGATTCAGTTGTTGATGCCTCCTGGTTCTTTGCTTGGGTTGGGATAGCAAATACTTGGCATTAAGTGTTCAAGGCCAGGTTGGACACAGGGGCTTGGAGCAAGCTGCTCTAGTGGAAGGTGTCCCTGCCTGTGGCAGGGGTTGGAGCTGGAGGAGCTTTAAGGTCCCTTCCAACACAAACCAGGCTGTGATGACTCTATGATGTCTGCGATGATGCTGTCATGGGGGTGACTCCATCTTCTGCCTTGTGTCAGGTTGGAAGAGCGGTTTGCAAGGCTCAGGCTTGGGAGAGCGCAGTTTCTAAGCTCATAAACCCCAGAGGGGGCTTTGGGTTGTAAAAGCAGGAGGTGAACCCATCCAGAGGGAGCTGGGCTGTCGTGTTGGTCACCAAAGACTGCTCACTGATGACCACAGGAGGGCTGGAGTGCCAGGAATGTGTGGGAATTGGCTCCAGCATGCTGGGAATGGGGATTCCTGGTGTGCTGTACTCTGTGAGCTCTGCTCCCTCCGAGCACACCCATGCCCTTAAAGCAAAAGGTGTTAGCATTGAATCACAGCCCTCGATTGAGCCAGAATCCACACATTACCCAGAGCAGCAGCTGGAAATGATGGAGAGCCTGATTTTTAGGGGTGGTCTAAGGCCAAGGGTGGGAGCTGAGCTCCCCGTGGTCACTGCCACTGTGTAAGCTGGGTGTAAGCTGGAATGTGTGGGGTGGCCTCTTCCCAAGGCTGCATTATTGAATTTGCACCTATTTCTCATGGCTTGAGCTGTAACAATCCCTGGGTGAGCCCCTTGCGGTGCTGTGTGTCTGTGATGGATGGGGAAAGGTGCCACTGGCACCAGTTCTCTACGAATTTGGGTTGCTGTGGGCTTACATGAGCCCTTTCTGACCCACAGAACCACAGCCTGGTTTGGGCCGGAAGGGACCTTAAAGCTCACCCCATTCCAACCCCCAGCCACGGGCAGGGACACCTTCCATAGAGCAGGCAGACCCTGGGCATCCCCTTTCCGTGTCCCATGAAGTGCCGGCACCAGTGTGCACAAAGTTGGTGTCTCCAGAGCTTTGCTGAGCTCCCAGCACCATTCCAGGGTTAAGAAGGAGCGGAAAGTGGGAAACCTCCTTGGTGTAGCTGGAATCCAATGGCTTCGGGGCTTCCAGGACCTGGATATTCCCCCCATAAAGTGAATAACTGCAACCCGGCCCTGCACAACACAAACTTCCCCAAAGCAACCCAGACCCCCCCTGTCTGGGAATGTGACCCACAAATGAATGTGCACGAACAATTTGCCAGTAATTAAAGCTTCGAGTGGCCCAATTAAAACCTGCTTAATTAAGGGAAGCATCTGAAAACGCAACGCTTGGCTCCTGCACAAGGCATTTCTTGCTCTAGGCTCGCTAAGAGTGGGCTCCTCCTGGAGGTCTGGTGCTGGGACATGTGGAGCTGTGCCACAAGGCTCCTCAAGTCTGATGGCTCAGGCTAGGGTGTGCTTGTCATTAAGATGTATATATGGACTTGGTGAACTCAGCATCTAACCCAATGTCGATAGCCAAAAATCAGACATTAATGGTGATGTTAGTGCTGGTTTTGTGTTTACAGTAGCATATGTTTTATGGGATAGAGCTCACATTCATGTGTGTGCATGTGTGTGTATATAAAGCTTACAAAAGTATGGTAATAGTCACTCATTTCAAGGCAAATTGCTTAAAAATCCAGAAATACCAGATTTGGACTCTTCCTGTCATCTCCATTAGACCCTCCAGTGCAGGCACATTACTAATTACTCAATTAGGCAGTTATATGGTATTATTCTTTCCCCCTCCTCCCCTATCCTTCTTCCCCCCCCCCAGCCCTAAATTGTGCATTACAAATTGGGATAAATACAGGGGTCACTGCCTTTGTCCCCATCACAGAGAGTGTCTGTGCAGCCTTGCCCTGTGGGTCTTTGCCCCCATGAAGGCAAGAGAATGAACCACTGAAGGTTTGGGGCTTGCAGGAGTCACAGGACCCCCAGACAGAGCCCACCAGTGTATCTGTACAATGGGGCTTTTATCACAGATGGCTTTCGTGTGCTCCTCTTAACCGAGGTTTTGTGCATCAGAGGATGGAGGGGAGAATCAGCCTGGGATTGTTGTGCTTTGGGTCCATCCACAGGGGGCTGGAAGATGGATGTGGGAGATGGCCAAATGGGGGGTAATGGAACCCCAGCCTGGTTTGTGTTGGAAGGGACCTTAAAGCTCCTCCAGCTCCAACCCCTGCCACGGGCAGGGACCCCTTCCACTAGAGCAGCTTGCTCCAAGCCCCTGTGTCCAACCTGCCCTTGAACACTGCCAGGGATGGGGCAGCCACAGCTCCTCTGGGCACCCTGTGCCAGCGCCTCAGCACCCTCACAGGGAAGAGCTTCTGCCTCAGAGCTCATCTCAGTCTCCCCTCTGGCAGGTTAAAGCCATTCCCCTTGGCCTGTCCCTACATCCCTTGTCCCAAGCCCCTCTCCAGCTTTCCTGCAGCCCCTTCAGGCACTGGAGCTGCTCTCAGGTCTCCCCTTCAGGAGCCTTCTCTTCTCCAGGCTGCCCCAGCCCAGCTCTCTCAGCCTGGCTCCAGAGCAGAGCTACTCCAGCCCTCGCAGCATCCCCATGGCCTCCTCTGGCCTCTCTCCAACAGCTCCAGGTCCCTCTTGTGCTGCTGCCCCAGAGCTGGATCAGGACTCAGGGGGGTCTCCCCAGAGCCCAGCAGAGGGGCAGGATCCCCTCCCTGAGCTGCTGCTCACACTCGGGGGATGCAGCCCAGCACAGGGGGGGTTCTGGGCTCAAGCGCTCACTGAAGCCGGGTCATGGGGAGCTGCTCCTCACCCAGCACCCCCAGGTCCTTCTCCTCATTTGTCATTTGTATTCCCATAAGCTGGAGCACAGACCTGAATCCTGGCAGCACCCCCATGAGGAATCCTTCCTGATTAGACCAAGCTGGAAAATCCTAAACCTTCCCATGGGCAATGGGCCGTACCGAGCCTCATTTCCTAACATCTTTCTCTCCCTGCTGATACCTTAAGTGCCCACTCTCTCTGTGCCAGCAGGTCTGGATCCTGCCCTGGGCTGGCTGCGGCGCTCAGCAGCCCTTGTCCCCGTATGTGCCACTGTGCAGAGCAAACAAGGACTCAAGTGCTCCTTCCGGCCCTGCAGCCAGGGATGCGGGTGCTGTTTGCACCTCGGGGTTTTTGTCTGTAATAGGTGGAAACCATCACATTTAAATTCTAATGTCTGGGAAAAGGGTTTCAAGGGTGAATAAGCGCATTCCTTAGGGGAAGATTTTTCTAGAGAGGTATCTAGTGGATATGCTGCAGGCTTGCAATCACATACGCCTATGAGGGAGCTGAGCTGCATGGTACATCCATCACACCTGCATTGAAATGCAGTTTGAACTGAGCTGTGTGCTGTTACACCTGAACCAGTGCCTGTCCCATGGAAGTACTGACAGAAGCCTTGCTCCAAAGCCTTGTGCCCACACACTGCTCAAGCCCAAGCTAAGCTGGATTGAGGTTTGCCTTCAGTGAGGTGGAGGGGTCCATGTGGGTAGACACAGGGTTAGATGCCAGAAGCAGCTCGGGGTGGCTCTTCCCACCGCTTACCTTGGGGCAGGCTCCCCAAAGCCTCCTAATTCCTTTCAGGAGGAGCCACCATCTGCTCCTGGTTGAGGTCCCGGCTGCGCCGCGGGGGCTGACGTAGCATCATTCCACCCCTGCAGAGGAAGCCAGAGCCCTTGGTGTCAGTTCAGGATGTGCTATATATACATACACACACATGACATCCATCTTCACTCTCACAAGCCCTGCAGTCATCGTGGGGCTGGTGTTAAGCCTGTTGTGGGCAAGAGATGCTGGCTGTGATACCACTAGTGGTAGCTGTGAATGGTTATGGCTCAGCCTCTGAGGAGAGGAGCCCACTTTCCCCATCACTGTGACATACAGGATCATCCACTCCTCTGGGGTTTGGTTTAGTTTGAGGCTTGTTTGGGAAGGAAAGCAGAGGAGCCCCTTTGGAGAGGTGGTGGGCAGCTTGTGGGGACTGTTGAACACTGAGGGGCTGGTCCTTGTGCTCCCAGCTGGGTCCAGGGTTGAGACTTGGCTCTGCGGGGCATGGGGATGCAGCAGTCTGGGAGGGATGCAGGGATGCTGGTGGTGCAGCTCTTGCCAAGGCAGGTGGGGGAAGGAGCTCTCTGTCAGTCCCATCAGTGATTTGGGAGCAGATGTGAGCACAGAAACATCATTCCTTTGATGGAGAGCAGATGGCTCTTTATCCCAGCCCATCACACAGCAACATTTAAATTACTCTTTGGTGCTTTGCACCCCATATTTAAGCAAACCAGGGTGGCAAGGCTGGCTCTGTCCCCTCCTTCACATCACACAGTGTGCATGAGAGAGCTCAGCAAGAGGCTGAGCATCCTTGCCTGTGCTGTGGGGTGTAGCAGTGAGCTGAGGCCCGGTGGGACCTGGTGCTGCTGTTGGCTGTGCTTCGCTGGGGGCACATGGTGACAGTGGCAGAGGGAAGCACATCCTAGTTTCCAGCTGCTGGCAAAGGGATTCCTTGTCCCCACTGTTCCTGCATTGTGCAAAGGCTTTATTCAACCTGCAGCCGCTGTGCCAGAGCTGAGCAGCTTTGTTCACTTGTGGCCATCCGTTAGGAATAAAACCTCTCTCAGACTTCAGCATCCTCCTCCCCAGCCTTTCCTGCTCCAGGAACTCAAAAGAGCAACGCAATGGCAAAACCCAGCTTCTGTTTAGGGCACCTCAACCTTAACAGTGGGGCTCTGTCCCACAGTGACGGCAATTAGTGCAGCCCTAATTATCCACATGGAACTTTGCCTGGGTCCCTGTCCCTCTCACCAGTGTAGTTCATGTGGGGTTAAAGGCCACCTCAGGTCACACTGTGCTGATCCCCTTCCTGGTGGGGACAAGGGTGCCCCATGGCCTTGGTGCTGGCTGGGGGGATGCAGCAGCCCCTTGCCCTGCGGTCACCAGTCTGATTCATTGGATTTGCTGCAATGGTTTCGTGGATGGGTTGCAGCAGCTCTGCAGGAATGAGCATCGGGATCTGCTGTGATGAGGAGGATTTCTTTTCTGGACAAGGTGAGAACACTGGGGCTGTTCAACCTGGAGAAGAGAAGCTGCGTGGAGACCTCAGAGCAGCTTCCAGTGTCTGAAGGGGGCTACAAGGATGCAAGAGAGGGACTCTTCATCAGGGACTGCAGTGACAGGACAAGGGGTGATGGGTTCAGACTGAAACAGGGGAAGTTCAGGTTGGATCTTAGGCAGAAGCTCTTCCCTGTGAGGGTGCTGAGGCGCTGGCACAGGGTGCCCAGAGAAGCTGTGGCTGCCCCATCCCTGGCAGTGTTCAAGGCCAGGTTGGACACAGGGGCTTGGAGCAAGCTGCTCTGGTGGAAGGTGTCCCTGTCTGTGGCAGGGGTTGGAGCTGGAGGAGCTTTAAGGTCCCTTCCACCCCAAACCAGGCTGGGATTCTATGAAGCACCTTCTGCAAGCAGCTGCAGCAGTCTTTCAAAGCTCATTCTTTGGGGCAGCTGGGGCCAGCCCTCCCTGCCTGGCACCAGCCCCTGATGCTCCACAAGCTCCAGTGAACCTGAGGAATCCCATTCTGGGGGAGATGCCCTTGCCTTGACAACCAGACCCTGGAATATCCCTGCCCCATCTGACTTGGCTCAGAGCAGAGAAAACCTGCTGGTAAATAAACCAAACCAAACCAAACTAAACTAAACCAGGGATGTTTACAATAGCCCAGCAGCTCACTGAGGTATTCTGGATTAAAAAAGAGAAGGAATTCTAACATTCTTCCCAAGTGAAACAATTTGAATGAATGGAAATGGACCATCATATTTCATTTGGAGGGAGCTCGGTGTGGATCATCATCTTGTGGAGCTGCATTAGATCCCAGGATTAAGGATCCTGCTTTCTTCCTTACTCCCCTGCTTGACTGGGACAGGGAGGGAGAATCAGAGCAGGGCAAAACAGCCCCTGAAGAGAGGGCTGGAACTGGTTTTCCTGGGGTTGAACTGGCCTGCAGAAATACTCTGTTTCTGTTTTCCCCGTGGAAAAGCTACTTCTTTTTCTAAGGGAAAATGTTACGTAGGAAAATCTCACCATTGGAGCTCATGGGGCTCTCACAGCACCACGCTGGGGGATTCCTGTGGGTGCTTTTCCCAGCGGCTGGGAATTTGCCACTCAATGGCACAGTAACCTTCCTGCCACCAACGCATGCAGGCAGGAGATGCTGCTGCCGAGAGCAGAGACGTCGAGTGAGGCTGAAGCAAGTTCCCATGGGATGTGAGCCCATTCCCAGGTGCTGTGAATTGTGGTGTGTCCACTAAGCCTCGTATCCAGATCTAAGGATCCCATAACTTGCATTTATGTTCACTTGAGAGCTCAGCTCAGCAGTGGGGACCCAGCACTGGGGATGGGACCTGCTGCTGCCACACCTGGTGTCCCTGCTTGTGTTTCATGGCTCCATAGTGCAGCTCTGCAGAGTTCATCCCCTCTTAAAGCTGCTGTGGGCAAAGTACAGGGGTTGGGCACAGGTCAAACAGATTTAGCCCAAGGAAATACTGATTTTTGTTGCTTGCACCAGAGTGTAAAAGAAGGCAAATTTATCTTTTTCTTAATGATTTGTGGTCTATGGAAATCATTCAAATCACAGTTTCTAACTTCTTAAAGGAAAAAAAAAAACCCTAAAGGAAGTTATTTAACTTTTAGTCATTAAATCTGAGTATCCTCACTATCCTCACCACTAGCATTACCCAGAGATGCTTCCCCACTTGCAGAACACGGTTGTACACTAAGTTGATATACTTCAATATTTCCATTGGGATTTGGAGAAATAGGAGAAGCAGGCAGGTAATGATTTGGCCTTCCTTGTCCTGGCCAGTGGCTAAAGGATGCAGGGTGTGGAGTTTAAAGGGAGCTGCAAATAAAGAGGGATAAAGAGAGAAAACCAGTGGGTACACACTCTTTATAGAGTTGGAGTGAGTTAAAGAACACTCTTTGACCAGGTGGCCTCTGTCCTACCCCACTTGGGATCTCCTGCCCTTGCCTCCATCCACGGTGCCTCTCTGATGTTTTCCCCATGGATTCTCTATCAGGTTTGAACACAGCCACAGAGCTGTCTGTGGTGAGGATCCCAAGATTTAGCAGGAATTCTATGGCTGCAATCAGGTGGTCGCAGGGTTCCACTGGCTTCCAGGGCTGGGTGGCTGGCACAGGGAGCTTCATTCCTGGCAGCACATAGAGGGGTTTGGTTTCATTTCACAGACTGTGTTTCCTTGTGGCCTCACACCAAACCCAAGCTCAAGCCCGAGCTCATTATCACAACCCAATGAAAACCTGTGCAATTTGTTCCTCTTTCATGTTGGTAACATCAAGGTTTTGTACTCATATAGGAGGAAAGAGCCCAGGTTCCTCACACAGGAGCGTTTGAGCAAGACTTCGGCCTGGGGCAGGATGCAGGTCCTGTGCTCAGCCCTCCCATGCTCCATAGGCAGCAAAAAAAGGCTTGTTGCTGATGTGCTGGGATGGATGCATTGCAGGGACAAAAGCTGCCTCAGAGCTGCTCCTGGGGCTGGTACAGAGGAGGGGAGTGCTCCTTCCCCCTTCCTGGTGGGAAATGCATGAGGATAAGTATTTAACCCCCCCAAGGAGCAGTTCACAGCCAGGTACTTTCCAATTGCCATTCACCTTGCACCAGCTCTTGGCACCAGATCCCTTGGGGCTGAAGTCAGCTTCAATGGCTCTAATCAGAAGTCACCATTGCCACTGGGGTCAGTGCTTGCTCCTGCTCCATGAACCTGAAGGATAAGTGGGACCCCAGGGCTGGCTGCTGAGCTGCTCCCAGCCCAGGGATGAGCTGCTCACCCTAGATGGATGGACCAAAGCTGTGTGCATCTCCCTTCTTGCTGAAGCTCAAGGGAAGCAAGAGTCACCCTGCTTGCACTGGGCAGGTCTTGCAAAACACCATGCTTGAAGAGCAGAGGTCCATGATGCTTTCCTCCTTTGCAGGGTAAAGCCTTTGTCTGAACTTGCTTTTGAGGAAAAGCTTCTTCTGGTGGGTCTTTCTAAAGAGGAGCTCAGGCTGTCAAGGGCAGGCAGTTTCCTGAATCCTTATTATTGGGTTCATTTTATAGTGCCTTGCCCATGGTTTTCCTCTCCAAATGAGTGGAGTTCTGGGAATCCTATGTGTCCAGTAGTAAAAGTGCTGTTAATTTTCTTCCACAGCTCTGTTGGGTTTAATTATAATCTCCCATGTTGGCTGTAACAACCCATATGTTGATTGTATATGTGATTTAACTCTCTGCTGGCCTACCCCAAGGTTGGGTTGTGGTAGAGCTTTGGTTGCTGAGAGGACTTGAAATCCAGATGTTCTTCCAAAAGGGAAAGATATTTTCCCAAATTCAGCCACAGCTGTTGGTCTTAAAGTAGGAATTAAACTGGAGATTTCCTTTGTTGTATTCTTTGTAGGACACCAGATTGTGATGGTTTGGTTTTTTTTCTGGCTTGAAAATGAGTGAATAGGAGCAGATTCCATAGAATCAACCAGGTTGGAAAAGCCCTTTAAGCTCATCCAGTCCAACCGTTCCCCAGCACTGCCAAGGCCACCACTGCCCCATGGCACTGAGACCTCATCTCCATGGGGTGTGAACACTTGCAGGGACGGTGACTGCAGCCCTGCCCTGGGCAGCCTGCTCCAATGCCTGAGCCCCCTTTCAGCAGTGCTGAGACCATTTGATGGATGCTGATTGAGCAGAAATGACCTAAATTTAAATTAAAGCAGCAAAAATGTCCTGCTTATGCCAGGCGCAGTTGGTTTATCCCAGGAAGTGCTTGGAAGTCACATCTTTGGTTCTTGTGCTTTAATGATCTAGAGCTTATATTTTGTTGTCTTATATATACAAGGCAGCTGTGGTGCTGGGTGGGCAGAGTGTGACTGTGCCCCAGCAGCACTCCTGGTGTTACAGGGGTAGTTGCTTCCTGCTCTCAGGAAGAGCGGGGCTGGTGAGAAATCCAGTTTTATGGCTGTTGAGGTACTGCAAGTCTGTTTAACATCACACGCAGCGGCAGGACATGCAGGGGAGGTTTATCTCCCACATCCAGGAGTGGGAGATTGTCACAGCATAATTCATATTGGAAGAGACATTTGGAGATCATGGAATGCAGCTCCTGCTCCAAGCAGGTCCGTTTAGATCCAGGTCATGTCTCCAGGGTCAGCCTGGAGTGGTTTTCCTGCTGAGGTGTGGGTGGCATTCCCCAAACTGTTCCTTTGTGCCTGGGCTCTTATTTTTGCCTGGTTTAGTTTAAGGTGGGCTTGAGCCTTGCAAAGAAGTGTCTGGGGTTACATCAGAGACTGCAGCTTCCCCCTTTCAAGTACAAGGAGCTGATACTTGCACAGGCAAAGGGAAAGGGAAACAGGGCTGACACGCTCCGGAAGGTCCCAGGGCATGGAGTGAGCTCCAAGCCTGGTTGATGTGGAAACTGCAATCCCAAAGCAGCATTTCCTTCTGACAGAGAAGGGAAGGAGGAGAGGGGGAACATCAATAGCTGGATGCTGCTCCTAAACTGTGCAGTTCCAGCTCTTGGAGTCATTGAAGTGATGTAGAAAGGGGCATCCCTTGTGTGTTGTGCTGCTCCAGCTTCTCCCAGCCCTTCCTTCCAGCCAAGGGACCCCTTTGCCTTGCAGCTTCCTGCCTTTCTTGAGCCAAACTTGTGCAGACATGACCGTGAATCCCACCTGGGATGGCTTTTACACACACACAGGCTGGTATTTCCTCCCTGCGCCCTCTCCCCCTGCTCGGCCCCTTCACAAAGAACCGAATCAGGCATCACTTGTGACCTTGACCTCCAACCTCTCCTCCCCTCCTCCCAAAACCTGCAGCATCTGGCAGGCATGTGGGGCTGGTGGGGCTGCAGTGATAGTGCACGGCTGGAGGTTTGGTTCCGTTGTCCCTTCACCCTTTAGGGGTATGTTTGTAGCCCTGGATTGGTGCCTGGTTGGTGATGGGGAGACCTCTAAAAGGGGTCCCTTAGAAGAGACCTAGAGAAGAGTGGTGGTCCCTGCATCCAGTGGTAGGGCTTGTTGGATGCATGGGAAGTTATCAAGGGTTGGACTGTCACAGTGCAAGGAGTGATCCAGGACAGCTCCAATGGGTGAAGAGTGAGCCAGAGCCCTTGGTTCCTGTATATGCCTTCCTATAGGCTTCCAGTCAGGGAGATCAAGAGTTCTTCTTTAGGAGCCATTTCAAAGGGGAAACCAGCTAGTTGGGTTAATCCCTTCCTGATGCCTCCAGCCACCGGGATGCTGTGTGCTCTGACCTTCAAAACCAAACGCAAGACACCCAGATACTTGTCCCCTTGCCACGGTGTGCTCATCTCCTGCCAATGCAGGCACGAAGGGAAAAGAGGTTCCCCCTCTTCCATGGGTGGCTCTGGGGTGTTGGGGATGATTCCTGCACCCACAGGAGGTCCCCGAGATGCTTCCCATGGATAGTGGGGCACAGGGGGTGGATGGGAGCCCTGGTGGTAGTGATGCTTTGGGTGCAGAGAGGTTGGATCATGGCAATTGCTGTGAGCTGGGGGGGGCTTCCTGGGACTGCTCCTCACCCAGAGCCACTCTCAATGTCTCTGCAGGGGAAGGTGAAGCATCCCTCCCTAGGATGGTTCATTGCAGATGGGATTTCCTACATCTCTGGGGCCAACGCGTGAGTGTGTTTGCTGCTGTCAGGGAGGAGGCCTTGGGGCTGGGCAGGAGAGAGCAGAGACCATCGTGAGCACTGCTGTGGGGCTTGCAAGACCAACGTGGTCATAGTGCTGTGGGGAGACAGAAGCTTTCATCAGGGCTGGGACATGGTGGATGGACAATGGCTTCCTCCTAGGGGTGGAGATGGACCAAATCCAGTTGTGTGGATGGGATAAGAAACTCCTGGCTTAAAAAAAAGGATGAAGCTTTGAAAGAGTCACCTCTGAACCTTTGCATTCAACTTTCCATGCTTGGACCATCGCAGCCAGGCTTTCCAAGCTTTTCTTTATAGCTGTGAGGCTCAGAAAGTTTAATTAGAGATTCAGAGCTGTTAATGAGTCCAGCAGCTGAAGCATTAAGTCTTGGTCTGTGTCAGCAGGTAGTGTGCTCTACCAAAGGCAGACCTACAGAGCAGCATGTCCAGGGCCCTTGTGTCCACTCTATATGGGCTCTGTGGGTTTTACCTTGGATTTTCAGGCCACAGGATACTCTCCATGTTGAAGAACATCAAATGTCCTCCACAGTACTTCTTCTGGCTTAGCATCTCCAGGAAGGCATCAGACTGCTCTGCAGTGTGACTAAAGCACAGTGAGTGGGGAGGGTTGGGGCGTTTGTTCTGAAATGCCTTCCTGAGCCTAATTAAAACAACTTGTGTGGGGTTTATTCATTTATTTTCTGTTTATTTTCCCCCTTCAGGAGCAGTTTGCAGAAGCACATTGTGAACCTGTGTTCACATGTAAATATACTGTGCTGCTGTGCTGCAGCTTGGTAGAACATGGACTAATGCTGTCCTGCCAGAGGGGAGACTGAGATGAGCTCTTAGGCAGAAGCTCTTCCCTGGGAGGGTGCTGAGGCGCTGGCACAGGGTGCCCAGAGAAGCTGTGGCTGCCCCATCCCTGGCAGTGTTCAAGGCCAGGTTGGACACAGGGGCTTGGAGCAAGCTGCTCTAGTGGAAGGTGTCCCTGCCCGTGGCAGGGTTTGGAGCTGGAGGAGCTTTAAGGTCCCTTTAACCCAAGCAATTCCATGATGATTCTGTGATTCTATCCCAAGGGAGCCCTTTTCAGCCCTTCTCTCCAATGGAGACAGGAAGCATGGAGGTCCCCATTCCACACTTGCATCTTTGAAGAGGTGCAAGGATAGCAGAGCTGTTTTCCAAGCAACCTCTCATAATATCCTCTAAGGTTTGCTCCTGCTTGTGAGTCTTACAGAAGGAGATGCCCTGGCCCTGGGCTCCTCCCTGAGTGTGCTGGTGACTCCTGGTGTGGTAGCAGATGTGCTCTGCCTTGCAGGCTCTGTGCTTGTGAACTGTGTGCAGCACATACATGTCTCCCCAGGCAGTGGAATAATTCCTTCTCTTGGAGGTGCTGGGTTCTGTCCTGGCTGGTGCTGGCCTTGAGGAGCCCCATCCCTATTCTGAGGCCCCCCAAGCTCTTCCCCTCGTTCTTTGCCCCCTGTAAGATGCAAGGAAATGAACCCTGCTCCTTTCACAGCACACAGTTGCCTTTTTCCCTACTTTAATCTCCCTGAATGTGTTTTTGTTTCATTTTTTATATTCCTTTCAGGCTTTTACTGGAATTCCCACAGGGCTCAGGCCAACCGGGTAGAGGATGCTGATTGGAAACAGCATAGGACTGGAAGTAACTGAGATAAATGGCCTGATAAAACAGCCAGAGCCTGGCTGATGTGCAGAACCAGTGTGCGACAGTCCTTGCCCCTTCCTCCCTGCTTGGAGAGGGCTTGAGCCAAGCAGGAACCAGCCCACTCCAACTGCTCCTCTATTTCTTCCTTTTTAACTCTCTTTCTTACCACCAGTGTACAAACATTGCTGCAATGTGTGCATTAGTGCTGGTCAAGGGCTGGCTCATACACAGCCCAGAGAAGGTCCCTCTATTTGATGGGGTTGTGCATGGTGAGGTCTTGCTACATCATCTTGCACCCCTGTCTCTATGGGAGAGTTGACTGCCAAGAGGAGGGATGGGCATCAAGCTCTCCCACAGCAAAAAGGATGCATGTTGTTCTGCTTGCATGAATGACTCATTTTTCTCCTTATCTCAAACCTGAAAGTGGGTTAAGCATGTAGGAGAGAAGGTGTCTTAATCTGAAGCCTGTAACATCAACAGTTGCCATATCAAAGACAGCTCAAAGCATGGTGCAATGATCAGGAGATTGTGACATCTCCGGCTGACGTTTGCTGGTGTGTTTGAAGCAATGGCCTGGATTTGTTGCTTTTGTAGCCCCTTCTGCAGTCAAACAAAGCTTCTTCTGTAGCTCCTCAAGGACCTGCACGCCCCAGCCAGGGTTTCTCTTTAGCTCCATCAACAGTTTGCTGCTTAGCACCATGACATGGGGCTCCCTTTGTTGATGGACCGCAGTGGACTTGATGGAGCCTGAAGCTGAGCTGTGACTAGAGAGGTGTTGGTCACTTGGTGCATGGGATGAGAAAAGAGGTGGATGGAGCTTGTGAACCTGGGTCTTTATATAGGGATGTGGGAGTAGAATTCAAACCCATCAAAACTGTTGGTTTTCCTGTGTTTTACAAAGAAAGCTCTTGGTTGGTTGGGGTTTTTATGGGGGGGATGTTGTGACATCTCAGGGGTTTAAAAGCTAAGCTCAATTTTCAGTTTCAGAACAGCATTCTGTGTTTAACTTATACTGAATAAAAGACAACAAGCAAGAGGTGACTCCTCTCCAGGCAGAGCTGAAACCCGTCATTTCTGGGCTAACTCAAAATGACTTTTCCTTCTTTTTTTTTTACTTAACCACGGGGAAAGTTTTCTGTTTGACACCGATTTCTTTCCAGCAATTTCATTTAACCCTGAGACCTCCCCCACATCCAAATCCAGCATTTTCCCATTGAGGGAAGTGGTGCCTCTAACGGATGCGTTTTCCCCCACTCAAAGGCAGCGGGAGGAATGAAGAGCACATTTAATTTTACATCCCTGCTGTTAAAACAAGACCCATCAACCCCATGTCTGAGGCTCTTCCCAAACTGACACCCTGATCTGAGCTGGGCTGTGCAGAGGCAGCATGAATGGGTGAGTGTGTGTGACCTCGGCCTTCTTCAGCTTTACTTGTGATGACTGCTAAAGGCTCTAAAGCTGGGGTTTGGTGGGAAAAGAGAGATTTTCCTCTGGGTTTTTCTGCATAAATAACTCTGGTTTATCTCCCTGGGAAATCCTCTAGGTTAGTAAAGAAATAAAGGAAAGGGAAAATTAATTTGAGCTGGGAAATGATTATTAGAGGGTAGGATGCTCCACTGCAGCAGTAGAAGACACAGGGATGGATGTGAGCCAGCCTTTGGACAAGGTGCTTTTCACAGGGAGGAAGAGGATTCTGATCCTTGGGGAGGAAACAGGGGTGGAGATCTCCACATCCCGCTTTTCCATAAAGGCTGACTGGTGTAGAGGCTGACCCATGCTCATGTGCTGAGCGTGTCCTTCCAGGGACCTCATCTGCAAAGAGAATTGCAGAAGGCTTCTTCAATCCCAGTGGAGGATCCATGCCCATCGTCACCCAGGCTTGCTGCCTGCAGAGCCTCCTCCACCTAGGATCTGGCCATGGTGAGGCAGGGATGGGATGTCAGTCAGCCTTGGGGTGTAAGGGAGCCATTGTGGATGAATGGGATGAATGTCTGCTAAGGGAGCTCTGAGAGGACCAGCCCCTCCTGGGGTGGGGAAAGAGGGCAACATGGTGGGGTTCGGGGTTTGACACCTTCTCTCCACATGAAAGAAACCCTGGTTTATCTTTGTTTACCCAGAGCCTTCTGAGCTGTGGCTCAACCATTCCATAAGCTCAGCCTGACCCAGGAGGTTTTGGTGAAACAAGACTTTAGGAGACAAAGAGCTCTTTTTGCTTGGAGGATCTCAGGGTCCCTGTCCCTGCAGGTGGCCTCAGTGCCTGGGACAGCAGTTGCTCATGGCATCAAGCACCTTACCATGCCATTGAATGCTCACAGCACCCAAAGGTACTTTGGGTGTGAAGATAACAGTGGAGGGGAGACGTAGGAGGCAAACAGCTCTGTGAAACACTGAACACAAAGAACTTGGAGGAGCATTCAGGAGTTGAGCAAAGGCAGAAACCACAACAATTCAATTGTGCAGGAAAATTGGCAGCCACGAGTGTGGAATGAATCACAGACGTGCACATGTTTTGCCCGAGGTGAAAATCAGAGCGCTTTTTGGCTGTGAAATGTCAGCTTGTTACTGGGGAACACTCCTTTTTAGTGTGTTTTTCTTTATTCTTGAGAGCTGCACTGAAGGGAGCATGGAGGGAAGGTCAGGACTGCAGCTCCTGCTCTGCCCCAGGCTGTGCTGATGCTGCTGCATGAGGCTCTCGTGCTTCTTTCTCTTGCTCATCCCTGCCCGGTTTCTGCAGGTCCCTGGGGGCAGGCGGTGCGTGGTAGCTGGATACAACCTCTAGAACCTTGTTCCTGATCAAGTGAGTTTTAACACCAGATCAGAGCCTGGGCACTGACCCTCGCTGCAGCGTATCTAAAAGGGAAGGCAGCAGAAATAGATCCCTGCAAAACACATGCCTGCAGTGAAAACTTTCCCCTTAATTAAGTGCACTGGGACTAATTTTGGTTTGGCCATTAGTCATAGGCTGAGTAACAGGAGCTGGTAGAGTAAAGCACAGTGGCAAAGCCTAGTTCAGGCAGCTCCAGCTCCCACAGCTCGTGGGCTCATGGAGCATCTGTGCCCCTTCTCCCTTGCATGGAACCGTTTCAGGAAAGGCCAGCATCTCCAAGGTGATGAGCTGCAGCATGAAGTGTCTGTGTGTTAGCTCAGATCAACCATGTGTCAACCTGCGATCACTATTTAAAGGGGAAAATTGGCCTTGCTGGATGAAGGTGACGCTAAGAGGGGTTTGGACAGGGGTAAGAGGTTTGCCAGATACTTGCACAATAGGGATTCTCCTGTAGTAGAGCCCATGCTGTTGAGGGAAAGCAGACAGGAGTTACCTTTCCTTGCCAGCAGTTTGGCACCTGGAGTCTCCAACCGCCTCCCACGAATAATGGATCCGTGGGATCCATGAACAAGCATCCCCGATCCCATTGCTGTAGGCAGCAGAACTGGCTGGGTCCCTGGCTCTCTGCCTGCTGTGCTTGGCACAGTGCTGGACCATGTCCAGCTCCATGTCCCCTGTGTGTCTCCTGCCTTTTGCCCTCAAGTTTTCTTCCTTGAGTGCCAGGTTCTCTCCAAAGCCAGCCCTTCGAGACAAGCGGTGCTGGTGTGCATCCAGCTTCATGGATGGAGCTGCAGTGTTTGCCCTGAGCTTTCAGGATCAGGGGTGATGTTTTGAGGCTTTCTCTGCAGGCTGGTGTGCTGGGAAGAGCTTTACATCTGAAAGCAGAAGCTAGTGAGCATCCTGCCCCACAAGGGTTCCTGGATGGGGCATGATCTACCATCACAAACCCGGTGTGTGCTGTAAAGAAGCGCATTGCAGTCTCTGCAGTTTGTTTCTCCAGCCTCTTGACACCCTGAGTTTGTGAATTTGTATGAATCAAAATGGATGTGAATTTGCCAGCCCTGTGCATGTGTACGCACAGGATGGGTCTGGAAGGCACGAGGCCAAGGGCACAATAAATTCTGAATGGGATCTTTGCCCATTCTCTTGCAGGGGTGCGATAACAAGGTATTTCTTAGGGGTGACCCGAGCCAGACCTCCACAGTTGCATGATATGGTTTTTCCCTGAGTGAAGTCATCGGCTCTTATCAAGCCTGGAAAATGAAGCTATCTGAATCCCTCCCCCAGCCAATTAGTCTGGGCCACTGCAGGGAGATTGATAAACCACATTTGTCATGAATACACTGAGAGCCAGCAGAGGAAGAGGGTTGCGATTGCCAGGGCTTGATGTTAGGAGCAGTGCAGGCACCTCTGCAAAGGAGCTCTGAGCACACAAAAGGAGAAAGCTTTGGAAAGATGCTCTCTGGGTATCAATGGATATTTCCCTTTTGCTGGCACCTCTCTAGCTCTGCAGCAGAGTTTTAGAGGGGAGAATCAGGCAGGGTAGGGAAAACACACTCTGGTACTTTGGCTGCAGTGGAGAAAACAGCAATTGGTTTGGCCAGTGCAAGGACTGAATTGTGGGACTGAAAAGCTGCAGCGTTTATTGCCTTAGCTGTAAGAGACCCCTGCTTGGTACCCAAGGTCTTGAGGGAGCAGGGAGCATGGCACAGAAGGCAGGCAAGAGCTTCCAGGGCAAGCTAATTCTTCAATCCTTCCCTTGGCTGGCATATGTGCATGTGCATCCTAATTGCCTCATCCACGTATCCTCACAGCCTCCCAACATTAGCTCTGCTTTGTTTCTCCACCTGCACAAAAGGAAAGAAATATTTATCCATGGTCATGTGGACATGGAAATGCAAGCCTGGATAGATCCGCTTGAACACAACAGGTTGTGGTGTAGTGGAAGGGCCAGGGGGTTAGGACTGGATGAGTTTTAAGGTCCTTTCCAACGCAAACCAATTATAGTTCTATGAAGCAGCATCCATTTGGATGCTTAAGGAAATATACTGTGTTCAGTTGTAGCTCTTCCTTGGGATCTAAGTCATCAAGGACATCTGTGTACAGCTGGGGACAGCAAAAGGACCCCCATATGGATGCTGTGCAGATGCTCAGCTCTAACTCCTGCTTTAACTGCCACCAGAAATGAAGCTGCACTTGTGGGTGCCAGTGTGTGACCCAGTGAGGCAGTGCTGGTGTTTGAACAGGACATCCCTTGGGTCTGAAAGCACAAAGGACCTTTCACTGCTTTCCAGCTGCTACTTTCCTGCAGAGTTTTGATGCTTTCACTGTAACTTGGAGAACAGGAGTTGCAGAGACCGTGAGCCAATGTGTGCTTGTTCATGGAGTGACAGATGGCTCCTGGCACACGATCAGACCCTTTCTGGTTGCCTTTCACCAGCAACTAACATCTGGGCTTATTGCCTTAGGTCTGGCTTGCCTTGCACGTTGTCACTGATATCAGGTTTAAGCTTTGGTTTTCCAGCCTTGGATGGTGTTACATGTACAGTTAGACTAAAGCAGAGGAGCCAATCCATCACTAGTGAAGACGTTCAGAGGAAGGCTCTGGTTTTGGGGAGCACCAAACCCTTATTTGCTGAAATGAGAGGAATTCCCAGGATAGGCTGCCTGGAAGAGTTTGTTTTGATTTTTCTCAGGCTGTAATCTCTCCCAGATGTGTATGTCTGCAGCAGATGATACTGACTCCACAGTTCCTCCTGTTACTCGAGGCACTTTCAATGTTGCCGCAATAATAACTCAGGCTGAGCCTCTGCCAGAGTTGAGAATAATTGATCTAAAAGAATGGGAGTTGGAGCTGGAGAAGCGCTTGTGAAGATCAACTTGTAATGGAGAAGGAAACAAAGTCTTTCAAAGGGAGATATTTCCTATGAAACTGCTGCATCATTCCCAAACTGAAATGACTTTTCCTTCTGTAAGAAATCTTTCTGCCTTATATCTCTTCACGGCACTTTTGTACCTTCTGGTGTAGATTTTGCTGCTCCCCCTTGCCATTTGGTGAAGAACAGAATCATAGAACGGTTTGGATTGGAAAGGACCTTAAGATCAAGTTCCAACCCCCAAGAAAATGTAGTTAGGAACTGAATGGCAGGAAAGACTAAATCAGTTCTCACCCTTTTCCTCTCCTCTCCTGCAAGCATCTGCTGTTGGAGCCAGGGATGGGAGCTGCAGGGACCCCCTTGTGCTCTTGACCTTGAAGTCCATCACATCCAGACAAGCCTTGGCCATGGGAGCTGGGGATGGTTTGTGCACACCGATGCGCAGTGCTCTTCATCAGCACAAGAGGATGCTGAGAATCAGGGGTACAGCCTCTGGCTGTGCGAATGCTCCATCCCTGGCAGTGTTCAAGGCCAGGTTGGACAGAGCCTTGGGCTGCATGGTCAAGTGTGAGGTGTCCCTGCCCATGGCAGGGGGTTGGAACTGGATGACTTTAAGGTCCTTTCCAACCCAAACCATTCTGGGATTCTGTGATTGCTTTTCTCTGGTGGCTTTGTGCGTATTTACGTGTCTATCTTCCAGTCCAACAAAACAAAACAACAGAGAGGGAGGATCTTGGAAAGCTGGAGCTGGAAACAAGCCCCTGGAGTGTGATCATTTGTAGAATTTGCTCTTAATTTACTTGGACAAGGGAGCAACAATGAGAAGCTCGTTTACTGGTGACAGCGAGTGCCAATGGTTTGGGACTTGTCCCCACTCAAGTGTCACACAGCTTTCAGTAGTGTGTTTTGTAGCTGTTCATAAATGAATCCCACAGATCATGCTGTGTAGACAATGCCTGCAACTCAAACCTGGTTCATGCTGATTTACTGTAATTCAGTAATGTTGAATTACTGTGAGGTGGACCTGGACAGATTGAAGAGTGGCTGTGCAGGGATTTGCGTAGGTTTAAATCCATTTAAAAGCACCCTTTTATCTAAACCTATTAAGTCCTAAATACAGATACAATATCAGTTTCACTGTGTTAGGCTTGAGTAAAGTGAAGGATTAAACTCAACCCAAAAGCATATGGAGTGTTCAAGGCTGCATGGGGCTTGGAGCAAGCTGCTCTAGTGGAAGGTATCCCTGCCCATGGCAGGGGGCTGGAGCTGGATGAGCTTTAAGGTCCCTTCCAACCCAAACCAGTCTGATTCATTTGCTGTCAATGGTCAAGGAGGGAACAGGACATGCATACACAGAGCAGAGAAAGAAGGAACTGGGAGGGATCCTTGGAGAGCAGGGGATAGGAGACACACCAGGGTGTGAGTGTGACCTGGGGGTGAAGAGTGAGCAAGGCTGGGGAGAAGCATAGCACCCCAGAGCACTTTCCTAGAGACTAAGAACTCTGGGTTGATGTTAACTCTCTTGGTTGCTCAGGAAGGAGATGGTTGAGGAGCTCTGCAGGATCTCAGTACATGTCTTGGGAAGGTTAGAAGTGGCTTCTGACAAACCAACCCAAGCAAGACCCACTAAATCCTGCAGAGCACCCAGCCCTTGTGAGCTTCCTTCCCAGCACCTCCTTCAAAAGGGTCTTTGAACTTGTCAGGATATTGATTGCAAAGCAAACACACGTTTCTTTGTCCCTTTGAGGGCAGGAAACGCTCTTCAGTTAATGGGAAAAGATTGTCATGCCGCCTCATGATTTGTGTTGGGATTTGCAGAGGGAAGACCTGGTGAGGGTGGTGAAGCTGAAGGCTGAAATGCCCATCAAGCCCACTTCCCCACTCCTGTGGGCAGTCTGCTTTCATAATCCCCACTGTGGGTTTAGCAACTGTTGACTTCCCTCCTCCCATTGCTCGTCTCCCAAAAGGCATCTCACAGACTCCCTTCTTCCTCCACTGGTCCTACTTTTCCCTGTAGCCAGTGTATCCTTATTCAGGGTCATCCTTGACTTCCGCAGCCCTTCCTCCTCCCCAGGCTTTGTCCCCAGAAGCCCCATCCCAGCAGAGCCCCCATGCTGGGCCCGCACAAAGGAGCAGCAGCACGCATGCAGACCTGTGTATGGAGCCTGAAAAGAAGCCTTCCCTCCCATTTTTCCTGTCCAAACAATGCTCCCAGCTGGCTCTTTCATCTGAAAAGGTTTCTCTCCCCTGAAATTCTCTGTCCTCTCTGTGGGTGGGTGGTTGCATTCACTTCTCCGCTAATAGGTACCATGTTCTCTGTGAGAAATGGGCTTTTGCTTTGTCTTCCTGCTTTGGCTCCATCCCCTTCAACTTGCAGCCCCTGGGTCGAGCCCAAATTCTCTCTGCTCTCCGGAGCAGGGAGGAGAAGGTTGAAATCCTGTTGCATAACCCTCTGTATTCAACTTAAACCTTGCCTTGTGTGGCTTGTGGTGTTGCCCTTAACAAGAAGTTGTTCGGTGACAAGGGAAATGGGAACAACAGGGAATGGACGTGGCCCAGGAAGGGACATGGGTGGCTGCTGTGGGCGTTATTTAATTTACAGGGATAGAAAGAGAAGCAGGAAGAGCTGCTGGAGGGCTGATGACCTGTAAACAGCATGGAGAAGGGAGACGGTTCCAGGAAGACCTTGTTGTGGCCTCTCTTAGCCAACAAGAAACCTGGAGAGAGACATTTTACAAGGGCTGTAGAGACAGGCCAAGGGGAATGGCTTTAACCTGCCAGAGGGGAGACTGAGATGAGCTCTTAGGCAGAAGCTCTTCCCTGTGAGGGTGCTGAGGCGCTGGCACAGGGTGCCCAGAGAAGCTGTGGCTGCCCCATCCCTGGCAGTGTTCAAGGCCAGGTTGGACACAGGGGC
Organism: Pezoporus wallicus; assembly: GCF_028554395.1. NCBI lineage: Eukaryota > Metazoa > Chordata > Aves > Psittaciformes > Psittacidae > Pezoporus > Pezoporus wallicus. Next base: position 965,806 of record NW_026637703.1, read on the forward strand.
TTGGAGCAAGCTGCTCTAGTGGAAGGTGTCCCTGCCCGTGGCAGGGGTTGGAGATGGAGGAGCTTTAAGGTCCCTTCCAACCCAACCGTTTTATGATTCTCTGCCCGTACAGCACCACATGGGACCCAGACTTGATGTCTTTTGGGGCATTTCTATGCCTCAGATGTGAACTGTCACAAAGGAAGTGGAGGACCCTCAGTGTTTCTGGAGGGCTGCCTTGTTTTGAATACTTGGCTATGGATCACTGCGGTGGTGTCAGTGGTCTGAGGTGCCAGGAAACCCTTGCCCCAGTATCAAGTCCTCTTTTTCCATCACTTAATACAGAAAACCTTTAATACCAATTACGACTGTGACGTACAAGTCTCTCTAATTCAGTTGCAAGTGCATGGCCTGTGATCCTAGGCAGACTCTAATAGGAGTCTTTCATAAGGCACTCAGAAATCAGAGGGAGGAAAGACCCATTAGCTCATATGCTCCATTCCCCAGCCAGCAAGCACCAGGGCTGTCCTCTGGGCTTGTCCAGCCCAGTTATTTCAGGTCCCAACCGGTGGTGCCGCATCCAGGGGAAGTGACTCAGTCTGACAGACCCAGTTACGAGCTCTCCCAGGGCTCCAGTTATGGTTTATGTTGTTTAATGTCATTTCCTTTCCCCTCATTTCCCTCCTCCGGGGAGAAGTTAAAGCCTAATATAAGCTTCACACGTGCATGCAAGCCAGAGGAAAGCATGGATGGTAGCTTCGTTGTGTCTGGAACATGGGATATCCCCCTCTATGGAACATCTTCCTCTGGGATGAAGCCTCAGGGATAGGACGTGGTGATGGAGAACTGATGTTGAACCTTGTCATGTCCCTGAGAGCACTAATGGGCCTTAATGTCTCTGACCAGCCTCACCTGGGACCTCCACTCACCCCTGCACTCCAGGAGCCCATTTAAGCTCAGCCCTGCATCCTCAGCCCTCTGCTGAGCTTTGGTGTAGGCTTCTTGCCTTGAGCTCTGCCTTTGGCTTTGCCTCCTGGATGGACCATGGGCCTGCGCTGGGTATATCTTGTCTCTTGTACGTTTGTCTCCTGTCCTTTCTTGGCTTTGCACCCACTCTGTAGCCTTGTTTCCAGACCTGCTTCTGCCCATGTCTTTCTTTGTCTTTCACTGTGCTCCATAGGGGACCCTGGACCTGGTTTAGGGCTGCCTGTGAGCCCTGTTACCAGCGCCTGGGGCTGCTCACAACAGGGTCCCCAGCTCCTGGCTCACCAGCCCTAGGTGCTCCTCACCACCTTCCCTCTCCACTGCCCAGGCTGGTGTGTGCCTGTGTGCCAGGCACAGTCCAAATTGGCCTTCTGGGGTAAGCAATGTGGTGTCATCTCCTCTAAAGGATAGGTAGACCTTTGCGGTTGTTCTCTGACCAGGCTATTGCCCATGTTCCCTGTTTCTCCTCTTTTCCCTTGGGAATTTTGACTGTGTGGTGCTGCAAGACTGACGAGGGCAAGGAAACCCTGAATTGAAAATACAGAGCTTATGGTCTGATGCAGGTCCATTGGCAAAGTCCAGCACCCAACAGTGCAGGGGCATAAGCAGAGCCCTCTGCCTTCATTTCTTAATGCTAGAAATGCTGATGCTTTTTGTGTGCTTAATAGTTGGGCTGGAATTTGTGGATAACTTCCCAGAGTGGTGGGGTAAAGTCTTTGATCCCTTTTTCTGTGTGCTTCTTTTCCATTTTGAAAAGGGATCCATACATTTTGGGGGATTTTCTGTTCAGCTTCCCCCAGGAAGCAATCAAAAAGCCAGAGCTTTTTAAATAACCTTTTAAAGCTCACCAATGTGCTTAGAGCAAGGCAATGGAGGTAGTGATGGTCCAGAGCACACTGCTGACCATCACAGAATGCATCTTCTCTTGCTGAGCTCTGCAAGGCTCTGCTGGTTTTCTCCTCCAGCCAGAGCTTAGCATTGCTGGGACACCTGCACTGGCACACAGGGTCAGTGGCACAGTTGGCTATTGGAGGCAGAGACCTGTCACAACACCCAGCACCACAATGGATTCATGTGGTTGGATGCAGCAGCTTTATAGTGTACCTCTAAGAGGTTTTTATAGGTGTCTCCCTTTGCACTGTTGTGCTCCCCATCCTTGAAAGCACGTCTCCCCAGACGTGCTTGGCACCCTCATGGTTAACTTCAGCTTGGGATGCTTGGCTCCAGCCCCACTGGCCGGTGCTTGTCCGTGCTAAACCTGTGCACAAGTCTCCTGGCACTGGGCTGCCTGGGAATTCCTGCACTGCTTTGGGAGCCCGGAGCAAGCTGAATTTGGCAGCAGTCATTGAACTCCAGGAATGTCCTTTCCAGCATAGAAATGGCCATTCTGCAGGCTTTTGGGTTGAGGTTGAAGAGCAAAGGTGGTCTGGCACACAGAATGCGCACCATGGGCAGTCCTGCCTGGCTTTTGTGCGGGTTGAGCAAGGAAGAACCCACGTCTGGAGCTCAACATAAACCCAGCCTGCCTGTGAACACAGCTTGGTGTGAGCCTGGCCTCGGGTCCTGGGTAGCATTGCCTCCAGGGTGCAGGTAGGAGCATGCTGGCTGCTCATGGCTGCTCCCAATGTGCATGCGATCAAGCAGGAAGGTGTTCCTAAGGATGGGAACACAGCCTAATGCCTCCCATGACGTTCAGGCTCTGATGGCAGTGCATGGCCCCTCTGCCAGAGCTGGGGCTGCTCTGGGCATACAGTGGGGTCAGTCTGTCTCTCTCTTGGCTGGTAGGTGCATGCTCTGGTGCCCCATGCTTTGGACAGCCCTCTCTTGGCTATGATAGGCTGTGGTTCCCACTCATTGCCTTGCCTGGGCATGAAGAGATCTCATGAGTTTTGCTCCTAATTCAGTTTTGCTTCTGTGCCAGGTTCTTGTCTTGGCATTGGGGAGGGGTCCAGAGGCAAACACCAGCCCTGGCTGTTCAAACCTCCTCGTGTAGCCCAGCTCCTGTGATTGCTCCCCTGTTACCTCCAGTTCTCAGGCCTTGGAGAAAGGAATCTCTGCTGCTTTACTTAGGAAAGCACCAGGCACATGCCTAACCCTAACCCCAGCCCCACTTTTGTCAGGGACCAGGGGTTTTGCTTTCAGCAAATGCTCTAGTTGTGTGTTAAGGCCACGAAGCAGTAGTTTCTTTCCATTGCAGTACTACATTCCCAGATGCAGCTTGTGTAGGAAATGCCTTAACATGAGAGAAACCACTGAATTCACACTTGTCTGCCTGTAATCACCAGCAAAGCTGAAGGGTAATGAGGGCTGCAGCCCTTGGAGGTGGACCATGCAGGTCTTGGTACATCCACTGATGTCAGCAGCTGGGAAATCGCCTCCCAAAACTATCTGGGAATGAGAAAGGATGAACATTCCTGATGGATTTCTCCCCCTCTTTCAGCTGCGTTTGATCTAAGATCAATTCCCCACACTGTGCATGCACATCACTTGTAACACCAACAGACGCTGCCAGCTCAGTGCTGTTTCAAGGTTTGTGTCTGCTCAGGTCTCTGAGGGGCTTAGCCCTGCACCCTGTCTGGCTTGGTACCACTCTTCTGCAGTGTTCCTGCTTCCAAAGGCTGCTGCACATTGATGTTCTAAGCAGAGATCTTCCTGGGAACACAGAATCCCAGCCTGGTTTGTATTGGAAAGGACCTTAAAGCTCCTCCAGCTCCAACCCCTGCCACGGGCAGGGACACCTTCCACTAGAGCAGCTTGCTCCAAGCCCCTGTGTCCAACCTGGCCTTGAACACTGCCAGGGATGGGGCAGCCACAGCTTCTCTGGGCACCCTGTGCCAGTGCCTCAGCACCCTCACAGGGAAGAGCTTCTGCCTAAGAGATCATCTCAATTTCCCCTGTTTCAGTCTGAACACATCACCCCTTGTCCTATCACTGCAGTCCCTGATGAAGAGTCCCTCTCCAGCATCCTTGTAACCCTCTTCAGACACTGGAAGCTGCTCTGATGTCTCCACGCAGCTTCTCTTCTCCAGGCTGAACAGCCCCAGTGTTCTCAGCCTGCCTTCATACGGGAGGTGCTCCAGCCCCTGAGCATCCTCATGGCCTCTTCTGGACTTGCTCCAACAGTTCCATGTCCTTCTTACGTTGAGGACACCAGAACTGCACACAGTGCTGCAAGTGAGGTCTCACGAGAGCAGAGTAGAGGGGCAGGATCACCTCCTTCCACCTCCTTCTGATGCAGCCCAGGATACGGTTGGTTTCTGAGCTGCGAGCGCACACTGAAGCCAGCTCATGTTCATTTTCTCATCGACCAGCACCCCCAAGTCCTTCTCCTCAGGCTGCTCTGAATCTCTTCTATGCCCAACCTGTAGCTGTGCCTGGGATTGCTCCGACCCAGGTGCAGGAGCTCGTACTTGGCCTTGTTGAACTTCATGAGTTTGGCATTGCCCGCATGTTGATGCTGTGACCATGTGGGGAGCTGGGGAAACACCAGGTGAAAACCCAAGTCACCACAAAAGGCTGTGTCTCCTGCAGGACCCCATTCCCCCCCTCTCCCTCCCTTACCAGTACAGGGCTTTTTGCCTTGTAAAGCCAGCTGAGGAGATGGTGTCTGGAGCGCTGCATTAGCATCAACTGGATCAAAGCTGCTCTTTCAATGGACTTGTTACTTTGCGGAGCCATGGATCTGTGTAGAGTGTAGATGTCCTGTCAGGCTGCAGCATGCCTGAGGCTGTTCATCTGCCCTCACATAAATCTTGCACCTCATCAACAGTGGCAATAGGAGTGAATGCAGAGGCTGGATGCCTCCCAAGTGATGGCATCTGCTAGTGCAGATGGTACTGGCAGCATTCCTGTTGACTGATCATCAAGTGGGATTGTCCAGGCCCTCCCAGTAAAAGAGCTGCAGGTCTGGAGTGATCCAGACTCATCCTGCAAGGCTGGGCCCATGGGATGCTGCCCTGGGTCTGTTCCTCATCCCCACTCCTGACAGGCTGTTGCTGCACTGCCCAGTAGCATAAGGGGCTGACAAGAAAGGAGGGACCTGGATGTAGATGTCTCTAAGATAGAAATGGTGTGTCTGGGTAGAGCCAGATGGCTGCAAGTTTTCTTGCTAATAGAGGGGAGCAAGAAACCTTGTGGTTTTAAACAGTTTTCTGTATGGTGTTTCTGTAGCCGAAGGATTCTTTAGTCGATGAATGAGCTTGGAAAGGGATTGTCTCTGCTCACCAAGGGAATTAAAAGCTCCTCAGGAGATGAAGTGATGGTGCTGCCAAATAGCTCAGATCAGGGGCCTCTCACCCATCTTGTGTGTTCACAGCACTGCTCTGAAACTGGGTCTTTCACCTGATGGCAAAGGGGTGTTGGTGTGATGCACAGCTCCTGATGGAGTTTCCTACCTGTTCGGGACACGTCTCTCAGTGAGGGACACGGTAACTTCACCCCACTCCTTGGTCCAATTCTCCATTGAAATTGGGCAAACTTCAACAAGGAACCTTAGGACTGAGCAGGATTTTCTGTACCCAGCTGATCCAGGGCTTGTGTTTTAGGACATCTGTGTCCCGGGCTCTGCTTTACAGTCCTGAGCATCCCAACTATATGGGCATAAAGGTACCACTGTTGCTGGGGTAAGAGTGGCCCTTCATGTCTTTGGGACACGAGCCTTGAAACACATGTTCTGTATCAGAAATACCACCTGGGTGCTTCTGAGGTTATTTGGATGCTTGTTTTGATCCAAGTTTACTGAGTTTGTGGATTATTTTAGTTTCTCCAGATTGCATTCTGTGCTTCCTGGGGGCTTTGTCTGTTGCCTAACAGAGCAGAGCCCTGTAGGGAAGGTGTCTCAGCTGCTGAGCATCTCTCTTATTCTCTCCCTCCACACAGATGAAGTGGACTTGCTGGACAAAATCACTTCCCATGCACAGGACCTCAGCAATGTCTCCTTTGGCCATGATGAAGCCAACTGCAGCATCCTGGAGATTGGGCAGTATGCTACCCTGAACATCCCCACCAGAGAGGCGTTTGGGGACAGGTAAGCAGCCTTCAGGGGATGGGGTGGGGTGGTGGTGCTCAGAGTCAACTCATGCATTCGTGTTGGTTTGAGGGGTTACTTTAAGACCCTATTCCATGACACAAAGATAACGCATCCACTCTGAGCTCTTATGAGCCCAGTGCTTCTTCCATCTTTCTTGATTGTGTGCAGGGAAGACATTGGCACACCATTGACTGACCATTTCCAGGAATATGTTTTCTTGGTGCTCACATTGGGAAGATTTCTCTGCTCCAGCACATAACTGGAGAGAGCAAGAGAGCACAGCCATCTTCATCAGCATTGCTTGATACCAAGGCACGGGTCTGTGGAAGCATAGACAAGTTCAAACCTTTGCTGTTCTTGATGTAGGGCTGCAGCTTTCTTTGGACAAGGACATGGTGAGAGAAGGCAGCATGGAAGAGCTTCTTGTAACTGTGTCACCACCCAGTCTCAGCCATGGGCAAAGCAGGAGTCCCATGGGAAGTCACGCACAGCCACACAGACATGTGCTGAGATTGCACCTGAGAGATGAATAGAGATTGTATGGACAGTGCTGATTTTGGCCTGCCTGCTGCTCTTTGAGTCTCTGACCCTATAACCTGAATGATTGTTTGCTCTCATTTTGCGTTTATCCTCCTCTCATTGAGCTCATTTGTGCTCTGATTCAGGGGTTTTTGTCCTTAGAAGGAAGCTCATGGTGACACAGCAGACACTGCACAATGTGTCATTTCTTTCTATTAGCTTTGCAGATGAGCTGAGCGTGCTCATGAAGCTCAGGTACTCGCTGAAGGAGGACACCAGCCTTGTGACCATCCTCAGCCATCGGAGCCATGTGCTCTTCCAGATCAGGATCAACCCATATGCCTTGGTCTTTGTCACCACAAGGAGGAGGCACTATGAGTAAGTTCTAGCTCAGGTGGCTCTTTCTCCCTTTCCATGCTTCCATTATTACTCCCAAGGCCAGACTTAAGGTTTCCCACTCTGGGCTCTGCTCTGAGCCCACCTCAGCTGAATCAAGGTCATGTCCCCTCATGAGTGGCAGCCCCTCAGACCTAGTGGTGGGACTGCATAGGTAGTCCCTACCTAACTGCACTGTCAAAACAATGCAGATCTGTCAAACAAAGCAAAGAACAGAAAGATTCAAGGGATAAATCAAGTGGGGAGAGACCCAAATACCAATAATTTCCCAGACACCTCAACTGGTTGTAGAAGTGCCCAAATCCATTGGATAGAAACAGCATCCTCATGCTGGAAGAGAAGTGATGGTGCTTACTTGTCACAGCAGGTAGACTCGATTTCTCTAGTTTTGTCCTTTGCATCTACTCTAAGGATGGATAATGAGACCCTGGGAGCTGGTAGGGATGAAGCCTTGTCCTGCAGAAGGTGTAGGACTCAAGTTTTCATGTTATGCCTCTTCCCTTCCCACTCCGGGACATGCAGGTTCCCAGTTTCCTTCCTTGGCGATGGGCACTGGCACCGGGTTGCTCTCAGCATCTCCCTGGAGAGGCTGGAGTTGCACGTGGACTGCCGGCTGGTGGACAGAGTGAGCTGGTCCAACTATTTTGGGATGGGAGTGAACACTGAGGGGCTGATCATCGTTGGAGGCCTGATCGAGTCCTTTGAGATCCCCTTTAAGGTGAGAGCTGGATAGGCTTGGCAGGGCTGTATTGGAGGACATGGTCTGCTCTAGCTGCATGAAGTGGGGTTGCAACTCCCTCTGAAGGAATCCATTGCTTTGTCTTCCTTAACGCACCATTTATTTTCATTGGGAAGGATGAGCTTTGCAAATGCTTTATATTGTGTAAAGTGCTTGATTTTGGGTCAGGGCAACACAAGTGCAGCAGTCAGGTCAGCAGGAGAGACCTCTAGGTCACAGGCTTACACTCATATTCCCTTGTTGACCATGACTTGTACCAGGTACAGAAGTCATCTGTGCAGTTAGCCTACAAAGCAGCTGGTGAGGAACTTGTCCCATGCATTGTGTTGAACGTGAAGTCCCTGCTCTGGGGACTTTACAGGCAAAGGGTTCCCAGCAGCTCGAAGTAGATGGCAGTGTTAAAATGCCTGATAAACTCAAAGGCCAGGTTCTCAGAGTTTGTATGGCTTTGTGTTGATATCCAAGAGTTGGGACTGTTCAGCCTGAAGAAGATGCTTTCAGCCTTTGCATCCAGCTCTTGAAGACAGGCAGTGAATACTGATTGCCTAAACCATCCTTTAAAGAAGTCCCTGGTTATGAGAGGCTGAAGACAGCCCCCCAGACCATCCTGCTCTGGAGGCAACAGGGCTAAACTATGGTTTCTGTGTGTCTTCCTCCCCAGGGTGCTCTACAGCAACTGACCTTCGTGATGGGAGACCCAGCAGCCGCCGGTGAGCACTGCCGCAGCTACAACCCAACGTGCGCATCCTCCTTCAACCTCAACCGCTTCGGTTCCCCATGGGAGCTTGCAACAGCCTGGCCAGAGGTAGGGCTGAGGGCAGCTGTAAAACTGGGATTGCTCCTCTTTGGTGCAGCACAGTTCAAATGAAAGGACCAACCCAGGGTGTTAATACAGCCTGGAAGCGCTTGGGTCTCCAGTTTGAGTTGCGATGCAAGGAGGTGATGGTGGCCAGCACATAGGGTGTTTCTTCGTTCACCACCCAAACCCTCCCTTCAGGTCATAGATGGGCTTGGTGCAAAGGGAGGATGAGTAAAGGGAGAGTTTCTGAGCCAAAGCAAGCCTGGGTGTGTGTATGACTGTATGTGCTCATGTGTTTAACACAGGGAAGCTGTGAGTAGCTGTTGAGTAATGCTGCAGCTGGAGCTCTGCTTTTGGGAGGGGGTGAAGGCTTTACTTGGGAGTTGTACATGGCTTTGAAGTTCTTGCTCTGTCCCAGCAAGATTGAACCCTTTGGTGCATTGTCCCATCAAAGGCTGTCTCCTGTTTGCTGGAAAATGGAGGTTTTGTGGATTTTGCTCCTGTTTTGGTGTTCAGCAATTATTCCAGAGGTATCTGTGTGCCCACGAGCCCAGATCACACACTGAAACCCCAGAGACATGAAGCACCTCAGGAGCTGGAGTTGGGTCAGGGAGATACCTCATCTCTCACCTCTCTAGGCCGGGTATCCTGAAGGGCTTGTAGCTGCCTAGAAAAGGCTTGCTAAAGAGGGACGTGCCTAATGTCAGTGTTTGGCATGAACCTCCCATGCGTAATACACTTTTCTGGTGGTCTAATGAGAAGGTGGGATTGCTGATGGGAAAGGGCAGTGTCAGGGAGGGAACTGGTTGTGGGGTAGGGAATCTGCTCAGTCTGGGTCCTACCCAGTGTTTCCTTCCTCTGGGATCCTATTGCTAGCACAGCTAGATGGCAAAGCTTCCTGATGTAAGAAAGATCAGTGTGTCAGAGTTCCTAGTAAGTGTATCCCATGAGCATTCCCAAAATGATCCCTAGCTTTTCTCATGCTGTCAGCCCTTATGTGCTGGCTGTATCTCCAAGATAAGTTGGATTCACTCCCTAGAGCTATAAATTGATTCTATGCTTTAAAAGCTAAGAGATGTGTCCTCTAAGCCTGCAAGGTGATGGATTCCTCTTAACCTGCTTTTAACGTCTATATTATGTTAATATATAACATACATACTATACATGTGATACACATTAACATGTATATATTAATGTATATAATACATTATATTATGCTCTGTAGGCCCGGAGCACTCACTTGAATGTCTCCAGGGGCTTACCCAGCAGGGAGAAAGCTTTGAGGTTTGAAGCATCATTGAATTGACTGCAAGTGAGATTCCACAGGATGGTTCCCACCCCTTGATCCTCCTCAGGACGGATGGGTTCTAAAACCAAAAACTGCAAAAACCACCCAGAGACTTGAGAGCTTTCATCAAAAGTTGTTCCCCCACGTTGTTATGAATGCCTGGTTCCCGGTGCGCATTCCCTGGATGTTTCCCGTGCCATTGGAGGCAGTGAGCGTTTCAGTTCTGGGGCCAACACAAAGCAATGCTGAAATCAGAGCAGGTCCTCGGGCAGTGATGCTTCTCTTTCTCTCTCCAACTGTCTAGGTGCCAAAAGAAACCAATGAAATCCAGGACTCATCTGCTCAGGTATGACTCTTCTGCGCTGCTGCAGGGGGTATGTGCAGGGAACACCCCTCCCTATGTCCCTCTATGTCTCACCATCATAATCTCTCCTGGATAACTGAGTTGCTCCAGCAATCATTTGGGTAAAAAGCCCCCCAAAAACCCCATCAAGGCACCTACTTATTTTTCTTGCCGTGTCTCTCGTTAATGGTTTGAGTGTAACTTGTGTCTTGGAGCTGGAGGTCGAGGGAAGTGTTTAGGTGACCTTCCTGAGCAGTTACACTGGGCCCAAGAGTTGTGGCTTGAGGAAGGCGGCAATGAGATGGATGAGCCCACTGCGTGCACAGGATCTGCCTGCGAGCCTGGCTGGAAGTGCTTGGAGGGAAGGAAGCAGTGAGGCTGGCAGGTCTCTGCGTGGTACAGGAGAAAGCAGGAGGCTGATGACTGCGGCTTCTGCCCATGTGTGGGGTCTGGTGCATGGGGAGGACTTGCTGCTGCTGCTTAGAATCACAGAATCATAGAATAGTTCAGGTTGGAAAGGACCTTAAGATCATCCAGTTCCAACCCCCCTGCCATGGGCAGGGACACCTCACACTAAACCATGGCACCCAAGGCTTTGTCCAACTTGCTGTGGTTGAGGTGGGAAAGGCCCAAGCTCTGCAGTGGTTGAAGGTGGTTGTGATTCTGGGGGTTAAAGCATCACAGTTCCTTGGCATAGCTCCATGTCTGGTGGTGGGAGCGGGGCAGCTGCTCCCCACTTCATGGGACTGAAGGCTGCTGCTTCCCCATCAGAGCTGCTCGGAGCATGGCTCCAGCTCCTCTGCGTGCATCGGGGGGGTGAGTGCTGCACATCCTTTATGTTTCTGCTGTATTTGGGATCTGTGGCCAAGGTTCATTGTTCAGGTTCTTGCAAACAGACATCCTGAGGGGGAAAGCTGCCAGCAAATGTAAAATGAGATCTGTGTGTGTATGAGCAGAGCAGTCCTGTCTGTGCTCCCCTCACCCTCCCAGGCACTGCTGTTAACTGTTTGGGGATGGTCTCTGCTCTCACTCCTGGCTTAAACTGACTACACCTTAGTACTCCTTTGTGCAACTTGTGCCTCACTTCTGCCCAAGTGGCCTCATGCAGCTCTGGAGCTGGGTGACACAAGGGTTGCAGCAGTACAGATGAGCGTGCTGCTGGTGTGCTGATGAGGCTGCTTGTGGGTTGGATTTGCGACGGTGATAATGAACTGAGATGGCAAAATTGCTCCCCTGAGTGTGTCTGGATGGTGGTCTCTTCGTTGCAATTCGTCCTCAAATCCTGTTGGATCCTGGTCAGGATGTGCTCCCCCATCCGATGCTCTTCTCCTGGCGACTGGTGTGAATTGGGGAGATGCTGCCCAAGAGAAAAGTGGTGAAATTCATAGGCCCCCAGGGAAAGAATAAGGATATTCTGGATTCGGGACAAGTTTGGTTTTCAAGCACTTAATCAGCACCAGAGAGGCCTCAGGGTCTTTGGCGTGTGAATTTATTAAGAGAAAGAAATGTGCTGCTAACGCGTTGCGGTGTGACAGTAATGAAGAGCAGATCAGCTCTGCTGCAGGGGCACCTTGAAGCTATGCTTTGGAGTTACACTTCCCATGCCTTTGTTCGTAAATCAGTGTATCAGGGAATTCCTTCTTTACTGATTAGAGCTAAGTCATTACAGAAGGCTAGGATGCCTGTGGGGAAGATAGAAGTGGATGGCGGCACTGGATTAGCTGCCTGTTACTGGCAGCCTAAATTATGGCGAATTGCGGTCTATTCCTTCTGTGGGTTTGTTATTTTGAGGGGAAGATTGTAATATATGAGTAATGTTTGAGATAGGGATGGTATTGAACCCCTTCTCCTGCCTTTTGGCTTCTCTTTGTGTGCCTGTACTGAACATGAGCAGAAGGGCTGAGCTGATTACTCCACTGAATGGCTTTTTCCAAAGCAATTTAAACTGGGATCCTAAAGCTGTTCAACCAAAGTCAAATAAAGCTGAAATCCCATTGGGTTCCAACGAGACAAAAATTCACAGGTTTAATTCTTTGGACAGCTCAAACTGCTGCTGAGATTCAGCCTTCCAATGCCTAAAGGGGCTACAGGAAACCTGGAGAGGGGCTTTGGACAAGGCCAAATGATCCAGAAGTGTGCTGGGAACGTGCTTGTCTCTGCTCCTGTGCTTAACAGGAGACTCCTGTGTGGCACAATGCAGGCAACGCTTGGTGCCAGCAGAGAACATGGAGCAAAATGAGCTTGGACATCACTGACCTGGATGGCAAAACAGAGTATTTCTAGTGAGGTTTTGTTGTCATCAATCTGAGTTTTAACTAAAAGCTTCTTTTCTTGTTGAGGTTTGAATATATCATATGTACAGAGTAAAAGATCTGACTTGACAGGACTTTCTAGCTTTTGATCATACTGAGAAACATTCCAATTGAATAAAGCAAATCACAATGTGATGGTTTTGATGAGAATTCATATGCAAGGAAGAGAGGAAAAGACCCTGGGATTTTTTATGGCAGAAGAAATCCTAGTTCTACTTCAGCTTTAGGAAGAAGGTCCATCTTACAGATAGTTTTTGAGAGCAGTAAATGGAGGTTTAATGGCTAATTTCTTGTTAGCACCTTTGATAGCTTAATGAAGTACCAGGGCATCCTTCCTTTAAATCAGAGCAGCCCGAAGCCTGTGTCTGTGTATCTCAGCCACCTGAAGACTTCTGAAGCCAGTTTAAGTAGGATAAAGTGTTTGTGGATAATTTATTTCACCTCAAATCCACAGTGTGATAAATGTGATGGAGTGTGCCGGTTTGAACCGCAGTGTTTAACCACACCCCGGGTCAAAGCCATAAAGTGCTATTCCATCTAATCGAGTCCTGAGGCATCCTGTAAGTGAGTTACAGCTGCTCTGCAGCCCTTTATGGTCTGACCTCCTGCCCGGGTTCAGGGTTTGCGTCCTTGCTGACTTATGGCTTGCCTTATGGCAGGAGTATTGCAGCAAGGGCTTGGCTTGATCCGCAGCTTCATGGGGCATGGCACTTCCCACCGGTGTTTCATGTCCTGCGGCAGCCACATCTGGGTGCAATGCAGCAGCGCTGCCCTCTGCCTGAAGGCCACCCAGAAATGGGTTGGAGGAAAGGCACCGGCGCTGTTTGAGAGTGCTGCAGGGAGCAGGGGGAGTCCTTCAGAGTCTTTCCAGTCCGATTGTGGTCCCTGGGTGCGGAGCTTGCGGGGATGTTCAGGCTTTTGGGTTGCTTCAGTTCGATTGCCTGGGTGGGATACCAGGGAGCCCTAAAACCCCCCTGTGAAAACAGGGCACTGCTGAGGCATCTTCTCCAACAAGAAATCATTTCTCTTGTTTATTATTTGCTTACAGCATATTCACTTCCCAAATCCACCACCTGCCTGTCAGACACCATAGCATCCCAGCATGGTTTGTGTTGGAAGGGACCTTAAAGCTCATCCAGCTCCAACCCCTGCCACGGGCAGGGACACCTTCCACTAGAGCAGCTTGCTCCAAGCCCCTGTGTCCAACCTGAAACTCATGAGCAAGATTTCCTCCCCTTGCTCCCACGGGGCAGTGATTTGGGGCTCACTGTGCTGAGCTACTCCAGTTCTGATGGAGCAGATGTTCCTGGCACACAAGAGCCTGCACATCTGGCCCAAAGCAAGTAGAGGAGGACAGTGATGCCTCAGCTGAGGGCTGCAGCCCTGTGCACCTCTCTGAGGAAGCAGCGGCTGGTGCAGAGCAATGAGGAAGCACCAGAAGAGGCTTCTCTTCCATAGACTCCTGCTGTGGATGCTGCAGATCCAATAATGACCTGATCTACTGCTGAACACAGCCCACAGGGTTTCCTGGTGATTATTCCTCTAAATCAATACAGCTTGCTTAGCAAAGACTCCAGCCTTGATCTGTAACTTCCTCATGACCATCTTCCAGGGGCCTGATGCTAAAACGTGCTGGAAAAAGCAGTTTAAATCGTCTTTCTCTGATCTTAGGTTTATAAATCACATTTTACCTTTGTCTGTTGAGTAAGAGAGACTTCTATTGACAAAAATGTGTTTCCTGAGAGAAGACCCTAAGCTTTGAAATACACGTTCCCTTGCCTGACCTAGCTGGAACCTAGGGCAGTGTGATGCTCGTTGTCTGAGCTCCTGTAGACGTACATGCTCCAAGCTGGGTTTTAACCTGTTCACCAGTTAGGACGTCAACTGAGGTTTTGGATCACGCTATCAACGTGTACGACCAGCAAAGCCCTACAGAAGTCCAGGATCATTACATCAACACTGTTATCTTTCTCAGCAAAACACTCGTAATCTCCTCAGGCAAGATCCCAAGTTAGTTACACAGCAGCTCTTTGCAAAGCCATGGCACTAATTACGTTATCTGTGGTTTCTCTATTAATGAGCCCCATATCAGTTGCTCTATTATTAACGTGGGTTCTACGTGAGGGAAGAGGTCTGTAATTACTCCAAGCCTCCTGTTTGCCTTCATTTTCTCCCTCGTATTGGCACAACATAAAGCCTTTTCCCAGTCCCCTGGAGCTCCCCCAGCTTTCTGAGCCAAATCAGTGCTCGTCTTTGGGAGAGCCTGCTATTTTAATGCTGCTTTGCTTGTATTATCAGGAGGGGATCGATAACCCCTCCTCCTTTGCACTGCTGGAATGGGAAGCATTTTGTTGTCATCTGCATTGTCTGAAACATGGGCAGAGATTTGGTTTCCCACACTGCTGAGGGTGGTTTGGACACTTCCACGTGGCAGGGGACCACGATGAAGATGCTGCAACAAGGGAGGTGTGGGTCAGACACTTCTGTACTTTCCTTGTCCAAGTTGATTTTCTGCAGATGATAGGCTCTGTATTGCTTTTAGCACATGCTAATTCCTTTTTCCTTCTGTTTCATCATTCTTAATGGCTGCTTTCAATTTGTGCTCCTTCCCATAAATGATTTCAGGGGGTTTTGAAACCGCATCCTTCTTCCTCTGCTCTCAAGCCTTTGGACAACTCCTGAGCTGTTGAAAGCAGTTCCCAGTTTGTCTTTCTCAGCTGGTTCTTCTCTAAATTTGGCTTACTTAAAGGAGCAAGCATCTATGCTATTGATCTTGGCTTTTTGTTCTGTTTACACAGAACCAGAGTAATTCAGTCATGATTCCTTGTGCCTGAGAGACCGCTTCAGCTTAGAGACCCATTTCCCTGAGCTCACCAGATGAGAGTTTCCAGTCCAGACCTTTCCCATGCCAGATGGTGAAGCTGAATTAAAAACTGCTTGTCTGCAATATGTAGGAAATCAATTCCATGTCAGTGCAGGCTGCCAGGGCTGGACCTGGCATTCCCTGGCTGCTGTGTGACCTATGGACTTGTTCCATGCTGGCTTCACCTATTAAATACATGAATGCTTCAGCTTCTGCCCATGCAGTGCTTCACAGTTTGTGGTTCATAAGATCTGGGCATCTGGTGACAATAACGTTTGTACCTGGTCTTTTAGGGAAGAAGGGTTCAGGACTTCCCATTGTGCTCTTCCTCACCTGATGCCATCTGTGCTTGGATGTCTTATCCCAACCTGGTTTGTGTTGGAAGGGACCTTAAAGCTCCTCCAGCTCCAACCCCTGCCACGGGCAGGGACACCTTCCACTAGAGCAGCTTGCTCCAAGCCCCTGTGTTCAACCTGGCCTTGAACACTGCCAGGGATGGGGCAGCCACAGCTTCTCTGGGCACCCTGTGCCAGCGCCTCAGCACCCTCACAGGGAAGAGCTTCTGCCTAAGAGCTCATCTCAGTCTCCCCTCGGGCAGGTTAAAGCCATTCCCCTTGGCCTGTCCCTACACCCCTTGTCCCAAGCCCCTCTCCAGCTTTCCTGCAGCCCCTTCAGGCACTGGAGCTGCTCTCAGGTCTCCCCTTCAGGAGCCTTCTCTTCTGCAGGCTGACCCAGCCCAGCTCTCTCAGCCTGGCTCCAGAGCAGAGCTGCTCCAGCCCTCGCAGCATCTCCGTGGCCTCCTCTGGCCTCTCTCCAACAGCTCCAGATCCTTCTTTTGTGTCACCTTGCCTACAAGTGACTTCCCTTTGAAGAACTGACCGGTTTAGCTTTGCAGAGCTGTTCCATGAGGCAGGATCTCCAGAATTTTTCTAATCCAGGCCTCCCCTCTCTCCTGTCAAATTATTTGGGCTTTGTGGGCTTAATTCTGCAGCCCCTGCAATGCCCCGTGGGGCAGCATGGTGCTGATACCATTAATGGTCTTCTTCAGGACATCCAGGATGAGGCACCAAGTTCTCTTCCAAGTGGCCATAGCTGAGACTTCTCAGTGCTGTGGTTGCAAAGCATATTTTAAGGGAATTACCACTTTGGATCAAAATTGGTTGGAGGGAGAAATACAGCTCGGGTTGGAAAGCTGAAGTACTTAGGGTTTAGCTTCTTTCCCCACCATTAAAGGTCTATTTCAAGCCTCTCTTTAATAAAAACAAAACCCCAAAGCAACAAGATTGTAACGTCAAAACCACATGAACTCGCTATATAGTTTTTGGAAGAAAAAGCCTTCTATTCTTTATTTCACCTCATAAACCACAGCCATGTCTTTATATCCTCTCCAGGGACTGCTGTGCTGAGAGCAAATATTCCCCTTGTTCCCTTTGAGGCAGCTGCTGTCCTATGTCAAATCATTTCTGGCTATTGATGCTCATGGGCTTCATCATGCAGCCCCTGCAATACCCCATGGAGCAGAGTGGTGCTGATATCTTGTTTATAGGTGGTTCCCTACCTGCTGACATTTGTCCCCTTCTTAGGAGCTTGTCTGGGGTGTATAAACAAGGAGCAGAGCTGATGAGGTTCTCCCCACGGGGGCTCCTCAGGCCTGTAGGAGCCCTTGGCAGCAGGGCTTGCTCTGTGGAGCTGAGCACTGGTCCATCACGGCTCAACCACGGTGATGCTCATGAGCATCTACATGGATGCAGGCTCCAAACCTGGTGCAAAGCCTCTTTCCAGCTACATGGGGCTGGGCTGGAGGCCTGGCTTGCAGGATGAATGGTGGTGTCAGGGCAGGCTGGGTTTGCATTGGGGACCCCATTTTATTGTGCCTTCAGGCACAAGGACGTCAGCATCTCCGGGGGAGCTGTGGTGAGGATGTCTGCTGCTGGCTGTGGGGTGAAGGGCTGGTGTTTAGAAACCTTCCCTCTGGTTCCCTTAGAGATGCCATTGCTGATTCATCTGCCTGGATTTGATGGCACCCTTTTATAGTGTCTTTGCCTGGGACTTTCAAGGTGTCTTTAGGCATCTGGTGGCTTTTTTTACCAGCAAAAAGTAATACTAAAAGAAACAATTCCGTGCACCAGCCCATTGATTTGAAGTGCTTTCTTGCTACAGGCATTCACGTGGCAGCCCTGGAACCCTGCGCCCAGTCTCCATGGCAGCAGCCAGTGCTGCAGATGAGACATCATCCTGGAAAGCCACCCAGCACCTCCTGGCTGGGAGCCCTGGGGATCAGTCCCTGGGCTGCTCCTGGGGCAGTAACCACCTGGATACTGCGCCTTGGTGATCCTTCTAGGAACGGGTGCATGTGGCTGGCTCTGTTTGACCTGTTCCGTGTGTGAGCAGGGAATGTGAGATCACCCAGCCAGGCTTTTCCCCTTGCTGCAGCAGCTCGTGCCTTGAGCTTGTCCATCCTTTGTGAAACTGGTGAATCCCTGCAGTGGGAAAACCTGGAGCTGCTCCTGTCCCTCTGCTCCTTCCCCCAGCTCCCTGCTTTGATTCAGTGCCCAAATCCTGCTTTTTCTGCCTCTGTCGGGTGCATTTATTTCCTTG
Source organism: Pezoporus wallicus (assembly GCF_028554395.1). NCBI lineage: Eukaryota > Metazoa > Chordata > Aves > Psittaciformes > Psittacidae > Pezoporus > Pezoporus wallicus. The sequence goes on from NW_026637703.1 coordinate 983,655, forward strand.
ACTTGTGTTATTAGCAAAGGCTTTGGCTAAAAGGAAGCTCCAGGTTAGAGATGGGCTGATGTGAAGCCAATGAATGGGTCTCCTGCAACCACAGGTCCTGGTGGGCATCCACTTGGGGGTTTAGGTTGGGAAATGGCGTTCATGTCCCCAGTCTCAAGATGGAGCTTGGAAAGGAAAGGTCCCCATTTCCCCCAAAAGACATTAGTCCCTAATCAAATGAAAGGAGAAAACACCTCTTGTGGTGTTTCCTGCATCCTTGGGTGGCTCAGGATGGGAGCCTGCAGCACATTCTGGTACCCGGGTCACAGCAGCCTGGTTTTTGTTCCACCTCAAAGGAAACATTTCCACTTCCACATTGAAAAGCCCTTTCTTAAAGTCCTGCATTGCTGTGGGTCTGTTTCTGAATGAAAAAGTTGGTTCCAAAGTAAAAAGACAAGAAATTTCCTTTGGCTGAAGGAACCATCCTACAAAATGGGCTGGAAACAGTAAAATCCAAAGCTAAGGAGTCAATTTTTAATACTATTTTAATTGAAGCTGACAAATAGGCCAAGTCCCTGCCCCAGCAGCTCTCATTTCTATTGGTTTTCTTATGTGCCAAACCCCAAACTGAAGCATGCAGCTGGGATTGCAGAGGGCTTAACTGCTGTGTGTGGTGCAGGAGGAGCATCTGTTGCCTGGTCCTCACCGCCAAGCATCCTTTGTGCCAGGAGGAGAATGGGGGATTATAAATTAACTCTCTCTGCCTCCCCTCCAGGGTGAGTTTTCAGCCCCTTTCACACTTCAGATGCTCCTCTTGAGGCTCCCAGCTGCTGGAGGCTTACAAATAACACTAAATGTATTTGGTGGGCAGATGCTGGAGTGAGTGGCTATGGAGCTGCCCCGGTTTTGCTGTGATTTGCTAACGAATGATGCAAGCTCTGGACTGTTGTTCAGGGAGGAAACTGCAGCGTGTTAATAGGAGCAATAAGCTCCTTGGGCAGCCCAGAAACTCCTCCTGGACAAGCCATGGGGAAGGTGAAATGGAGTGGAACTATGGCCAAGCATCAGCTTTGTGTGTGTGTCGAGGGGTTATGGCAGAGCCAAGGGCACCTCAGCTGATGGTGTGCAGAGTCTCCAGGTCTGCCCCATGCTCTGCAGCTCACTCCGGAGGTGGATGTGGGTCTCCTTGTTGGGGTGGGCCAAAGGGGGTAACCCAGCTGCCTGCAGGTATGGTTGGGCCCCCTTTGGCTCCTCTCATGGTCTGTGGGAAGATGACCTTGCAGGGAATATGGTTGCTCTGATTTTAAGGTGATTTTAAGACACACAAATGATGGAGTCAAGCTTTGGCCAGGATGCTTTTGCTGCTGCTCTGTGATTTCTTGCCCAAAAGGACCTTGTAAAGTCAGTTAGGGGTTATTAGTTTAGTGGGGTAAAAGGAACACTGGTTTGGAATTTCTGTTACAGCTCTTTACTGACCACCACCAGCTCGCAGCTTAAACAGGAACAGCACCACAACCCAAAATCTGGCTTGTATGTTACATTGAAGGAGGTTTTACCCTCAGGTAATTGAATCCACTGGTTCTGGTCTGTCTGGGAAGACTAATGTGATCAGGGTGCTGGTCCTCTCTACAGTGGCTGGGTGATGTGTGGGGAGGTGTCTGTCGTTAACCCCTTGGGTCCCTCTCCTCATACAGGTAGTGCTGTGTAGCAAGGGAAAAGGAAGGAAATGGTTCTGCTGTGTGCTATGGGGCTGCAAGAGGGAAAAAGCCTGATGTAGCAAGGGCAGGTTTCTGCCTTTCCTCAGCTCAGGTTTCACAGCCTTGCTTTGCCTTGGACCCAAGTGCAAAGAGAGGGAAGGGTTGTACCTGACTATGTGTGTGATGGGAAAGCACTGAAGGATCCTGTCTTGTCCTCCTGAGAGCCTGTGTTGCCCCAGGGGACTGCAAATGTGACCTTGCATGGGTGAAGCTGATGCCTGGCAGCTCTGTCCCCACCTTCCTCACATGCTATATGGCTTCAGGCCCTATTCCTGCAGCTCTGGGGTTGCAAAAGCCATGCCTGAGGGGCTGGTGAGCTGACGTCTGGGGGTTCCTTGGGATTTGGATACTATGTCCAGGAGAAAGGATGTAGGGTTAGAGGAGAACACGGCTCCAGGGCTAGGCTGGTTTGCTTCCAGGGATGTGTGGATGCTGTCACAGGGGATGCTCCTTCCTGAGTTGTTTTCTAACATTTGTGAATGGCTTAAACTAACCACAGGGTGTTCTGCTGGGAAGATGTGGTGCTCCACATGGAGTTGCCGATTATCATAGGACCATAGAATCACAGAACAGTTAGGATTGGAAAGGAGCTTAAGATCATCCAGTTCCAACCCCCCTGCCATGGGCAGAGACACCTCACACTAAATCACATCACCCAAGGCCTCGTCCAACCTGGCCTTGAACATTGCCAGGGATGGAGCATTCACAACCTCCTTGGGCAACCCATTCCAGTGCCTCGCCACCCTTACAGGAAAGAACTTCCTCCTTATATCCAATCTAAACTTCCCCTGTTTCAGTTTTAACCCGTTACCCCTTGTCCTATTGCTACAGTCCCTAATGAAGAGTCCCTCCCCAGCATCCCTATAGGCCCCCTTCAGACACTGGAAGGCTGCTATGAGGTCTCCACACAGCCTTCTCTTGGTTTGGGTTGAAGGGACCTTAAAGCTCCTCCAGCTCCAACCCCTGCCACGGGCAGGGACCCCTTCCACTAGAGCAGCTTGCTCCAAGCCCCTGTGTCCAACCTGGCCTTGAACACTGCCAGGGATGGGGCAGCCACAGCTTCTCTGGGCACCCTGTGCAGAGGTGGCCAAACTGCCCTTCTTTCCCCAGAGACCTCCAGGGAGGACCTACAGTGCTGAGTGGGACAAACACTGGATGCAGCTGATGGGTGTGATAGCATCCACAAAGCCCAAACCCAGGATTCTCAACACCTCTTCCTTGGTGCTAGGCTGCTTCTTGCCTATTTAACTGCTGCAAACATTGTTCTTTGAAGATATGGCTGTTAATGCCATTTGGGGTATCAGCAAAAATCCTGGTGCTAGAGGAATGCTGCTCCTTTGGCTTGGGACATAGCACTGGCCAGAGGAGCAGAGCAACCTCAACCCATCACCACTGCATCTCCCTTTGGGGGGGCAGGTCTCTTTCTGCAAGTGGGGTGAAAAATTGAAATGGGAATATTCCTATTTCCTCCCATTCCATTTATTTATTCATTTTCAAGTTTTATTTTTATTATGATTTTATATTATTTATTAGTATTCCTTCAAGTTGCAGCTGCAGGGATTAAACAGGGACCAGGTAACACTGAGACCTGAGTGTGACCCAGGGTGGTTTCCTCTGGTACCTACACACAGTCCTAGATGCATCCCTCATGTATTTACCTACCAGAGCATCAGAGGGGCCAACAGAAATGGGTGCACTGCGGGCCTGGCCATCCTCCTGCTGTGGGTGTGAGCGTGGAGATGCTCTTTGGAGGTGTCCAGGCTGTGTCCATGGCTGGCATCAGCAGTAGTTGTTGGCACTGATAATTTTTTAGGAGGGTGCTTATTTGCCCTTATTAGGACTTAAGTGATGTGTTTGGGGTAGATTTTGGGAGGGAAAAAAGGCCAAAATATTTTATTTTGATATTAAAGGAAAGAAAACACTTTTTTCTGATTTGAGACGGACTTTAGCTTATCAAATCGGTTGTGCAGGAAGGCTTGAAATCAAAGTCAATTATAACAAATTAAACAGAGCAAAGATATTCCCACCCCCCCAAATTTGTACAATTGAGCAAGAAGTTTCAGCTGGTTTTAAAATAAATTCCTCAAACTTGACTTTTGAAAGTTGAAAAAATAAGAATTTTCACTTTTGCTCCCCCCTTGGAATGGGAAGAGGTTGGCGATCTCCAATCTGATGGCACCCAGCAGCAGAGCAAAGGCTTAAGCAGTCTCCTCAGCCTCCCATGGCCCTCCAGAAGTGGGGTCTGCTTGGAGCCATCTCCCCTGTCCCACCAGTACCATTGGGTTCTTACCTACAGAATCACCACTTCTGGCAGTGAAATTGTTGGGGTTTTCCACTTCCTATTGATCCAAATGCACCTCTGTGCCCTCAGGCAAACGTGCGTCTTGGGTCCACGGTGCTGAGCAAGACCAGAGCAATGGATTCAATCAACACAAGCTGGGATGGGAAGGATGTTCCTATCTCCTTGTACCTCCCTGCTCCTCCTGCAGCCCCGCAAGGCAACCATGGGCCTGCATCTCCCTCTAGTGACTTCTCACAGACTATCTCCTCATGAGCTGCATGGCACCAGCCCCAATGAGCCCCCAGCCAGGGCTCAGGTCCCACCCGCTCTTCTCAGTGCCATGGGTACAGGTTACCAGGTTGTCCATGTGCCGTGGAGCTCAGTGGGAGCCCGGAGCAAGCTCTGAGGGGGTGGTGGGATGTGGGGCTGATGGGGATGCTGCCTGTTGTTCCAGGGGAGGTAAAGGTCGCTCGCAGCCCCCAGGCAATCAACCCAGTGCTGGACCTGTGTGCATGTGGCTCCCTGTGCAAGCCCAGCCTGAGGCACTTGCACCAGTGCTGGGTGCATGATGTGCATTGGAAGTACAGGTGTTTCTCTGCAGGTTAACTCCTTTATCGCTCCTTTGCCTTTGAGCATAGACACTTCTACCAACATTGCAGTGTTCCTCCATCCCTGGGCGGTATCTGGGTGGTTGTAGGGCTGAAGGATGCCTTGGGACCTGCATTGTCCTGCAGGGACCATTTGAAGTGGCACCAAGAGACAAAGGGAAGATGTGTGGTGGGAGCTCCCCTCCAACCTGCCTGTACTGTTCCCCCTTGGAAGAGGCACAAGCAGCAAAATGGAAGGTTGAAGGGGCCTGATCCCTGGTGTAACTCTATAGGGTTGCTTTAGTGATTGCTCTCAAGGTTGGGTTTCTCTCATGGTTTTCTCTATGGGCTTTTCTTGTGATGCCCTTTGAGCAGAGGAAACTGGGGGGGATCATTGCAATTGGCACTGTGTGGAGGAGGTTCATGGCTCATGGCATGGCCCACACTGACAACGGGCTCATGTCCATTGTGGAGGATGAGTTTTGTGTTGGTGGCTGAACTGGGGTGGAGGAGCTCACAAGCCATGGGTTACCTCATTCCCACAGCAGCATTCCTGTACATGGGAAGTTAAGAAGCACAAGTGTGCTGAATGAGGAACGGGAAAAAAACAGGTGAAAACATCAGATTTCACGTTTTCCTTCTTCTCTGCCAGGACTCCAGACTCACCCATTCAGCTTTGACCCTGGGGCTCCCGTGGGTGCAGGAGGATGCCCAGGACACCCTCAACATCCCCCCTGATGGGAGCACTCTGACTTCACCCCCTGCCACCAAGATGCCATTGGCTGAGGAGGAGGAGAGCAGCGTTTCTATTGAGGAGGAAGGCTTTGAGCTGTTGAACTCCACCTATAATAAAATCACCGACCCTGGCAGGCCTGGGCTCAGCAGGGCCAACACATGGGTTCCTGGTAGCTCTGGTGAGTCCAGAGTCATGGAATGGTTTGTGCTGAAGGGACCTTAAAGCTCACCCAGCTCCAACCTCTGCCACAGGCAGGGACCCCTTCCACTAGAGCAGCTTGCTCCAAGCCCCTGTGTCCAACCTGGCCTTGAACACTGCCAGGGATGGGGCAGCCACAGCTTCTCTGGGCACCCTGTGCCAGCGCCTCAGCACCCTCACAGGGAAGAGCTTCTGCCTTAGATCTAACCTGAATCTCCCATTTCAGTCCAAACCCATCACCCCTTGTCCTATCACTGCAGTCCCTGATGAAGAGTCCCTCGCCTGCATCCTTGTAGCCCCCTTCAGACACTGGAAGCTGCTCTGATGTCTCCACGCAGCTTCTCTTCTCCAGGCTGAACAGCCCCAGTGTTATCAGCCTGTCTTCCACCATGATGCCTGGTACCTGATGGTGCTTTTATCCACCCAGGCTCCTCCATCAAAACACTGAGAGCAGCCAAGAAGGAGCGAGCCCCCAACCCCTGGGAGGAGAATGTCACCACAGAGAAGCAGATGGGTGATGCAGGCACCCGGCAGCAGCTCCTGCCTGACAAACCCGGCGATGCCATCACTGACCTGGACGTGCCTTCCACCTTCACCAAGGTCTCCCCATTGCCACGTCAGAGAGCTGCCCCCAGAGGAAACGTGCCCAAAGGTCCCTTTGGGTCAGGGTCAGCAGAAGGTTTCCTGCAGCATCCTCCATCAGCAGCCAGCCCTGTTGTACCAGGGCTTGAGGACGGCGCTGCCCGCCTGGGACACCCTGTGTCACCGGTGGCACATGGGCAGCAGGGTCATGTCAAGCCGGGACCACCAGGGCTGCCAGGACCGCCGGGGCTGCCCGTGAGTGCTGGAGGGCTGGGATGGGTGCTCGTGGTGCTGCTTCCCCTCCGGAGCGGGTGGTGGGTGCAGGGTGCTGGTGCCAGAGCTCGCCATGGGGAAGCGGGCAGGGAAATCTCAGCGCAGGCAGCATGGGGCTGTGCAATAGCCTGGCCCTTGAAGGAGGTTTTCTGATGTCCCTGAAGAAGCTTCAGTGGCAATTGGAGAGGAGAAGATGATTCCATTGTTCCCCTTCCCTAGAGATTGGTCTCAAGTCATTTAACCACATTGTTGGCTTTCATGTTACCCTGGATCTTTCAGGTCCCTTCCAACTCCAACCATCCTATGACTCTACGGTCCTGCCCAGAGGCAGGCTGATGGGCTCAGTGTGGGGCCAAGCCACCTCTCCAGACCCTGTCCTCACACCAAACCCCAGGCGTCAGCCCATGGACCTGATGGCATCGCTGTCCATCACTTCTCTACCACCCCGTTGTCCCCAGATTTGTATTGGTTCAAAGCAGAGCATTGAATTGACTTGAGATAAGCTTTGTCAGATTGTTCATCCATCATAGCGGATGGAAAAATGGGAATTAAAAGGTAAACTTAGAATAGATGAGACCTCATGGAGGTTCCCAGTCTTCAGCGGGAAGTAGCTGAAAATGGTTTTATATAATTTCATAGGATCCCAGCCTGGTTTGGGCTGGAAGGGACCTTAAAGCTCATGCAGTTCCAGCCCCCTGCCATGGGCAGGGACACAACACAAACCAGCATTCCCCAGTGCCAAAGCTGCTTCTGGACATGTAGCTTGGCCTTTATACCCACCCCATAGGCACAGGGCAGCGAGGGCTGGCTGCAGCAGGGATGCAGCGTGTCTGTGCTAGCTGGGAATGACCCCGGTGGATTCCCAGGCTCGGACAAAGCTGTTTATAAGCTCAGAACAAAAAGCAGCTGTAATTGAAGCTGTCAGGTCCGCAGGTCTGCAGCAGACACGCAGTAGATGCTGTGCTGCAGCCTGGCGTGTTATCAGCCTGGCTGACATCTTCCAGATGGATTTCTTTATCAGGCAAAGCCAGGATCTGCATCTGGCTCTGTGCCTGTCTGGACAGACGCTTTGGTGAGCCCTGAAGTGGGGTCACTGCTTGGCTCCATGTGCACTTTTGCCTAGAGAGGGGCTGGATCAGATCTCTCACAAGCCACAGATGTTTGCATTCTCCTCCAAACTACTGTGTGAGCGCCTGGCCCTGATCCAGCTTTATGGGATTGTTTCCTAACATCTTCCCTTTCCACACCAGGTGTCAGGAAACTCACTCCTGCACCCTGGAGTTATGGTGTGGGGGCACTTCTGTGATGGATGCTGAGCAGAGCAGGAGAGTGGGAAGGAAGCAGCATCAAATAGGGTGCAGTTTCCACCCCACCACTCTTTGGGGTGTTTCTTTGAGACTTGGTGCTGCTGCTTTAGCTCATTTCCCTCTTCCCTGGGGCCACGATGGCCATAGCAGAGGTCACCCAGCCACAGGGGGATACCCCTGGTTGTGGGGGTCTCCCTTCGGGGCGACTCCGCTCTTTTCCTTTGCCTTTCAGGGCTGTCCTGGGAGGCGTGGACTGGTGGGACCCAAAGGAGACAAAGTAAGTACCCAGGGGAGCACAGGGTGCAGGGGCTGCAGGGAATACATGGATGGTTTGGGTGGCTTTCATCAAGAGAGCACTGGGGGACACTGAAGCTGCTTCTTGATGTGCATTTGGAAGAGGAAAGAATTGGTGTTACCACGTATATTAAGCCCAGGGTCAGGACTGAGCTGACTGGACAAGCTGTGGTCTTTCCCCTAAGCCACTTAATGGCTCTGCAAAGGCAGCAGAGCAGGGAAACGAAGCAGCTTTAGCTCAGGTCACCTGGAGCAGGGATGCTGGTGTGTACCCCTGCATCCACCAGCTCCTCTTGGAGGGACATGTCCTCCAGCACCGCGTTGGGCAGACCCAGGCTGCCCTTCCTGCTCTGGGAACCTGGTGCACAGCCCCTGCACGGCACAGCTTGGTCTCCTGCTGCACGCAGCATTGCCCAGTGCACTGATAGATGCTTGGCGATGCTCAGATTAAGGGTGGTGCCTCAGTTCCCCCCCCCCAATAAAACAGCATGAGCGCTCCTAACCACCCTTGCATGGGAGTTTCCATCCTTCCCAAGCTGTAGATGAGCAAAACCATTGCCCCACAATGCTATTTCTGTGTGCATTGCCTTCAATACCTGTGGCACTGAGATGGGTTTGGGCACACCTCAGAAGCTCATTCCTTTTGCTTTCCCTGTCGCCAGGGTTGTTTAGCCCTTAAGAGCTGGTTTGAACCCAGGAATGTGCCTAGGTTCAGACCCCACTTGGAGGCCGATTTGAGAGTCCAGCCTGTGTTGAGTGGCTTTATGGAGCTGCCCTTCTCTCTGCAGGGGTACCCTGGAGCCGTGGGGCGCACAGGGCTCCCGGGTGACCCGGGCCCCATGGGCATCCCTGGTGTTCCCACCATCGTGCTCTGGAGGAACTCCAGGGAGGACTGGCAGAGCTTCACGGTGAGTCACAGCCATGCAAGTGGGGAGCTCCGTGTCCCAATCCCCACCAGCGCCTGCTCTGCTGGGATGAGCGCTGGGAGGAAGGGTTCCCCATGGTTTGAGGTTCCTAATCTGTTGGGATAGAGGGAAAGTGCCAAGGATACAGGTGGAGCTCACTGGGAATGGCTCTATAAGCAGATGAAATGGGATCATTGTGCACCCCATTTACACACCTATGCTCACACAGCTATTCCCCTGTGACTGATGGGGAGATCTTGGGTCCCTGTGGTCCACATGCACGTCCACAACCTCACTAGCATGGTTCATGCCCTGTAGATGTTACATAGATGTTCATAGATGAACAGAAGCCCTGTCCATGTTCTACCTCTGTAGAACAGGTTAAAAAGAAGGTCCTAAGTCATGCAGAAAGCAGCTCCTCTCCTGCTCTGTGTTGCTGGTTACAAAGCATTGCCCCTATTTTCCACCATATCATAGTCACAGATTGGTTTGTGTTGGAAGAGACCTTAAAGCTCCTCCAGTTCCAACCCCTGGCACAGGCAGGGACACCTTCCACTAGAGCAGCTTGCTCCAAACCCCATCCCTGCTGTGTGCCATGGCTCTGGCTCATCCAGGTCCTTGCCATGATGAGATACTTCCTCACCTGAGCCCTGCTGCAGTGGCGACAGTGCTTGGGGTGTTGCAGAGCCCCCTGCACTGTGGGAGCAATCACTGCAATGACCCAGCCATCCTCATCCAGGTTCCCCATAGTGACTGCTGTGATTTAGCTTCATTTCAAACCCCCCTTGAGTCTTGTGTGGGCCAGGCAGGGCAGTACCTGAAGGCATTGGTTCACTGATGCCTGAGGCACCTCACCGACCTAAGGCTGGAGCTCCCTGGAGCAGGGATGCGTTGTGCATCTGCAGTGTCCCTCTGATGGCACTGCAGCCCATCCAGATCATACCAGCTGCTCCAAACAGAGGCCAGCGAGGGTGGCTCGCAAAGCAAGTTGGTGCCAGGGGCACAGTAATGGGCCAGGCTCAATGCTGCAGCCCTCAAAAAGCTTTAATGACCTTGGGCAGGACATTTGTCTTCTCTTCAACTCATTCATCTGCTCCAGGAGATGCCTTCAGTGCTGACCAGTAGATAGTTGGGAGCATCTCTGCTCTGCCAGCACTGCACCACGATGCTGGCTGCAGGTAGGAGCTGGGCAGTGGTCCTGTGCTGGCCTGAGCTTGGATTGACCAACCAGAAGCCCTTGGGCCAGTCCTGCCTGTTCAGTTTGGCCCTGGACCGCATCAGAGCAGCTGCAGGAGATCAACACCTGCCGTTGCGGAGAGCGGATTCCTCCTGGGAAGCACGGGAATGACCACTGGGAGAATCTCTGTTGACCTGTAGGACCTCCCTGTTCTCCTGGCCTCCTGCTGCCCTAGAGCTGGTGCTGTGCTGCTACCAGTGCTCACACACCTATTGCAGACACACAGCGCTGGACCAGAGCAAACAGGGGTAGGAGAGAGTGAGCTGGAAGAAGCCAGCAGTGCCAGAGCATCCCTATGCCTGTGCCAGGCCAATCTCCTTTCTCCCATGGTGTCTGGGGCAAACACCTCCATAATCCCGTTGTCAGGGCACAGTTGCAGCACTTTTCAGGCTGTTCATGCTCTTTGCCCCGCACATTCACTCAGAATTGTCTGGTTTTCCCTGCCTCCATTTGGAAAGGGGCCTCAGGCTTTGTTCTTCCTCAGGAAGCAATTCTCATGCCTATGGATGCTGCCGTGGCCTGATTCCTTTGGTGTAGCACCACCTTTGGTGCTGAGGTGTTGGGAATGCTGCAGGGAGCAGGGGGGCTGCTCTGTGTTTGGGAAGGAGCTGGAGGGCTCCCAGGGGCTGGATGCTGGCTTCTGGCCCAGGGCTTTTGGCAAGGAGCCCATCTGGAGGGGAAGGAGGTGAGGGGCACCCACAGCCTCAATGGGCTTTGTGTCTGAGCCCCATTGACCCTGGCAGCAGGAATCAGGAGCGTCAAATGTGGGCTGGGCTTGGCCAAGCTGGGTTGAGATAGCACAAGGGGAAAGCTGATGCTGGCTGCTGTGAGGAAGGGGGGGTCTGCTTCTGCAGCTCACTATGTCTGATGGGGTGGGAAATGCAGCTTGGAACAGGGTTGCTGTTGTGAACAGAGGGACTGTGATCTGAGGGCTGCAGGGTGGATGTGCATTTGGATGTGCAAGTCAGAGCCACTTCTCAGCCTGGGGGACGTAATAGGATGGACTCACGTAATGGTCCCACTGTGATGGACTGGGAAACAGGGGACATCAGTGGCTGTCCCAGAGCAGTTACAGATCTTGGGATGCTCAATAGCTGCTTCTGCTCCATCCCGGTGGAACAAGCCATGAGAACTGGTCAAAACGAGAGGGATGTGGAACTGAGTCCAGAGGAGGCCACAGAGGTGATGAGAGGGCTGGAGCAGCTCTGCTCTGGAGCCAGGCTGACAGAGCTGGGCTGGGTCAGCCTGGAGAAGAGAAGGCTCCTGAAGGGGAGACCTGAGAGCAGCTCCAGTGCCTGAAGGGGCTGCAGGAAAGCTGGAGAGGGGCTTGGGACAAGGGGTGTAGGGACAGGCCAAGGGGAATGGCTTTAACCTGCCAGAGGGGAGACTGAGATGAGCTCTTAGGCAGAAGCTCTTCCCTGGGAGGGTGCTGAGGTGCTGGCACAGGGTGCCCAGAGAAGCTGTGGCTGCCCCATCCCTGGCAGTGTTCAAGGCCAGGTTGGACACAGGGGCTTGGAGCAAGCTGCTCTAGTGGAAGGTGTCCCTGCTGTGGCAGGGGTTGGAGCTGGAGGAGCTTGAAGGTCCCTTCAACACCAGCCAGGCTGGGACGCTGTGATTCTATAACCTTCAGAGCTCTCTGAAGGGTTTTCTCTGACCTGCACAGGGGGACAGATCCATAGGGCATCGCTCCCCATCCTTCATCCCCTGCTCACTATCCCTCCTCCCATCGCCCCGCTCTCTCAATCAGAGCTGCAGCAGCAAAGCGCTATTTCCTGCTGCAGTTGCAGAAGGCAGTTGATTCTCTCCCCTCTCCTTGGCATCTGGAGCTCTGAAATACGAGTTCACGTCTCCGGTGGGATTTTTACCCCCCCCCTTCAAAGGTTGGATTTTTTTATTTGAAGCCTAATGAAACAATATCCTGTCCCGAGTGAATCTGAGTTCACGGATTCCTGAGACAAGGCAGAAGCATTGGCCGTGCTCCAACCCCCCCAAAACCCAGTTTGAGCAGCTTTTGAGGGAAATGAGAACTGGCTGGACAGGAAGACCATGGCCTGGCCCTGGCAAGGGCTGCACCCATTTGCTCCTGGTAACCAAACTGGGATCAGCTGGAAAGGACAGAGGTGCCTGGTGTGGTGTTCGAGCAGTTCAATGCATCCATCCATCATCCATCCATCATCCACCCGTCACTGACCCCCAGCGCCCTGCTCATTATTAGGAGCATTCCCATATGTTGAAAGCTCTGTGTTTACTTTGGGGAATGGCTCCTTCCCTTCTCTCCCTTCTGGTATATTTGGAAGGGGGACAAGAGGGGGGTTCCCCAGCACCCCCAAGCCTAAAGCTCAGGAGCACGTGGGAATCCTGCCCTTCCAGCTACTTGGGGTTGGGGTGATGAATGGGGGGGGGGGGGGTTCTTTGCCTTTCATGCAAGGGGAGCTGCCTGGACCATGTGTCTGGGCTCACCGTGGGGAGGAGGTGGAGGAAAGATGGGGTTTGACTCGTGAGCATCTGGCTTGTGGTTTGGGAGGGCAGGAGATGTGCTGGAGATGGGGACTGCAAGGATGCTGGAGAGGGGCTCTTCATCAGGGACTGCAGTGATAGGACAAGGGGTGATGGGGTCAAACAAACAGGGGAAGTTCAGGTTGGATCTTAGGCAGAAGCTCTTCCCTGTGAGGGTGCTGAGGCGCTGGCACAGGGTGCCCAGAGAAGCTGTGGCTGCCCCATCCCTGGCAGTGTTCAAGGCCAGGTTGGACACAGGGGCTTGGAGCAAGCTGCTCTAGTGGAAGGTGTCCCTGCCCGTGGCAGGGGTTGGAGCTGGAGGAGCTTTAAGGTCCCTTCCAACCCTATTCTATGAGTCTATGTGTTGATGTGTTAGAGATAGACATCATTTTGTTTCCTTGCCATCACCCAAAACTTGGGGGAATGTGGCTTGGAAATGTGCGGAGAAGATGCTGCTCTATGACATTTTAGGACCTTTACATTGGCTTTGAAGTACAATGGGATTAGCTGTGACTGTGATTGGATTATCTTACCCTGTGGTTTTTGAGTGGGCTTTTCCCCCTCTTTGTGGTCATCCGGTCTCCTGATCAATTAGAAGTACCTGAAAGATTTGCTTGATGGAAGCAACAAGGAGAAATCCCCTGGCCACGACTGCTCCTGGGCTTTGGATGGGGCTGGTTGGGATGAGGTTTCCCACCTGGGGCAAACTGCAGTGTGCAAACAGTGGGTTTAGTCCAGCCTGGGCTAAGGGTGGTGGTACCTGCACTCACCAACACCACAGTGCCAACCTCTACACATGCTGTGGGCATCCATGGGGGAGCTGAAAGACTTGAGAAGTGAGTTCTCTTGTCTTAATTTGCTGATAAGGCCAAGGTGGTTCCTTATCACCTACACATTGTCCTCAGATTAAGCCTTCTCCTGCGACTTGAATACACATAGTATAAATTAGGGGATTGCTTCATTGCTGTGTCCTCCAAAGCAATGGGAAACACATTCTGAAGCAGCAAAAATGGATTTAGGACATATATTTATTGAATTTTGCTTTTTTTCCCCATTCTGCTTTCAGCAATCATCATTTTACCAGCTCCTGCATGCAGGCTGGCCGGTGAGTATCGCTGCCAAGTACCTTATCCTGTGGTTTGCATTTTCCTGGCTTGGTCAGATGCGTTTTCTTCTCTCCAGCCCCCTTCCCAATGAGATGTGCTTTACCAATGTTCCTCTCTTTCAATTCAGAGGAAACCCGGAGCCCCCGGGCCACCAGGGCATCCAGGGAGAACAGGAGCACCTGTAAGTAAGAAATCCCCATGTCCTCTCTGTAGCTGGGTGGTGTTTGCTGCCCTGGGCAGGGGACAGAGACCATGTCCCCAGTCACTTGCACTGGGCTGCCCTGGAAAGGGTCTGTTTCTGGTGGCTCCTGGAATGCTGTAATTAAGGGCTTTGGGATTGGGTTTCAAAGAAACCCATTGCTCGTCTGCTTCCCACCAGAGAGCAGGTGACGGATGACACCAGACTCCCTGGGTTGCGTTGGCAGACACAGCCTCTGTCTCTGCCAGCTGAATGATGCTGGCTTATCTTCCCCAGGGAATCAGGTTCCTGCCCTGTGTTTGGATGGGGATCATGTGGAACCCTCCCAGAGGCACAAAACCAAGCCAGGGAATGGCTGATGAAGCACTTGTGTGGGGCCAGCCAGAGGCTGGTGGCTCTGCAGCCCCTGGGGTGCTGGGTCATGCTTTCTCCCCATCACCCCCGCTGGTCTCAATGGCATGCAGCAAAGGAAATGAAGGCAAAACTCCCTGTCCTGACCTTCCATAGGGCATCATAGAAAATGGAGAAGTGGATCTGTCACCACCTCCAAACGAGCCCTGATCACAGAGCCCACAGACGTGGTCAGGGTGTGCTTAGGGATGCGAATCCTCTGCTCTGCCCTGCGTGAAGCTGCCCCTGTGCATGTTGTCCTCCCATGATGGCCTCCGTGAGCTGCTCTCGGCATGGGGCAGGATGGGGGGGGACACATTTGGTGACTTGATCCCTGTTTGTGCACAGGGACCCTGTGGAGAGCCAGGAGAGCCAGGGGAAAAGGGCCACCGGGGGTACATGGTGAGTGGGGTCCTGGGGAGGGGGTGCGGGGAGAGCCCAGTTTGGAGAGGTTCAATGTGTGGCTGTGCTGGGGGATGCTCGGAGACCCTGCCCCTCTTGGATCAAGCGCTGGAGCTCCGGGTGAGGAAGAGCTGCAACAGGCAGGTTTGGTGCCTGTTTGGGAGCTGGGCAAGGCAGCGGGTGCCTGGTTTGAAGTGTTGTGGGAGCACAAGCTCATGGCAGAATTCCGTAAAATCATGGAACAGTTTGTGTTGGAAGGGCCCTTAAAGCCCCTCCAGCTCCAACCCCTGCCACGGGCAGGGACACCTTCCACTAGAGCAGCTTGCTCCAAGCCCCTGTGTCCAACCTGGCCTTGAACACTGCCAGGGATGGGGCAGCCACAGCTTCTCTGGGCACCCTGTGCCAGCGCCTCAGCACCCTCACAGGGAAGAGCTTCTGCCTTAGATCCAAGCTGAACTTCCCCTGTTTGTTTGAACCCATCACCCCTTGTCCTATCACTGCAGTCCCTGATGAAGAGTGCCTCTCCAGCATCCTTGTAGCCCCCTTCAGACACTGGAAGCTGCTCTGATGTCTCCACGCAGCTTCTCTTCTCCCAGCTGAACAGCCCCAATGTTCTCAGCCTGTCTTCAGATCACTCCCTGCCCTCTCATGTAGCTGGACACAAGCTGCCACAGCTGTCCCAGCACAGCTTGGTGTCCCCCAGCACCCTTCTGCCTCTTGCTCATTTGTTCTGGTTGCTGCTGGGCTGCTCCAAAGGGACAGTAGAGCCCATCCCACTGCTCCTCATCTCCCTGCCGGAGCAACCACCTTCCCTCAGCCTTCCAGTGTTTCCCACCCTGCATAGCATCTCCCATTAACCTTACCCACGGCATCGTGGTCCTCTTGGCTCCCTCTCAGCAATGACCTTCCTTTCCTCCTGCCATCATCACCATGCCTTCCTCCCCAAAACTGGACTTGCTTTTCCTCTGGCTTGAAAAGAGGAGCCAAGGAAGGCTGGGTTTACATGAACTGATGCTGAAGGCACCAGGAGCAGGACATGGGCTGGTTCTGGCAGCTGCGTTGGATCTTTGGGTCTCTCAAGCTATGACAAAAGCTAGAGTGGATTCAGGCACTGTGTGTCTGCTCTCCATCACACATCCTGCTCCTAGTGTCCTGTCCCACTCCCCTGCAGCAGGGATGAACCCCAGAGATGCTGTTTTACCAGCTGCCAACATCTGGAAGGCATCAGTGTGTAAACACTGGAGTCTGTCAATGCAGCTCAACCAAGAGATGCCAAAGCTCTTCTCAGTCTTCACATAAACAGGATCTGGGAGGGGAGTCAGCAGTTTGGGGGGGATTAGCACAGGAATGGAAAGGAGCAAATTCTTTCCACCCATCGCAGTCCACCTGCAAGCCCGATGGCTTTGGGTTGAGGGGCTGTGTCATGGCCACAGCCCTGTCTCCATCCCCCTGCTCTCCTGCTCTTGCTTTAGCATCTCCTGAAGGCTCTAAGTGGCAGGTTTCCAACCAGGAAACAGCTCAGTTTTGGGCTCAGCCTGGGCTGGGTTTTGTTGAGGTTCACGTTTCTAGACCTTGGGCCAAGAGGTCTTTGATGCCTGTTGAGGCTCCAACAGATCTCCACTCTGCTCTCATTGACATGGGGGTGCTGATGGGATGACAGCAGGTGTGAGGAAGAGGAGGAGGGATTTCAACCACCTGCATCAGCCCCTGAGCACACGTTGGGTTGGGTTTGCCCGTGGTGTGTTCTGCATCTACTGAGGCTTCCCTGCCCCAGAGCACAGCCCGAGGTGCAGTGCAACCCAGGTCTTCTTCCTGCAAGATGCAAAGAACAATCTTCCCCAATTGCAAAGCACAAAGAAATATTCCCCAGAACCAGGACTGGGTGTGAAATGGGGCAAAAATGCTGCCTTTTGGGCTGGTGACTCAAACATACATGGCCACCAATGAGCTATGGGGATGAGCATGACTGCTTGAGATGCTGAAGGCCTTGGGGAGGGAGATGGCAAAGCAAACCTGCCCCAAACCAAGTTGTATTTTCACAACCACATTCCCCACTTGCAGCTGCACCTCCCTTCAGCCTCTGACTTTATAACCTAAAACAAAGCCTGGTTTTTGGACTTGGCCAAATGTCCCTGAGCTGTTGAGAAATCCAAACAATCAAAGGGATTTGAAGGGAAATCTCTTTGTTCCAGACTGCTTTATCCTGTCAATTTACAATTGCCAGTGAGCTAAGGGGTAAACACAAGCTACACTTCAGCTTTAGCTGGGGATGCCCAGCACAGAGAAATCTGCTTTGGCTCTTGCATCTTTGGGTGCCAGAGAGGGATTCTTCATCAGGGCCTGTAGGGCCAGGCCAAGGGGAATGGCTTGAACCTGCCAGAGGGGAGACTGAGATGAGCTCTTAGGCAGAAGCTCTTCCCTGTGAGGGTGCTGAGGCGCTGGCACAGGGTGCCCAGAGAAGCTGTGGCTGCCCCATCCCTGGCAGTGTTCAAGGCCAGGTTGGACACAGGGGCTTGGAGCAAGCTGCTCTAGTGGAAGGTGTCCCTGCCCGTGGCAGGGGTTGGAGCTGGAGGAGCTTTAAGCTCCCTTCATCACAAACCAGGCTGGGATTCTTTGATTCTATATGGGAAAGCATCAGAAATGCCTTGGAGTGTTGGCTCCAGCGCTAAGAAGCAGATGGAGAAGGCTTTCACTTGACCACTTAATGCACTGCTTCTTCCTGGCCTCCCACTTTGTTCCCTGCTGGTTCTGGTTGGAGATCCTGGGCACATCCACATCCCAGTGTTGGGATGCACAAAGCTTCTCCCCCAGCCATCCCTCCCCATGCCCTTGTGAGGAGGCAGGGGCAGGCAGGGCTCAGTGTTTCACTTACTGGTGTCATCCTGATGTGGCTATTTCACGTCTTCGTGCTGGGCTCTTCCCTGCAGGGTGAAGCCGGGCTCCAGGGCTCTCCGGGACGCTCCGGTCACCCTGGCTTGGATGGCAAACCTGGCTTGGATGGGAAACCGGGGCCATGGGGGGTGCCAGGAGAGCAGGTGAGCCGTGGACGAGCAGGGCCATGGGGTGCCAGTGTTGGGATGGGGAAGCTGCAGCCCCAAGCATGGATGGAGGATGGTGGCAGGGACTGGACCACACTGAGAGGGCTGGGGCTCTCAGCAGCCCCCTGCAGCCTGTGCTGGGGTGGCTGTGGGCAAAAGACAGCAGCTCCCAGTGCAGCGGGGTTGGAACTGGGTATGGATTGGAAGCACTGGGCAGCCCCTCAACTGCTCTGCTCCTTCCTCCCTCTCCACAGGGGCTGCAGGGCTTCCAGGGTGACCAGGGGCTGGCTGGGGAGAAGGGAGAAGAGGTAAGCGAGCTCTCACTGCCCCAGTCCCAGTGCAGGCACTTGATGCCAACAGTAAGAGCTCTGTGTTACTGCCTCTACTGGTACTGCACCAGCAGTGCCTGGTACCCACATCACTGTGTTCCCAGGGGCTTTGCAGCCAGGATGTAAAATGTCCATAGAAAGACTACTGGTGTTTTGTCAGCTTTTCTCCCCCCCCTTCTAAGAGTTATAATTTTGAGGAGATTTTGGGCTCCTCCTCAATCTGATCATTACAGGATGTTTGAAACCCATGGTCTTCCATTTGAAACAGCAGTGCCATGTGGTTTATCATCTTTGTCTGGCGCATACTTTGTGATGCCTGTGAGCATCATCCCAGGATCCATACAGAGCATCTCTTTCCCTCTCCGTGCTTCAGCACTTGGCAGCTGCTAACACAGGAAGCACTGAACCACTCATATGGCCCCATGAGGTTTTCTTTTCCTTCCCCACTGCCTCAGTGTGAAGCTCAGGGCACAGGCAATGGCCATGGCCCTGCCACAGCGCTGCCATGGGCACCCCATCCCTGTCCCATTGCATGTGGTGTGGTTCAGCACCAGCTTGGCACGCAATGGGGTGGCCCTGTGCTGGGGACAAGCCAGGCTTCGCTTCTGGGGTGCCTCATTCAGCACAAGCCTGAGGGATCCATCCCCCTGCAGCACCCCTTTGGGGGAGCGCAGCAGCCACGTTGGGCTCCTGATGGTCCAGCTCGGGCTCACATGTCCTCGTTGCTCCTGGTTTAGGGTTTCTTGGGAGACCCTGGACCGGTTGGGGAGAAAGGAGAGAAGGGAGTGAAGGTGAGAGGGTGTCTGCCTTGCTATGCCCTTCCCTACCACGGCCCCCAGCCCCAGGCCATGCTCTCCTCCATGGCTCTGCCTGCGCTTGCCTTTTCCAGGGGGTGAAGGGAGAAAATGGGCTGCCAGGTCCCGCCGGGCTTCACGTGAGTTAACAGGGATGCTGGGGACGTCTCACCCCCACCGCGCCGGGATTGCTCCTTCCTCCATCCCCTTTCCTTGGCACATGCTTTGATGTGCCCCAAGCCCCATCCCTGGCTCCAGCCCACGTTTTCCTGCCTTTGGGCACAGCCTGTGTTTTCCCTGCTCCTCCTGCAAGGGATGGGACAAAGGCAGGTGGGCGACTCACTGAACCCCACTCTCGGTTTTTTGCACAGGGGATGTCAGGTCTGAAGGGTGCAATGGGCTTCCAAGGCCCCGTGGGGCTGGAGGTGAGTGGTTTTGCTTTCTCTGTATCACCAGCCCCCCCAAAGAGATGCAGGAACCTGCTGCTCCCCATTGGAAAGATGGGGACTTGGCTTTGCCGGCCATTGCCACCCCTCTGTGGTTCTCTCTTAAGAGTGAACTCCAAGAACTGGACCTAAACTAAACCCCAAGAGCTGGACCTAAAATTAAACGTCTGCATCTTTGTGCTGGATGTGGCTCATTCATGGGGATACTGCTCCAGAGCAACCAGGCACAGGGCGTGCTGATGACAGGAGCATCCCAGCTCATTCTGACCGGTGATGGAATGAGCCACTGCAGAGCACATTGCATGGGGGTTCCTTTTAGGTGACCACCTTCAGCTGAGCTGAATTCCAGGCTGAGAGCCTCTGGGTTGCTGCTCTCAACACCCTGATAGCTTTAACTGCTGCCACATCCATGGGAGGCAGCCAAAGGGTCTGCAGAGGATGTATAAGGGAAGTTGCAGTGGTTTGGGGGTGGTGAATGGAAGCATCTTCCAACATAAAGGGACAAGGGGAGCCAGGGAATGGCCAGGGAGCTGTTCAAAGGGGCATCATGTAGCTGATGCTTCATGTGAAGACTAAAAGGAGGGGATCAGGACAAAGCAGGATGGCAAACGGCATCCTTTCTGTCCTGTTGCAGGGAGAAGGTGGCTCAGTGGGTCCCCCAGGCCCTGCTGGCCCCAGGGTAAGTCACAGCTTTTCACTTCAAACCATTGCCAGATCATGGGTGCTGGCTGAGCTGGGGGAGCTGCTGCCATTTAGGGGCCACCATGGCTGGGATGTGCCACCACGTCCTGCTTGGTTTCACTCCTTGGGCTGATTTATACCTGAGATGTATCTGCTTAAAAGTTCAGCCTCCTGGTAATGGGGAGCAGGGAATGGCAGAGGATAAATGGTGTTAAAACTCATGCACACTGGGAAAGCCCCATGGGAGATGCCTTGGGGGGTCCCATCCCATCTCCTTATGGTGCACGTGGCTGCAGGGCCGAGCACGCTCTCCTGTTGCAGGGAGAGCCTGGCCAGCCAGGATCTGTTGGATGCCAAGGTGTCAATGGCTCTCAGGTGGGTCTGCCCCGGCTCCCATCCTTTGCTACTTGGGATGTCCCAGCCACTGCACTCATCCTGTCCATCCCCTGCTCTCTCCACAGGGAGAAATGGGTCCTCTTGGCTTGCCTGGCCCCCGCGGCCCCCAGGTGTGTACATGAGCAAACCTCTTGGTGATGCGGGGTCTTGGGGGTGCCAGGATGGGGTCTCCTCCAGTGGGGCTGTGATCTCATTTTGCACAATGGGTGCGGGGCTTTGATTCTAACAGCATCTCCTCCCCCCTGCTGCTTTGCAGGGACCACAGGGCTTGCAGGGCAGACGTGGCCCCCCTGGCCCCAGGGGCACGCAGGTAAGTGGGTGCTGTCCCTTGTCTCTAAGCTGTGGGTACCTCCATTCGCTTGCTGTTGGGTTTGCCCCCCATGTGCCTTGCAAACGGGTGTGAAATCCTTGTCCCCGAGTGTCTTGGTGGCCCCCTGGGTGGGTGGGAATGGATGGGAAGGTTTGTATTACATGGGCAGGGTGCTAGGGTGAGCTGATGGGGATCCCTATAGTGTGACAGGCAGCTCCTGGGGCCCTGGGCAGGGTTCCTATGGGCTGGGGTCTCATCTGCAGAGCGGGATAGTGAGCAGCATCCCAAACCTCCCACCGCCTTTGCTTCTCCCCAGGGTCCTGCCGGGATGGAGGGATCTGCTGGTCCCAAAGGAAACCCTGTAAGAGCTTCTTGCTGCCTTGCTTTGACTTTGTGGGGATGAAACCTGGGCTTGGAGGGACCCGAGAGGTGGGGTTGAGGTGTCCTGGCCCTTGATGTGGAGGGGATCAAGGGCTGCAGAGCTCCCCAATGGAGCCTGCAGGTCCCCAGCAGCCGGGGAGGGGACGCGGTGGGGATGGGATCTCTCTGCCCATCACGCGTGACCTGATGCCAGCTCTCCTCCTGCAGGGCACAGGCGGTGTCCCCGGGGTGAGGGGACAGCAGGGACAGGAGGGGCCTGTGGTGAGTCCATGGGAGCGGGTGGCTGGGTGCAGGATGCTCCCTGACTGCAGGAGGATGCTCTGCTCCCCACTGCACGCCCGGCTTCCTGTGGCATAAGGGCTGGGGGGTGATGCCACGTCCCTATGGCCACGCTGCTCATCTCCAAACCCCAAAGCTCCTCCAAGTGCTGCTTGAAGCGACCTCGACTTGTTGCTTTCCTATGGGTTTATCAGCAGAGATGCCCCAGCGCCAGCCCTGCCTGTCCCTTCTCTGGTGCACAATTGGGTGCACCCAAGGGTGCTGAGCTGCCCTTTCCAATGGATAAGGAGGCTGGGGCAGCCTGGGCTTCCTCCCTCCTGCCCTTCAGCATCCCAACAGAGCACGGCCCCTTATCATAAAGTCCTTTCCAACCCAAACCATTCCATGATTTGCTTCTCATGTACATCACCCCCCCGAGTTTCCCTTTGTAACCTGCATTTTGTGTCTCTCTGAAGGGGTTTATTGGCCTGCCAGGTTCCAAAGGCACCCAAGGAGAGCGGGTGAGTGATGCTCCCATGCCACCCCTGCTTGGGATTCAGCAGCGCCGCGTTAGAGCAGCCCAAAGCACCAGCTCCGAACCCTTTGCCTGTGTTCAGACTTTGACTTTTGAATACCTGGCAAGTGCCACTGGGGGAGGCAGAGCTGCACTTGGGCTCGCTTTGTAATAAGGAGCTTTCAGACCCAACAGTGTGTCCTGAGATGCTGCCTGAGGCATGAGGGAAGTGGGGCTGCTTTAGCCTGTGTTAAAGGCCACAGCAATGAGGACAAGGTGCTTGTCATGCTCGTGCTGTCCCTGCTGCAGGCAGGGAGCTGGGGGGCATTGACACAGGGTGCTGGGGGCACGAAGAGTTTGGGGGTGAAGGAACCAGAACCTCGAGACCCCCCTGCTATGAGGAGATGCAGATGTACCTGCTCCCAGCTCTGAAACCCCCTCTGGGAGGGAAGCCCTGATCTAAGCTGGCCAATGCTGACTTCCTTTGAGGCCAGAGCCAGGTCACAGCATGCTTTGGTTGCGAGGAGGGGCACAACAGGGTTTCCTGATGCATGCTCCTCTCTGCTGCTCCCGCAGGGCTCTCGAGGTCCGGTTGGAGCCAAGGGGGACCTGGGAGCCAAAGGACACAAGGTACGACATCCATGGGCTGGTGGGGGCATCCCTTTTGCTGTTCCAGCTGGTGGATGGGGGGTGCTGTGGTTGTTCAGGGACCAGAGGGCTTTTGGGGGCTGTAAGAGCTGGGCAGCTCAGGCTGTGCTTGATCCCATCCACCGCCACCCCTCATCCCCCTGCCCCGCTCTGGCTTTGGCTGCCCAAAAGTGATGTATTGCCCCATAGCCGCTGCCCCAGGGATGCTCTTGAGGAGGGTTGTGGGGTGCTCACTCACAGCAGCCCCATGCCAAAGGCTGGGTGTGCAGAGAGGGGCAGCAAGTGATGAGCTCTCAGGGGTGCCTGCCCTAGGGAGCGGCTGTTTCAAGCCCTGGCTGTGTCTTATTCCTCCCAGGGTCCATGTGGAGCACAAGGAGCAAAAGGACCCCCAGGGATCCGGGGCCAGGTCGGTTTGCAGGGCTTCCCAGGCCCCCGAGGAGCAGCGGGGCCCCAGGGACCAGAGGTAGGTGCTGAGGCTGGTGTGGGGAGGGGACAGCCCTGAGGGATGCCCATGGTGCATCACCCCTCACTTGGGCGATGGATGCTGTGCCTTGGTGACTGCCCAGAATCCCTCTTTCCCAGCCCCAGCTCCCCTCCAGCACCCTGGGCATCTCTGCCACCCCACTCTGCCTCTTCCTCCTCCTGTGGGTTGAAGGCTCTGGGCTGTCCCCAGCTGAAAGCCCAGCAGGCAGCAGTGCTGGTCCTTCTGTGCTGGTTGGGGTGGTGGGAGCTGGTGGGACTAAGGGAGCCCTTTAACGGCATCTCCCTCTGCGCTGTTTGGTCACGGGGAGCTTTGCTCCAAGGGCATCCCTGGAGTATCGGGTGCTTGACACCAACACAGCTTTGACTTGGCTGCACCAGACCCCTCCAGCTGCATCCCCATCACTGACCCCATCAATGTGAGGCACTGGTGAGGCTGCACCTCAAATCCTGTGTTCAGTTCTGGGCCCCTCACTACAAGAGAGACATTGAGGTGCTGAAGCGGGGCCAGAGATGGACAAAGGAGCTGGTGCAGGGCCTGGAGCACAAGTGTGATGGGGAAGGGCTGAGGGACCTGGGGGGTTCAGTGTGGAGAAGAGAAGGCTCAGGGGGGACCTGATCGCTGCCTACAAGTGCCTGACAGGAGGATGGAGCCAGGAGGGGCTGGGCTCTGCTCCCAAGGAACAAGGGATGGGACAAGAGGAAACGGCCTCAAGCTGCCCCAGGGCAGGTTTAGATGGAGCTGAGGACAATTCCTGCCCCAGAGGGTGCTCAGGCATTGGAACAGGCTGCCCAGGGCAGGGCTGCAGTCACCGTCCCTGCAAGTGTTCACACAGCGTGGAGAGGAGGCCTCAGTGCCATGGGTCAGTGGTGGCCTTGGCAGTGCTGGGGTAAGGGTTGGACTAGATGGGCTTAAAGGGCTTTTCCAATCCTGTTGGTTCTGTGGTCCTATGGCTCTATGGAATGAGCTGGTGGGTCCAGCAGTGCAAGGAGAGGGTGGCTTTAGGCAGGGGATTGATTTCCAGCAGGTTCAAGGGCAGCTCAATTCTGCTGCCTCTGCCCAAGCACCTTTGCAGGGCTTCCACTGCTCCAGGTCAGCACAGGGATATTGGGAGCTCATGGGATGCTCTCCTGCCCTGATGCTCATCCCTGCCTCCTGCCCAGCTCTGAGGTCTGTGCTGCTGCTCTCAGCCCTGACCATCACCAGACGCTTGAGCTGAACTCAGGAAGCCACAGAAACAAGGCACTATTTTGAGTGCCTTTTCCTGCTCTGTGTCCTCCAAATGAGCTGTCAGGATGGACAAGCCCAGCCACAGATCAGTCTTTGTGCCTGGAACCAAAGCCAGGCTGGCCGCGCTTCTTGGTGGCTTCCAGCTTCCCAGAAGAAGGAAAAGGGGGGATGACATTTTCCCACCCTCCGTTTTGGTCTGCAGAATCCCCCTGCGAGGGCTGCCCTCCCCTTCAGGGGATGCCTGCCTCGATCTGCTCACACATTTGCTATTCAGGATGAGAAGCAGATCCTCCAGCTCTCCGGGAGATGGAGATGCAGCTCGACTCCTCTGCCGCCACACAGCACCAGGCTGGAGCTGGGATTCAGGCTGTAACGGAGCAGGCAGGGGCATCCACACACCAGTCCCTTCAATTGCCTCTCATTCCATCAGCAGGAACCAAAGCTATTCAACTGTGTTGTTCTGGGCCAACACTGACCACTGAGCTCCCCTGGCCAGTTTGAGGCTCCTTAAGGGGAGACCTGAGAGCAGCTCCAGTGCCTAAAGGGGCTGCAGGAAAGCTGGAGAGGGGCTTGGGACAAGGGATGTAGGGACAGGCCAAGGGGAATGGCTTTAACCTGCCAGAGGGGAGACTGAGATGAGCTCTTAGGCAGAAGCTCTTCCCTGTGAGGGTGCTGAGGCGCTGGCACAGGGTGCCCAGAGAAGCTGTGGCTGCCCCATCCCTGGCAGTGTTCAAGGCCAGGTTGGACACAGGGGCTTGGAGCAAGCTGCTCTAGTGGAAGGTGTCCCTGCCTGTGGCAGGGGTTGGAGCTGGAGGAGCTTTAAGGTCCCTTCAGCACAACCATGATTTTATGACAGCTCTGGGGTCAGGGGAAGCCCCCATCCCCACCCCGAAGCTCGACTGGTGCCCCAGGTCATGCTGCCATGCACAAGGCAGGGATGGATGGTGGCTGGGGCAGCAGTCAGAGGAGCAGGGGCTGCATTTACCCTGCTGACTCCTGTCCTCTCTCCTGGCAGGGCGAAGAAGGGCAGATTGGCCCAGTGGGGATGAACAGCAGCGAGGGACCCAAGGTCAGTGCCAGTGCTCGCTGTCGGCCCTGGTTCTCATGGGCTGTGCTCATCCTGGGGTACAGGACAGGGATGAGGCCACCCTGCCCATCAGCTCCATCATGGGTCCCTCCAGCCAGGGCACAGCATCATGATCCAGCCTCTTGGCACCCTGCACCCCATGCACTGCATCCCTGCACACACAACAGCCATGCACTGACCTGCCAAGGTGGTTAGATGGATCCCTTTGGTGCTCACCATGGTGGAGACGCTGTGGGACACCTGCAGCATTGCCTAAAATGACTGTGTATCCCTCTGTGAATTTTAGGGAAGCCAAGGACCTGATGGCCCCAGGGGACCCCCAGGACCACGGGGAGCCCGGGTAAGTAATGGGGGACTGGTACTCATCACTGCATCTTGGAGCATCTTTGGCTGTGGAAGACTGAAACCACTTTGGAGACCCCTCACTGGGTGGCTTGGGCTGTGGTAGGGCTGAACCACAGCACCTCCAGGCACCAGTTTTGCCCCACATCTGCACGTTTATTGCTGGTAGAAGCTGGTTTTCTTAACACTCCTGTTTTGCAGGGCCGTGTGGGTCAGCGTGGGCTGGTTGGAGTCCCGGGGCTGCCTGTAAGTAGATGACCCACGTCCCTGTGGTACCATCAGCACTGGTTTAGGGAAGCTGGTTCTTGGGAAGCAGCATCCTGGGATGTGGCTGGCTCAGACTGTCTGGCTCTGCTTGGGAATTTGCACAGGATAAGCTGGGAACAAGCAGCTTTTGCAGCCTGCATGGAGTGTTCTGACACCACAACTCCCCTCTTAACGCCCAGCATAGGAAATGCAGGAAATAACAGCTTTTAAGGCAAATTCTGTCAACCAGAGTCGTGTTTGGTGGAGGAATAAATAGCTGGGGCAAGGGGGGGAAAGCAAGGTCGAGGTGGTGTTGGTGGGAACGGGTTTCCTCCCACACTCGTGTTATTTCCCTGCAATAGCATCCAAAGGTGGGATGGAGCGGGGAGGAGCTGTGTGGGGACGAGCTGTGCATTAATGAACCCATGGCTCAGTACAGAGCAGCACCCTGGGGACCATTCCACTGTGGATGTGCCACCGTTCAATACTGGAGGGAGGTTATGGGGTGGATGATTCCTGCCATGGGCTCTGCTTTCCTGAGATGAGATTCTCCTTCCAGGGCCCGCGGGGCATCCCAGGAGCAGAAGGCACAGAAGGAAAGCCTGGTACACAGGTTCCCATCCTACACTCTGTACTTGACAAGGGCTGGAGCGGTGGGTTGTATCAAGAGGGGGAGCTGAGCCCAATGGGGATGGGGGGAACATCCCAAACCCATCATCCCCATGGCCATGTGGGTCAAAACCTTGACACTGTGTTGGACCTTGCCATGATGGCAAGGCACTGTGTTGCTGTGGTGGGACTGGGAGAGGCTGCTTCTGCCTCCCCATCCTCATCATCACCTGCTTGTCCTGCAGGGTCACCCAGGGACCATGGGCAGCGCAGGCAGGAGGGGAGCACCGGTGAGTAGAGCTGCATGGATGGCTGATTCCCGTTCCACTTGCTCAACTCAATCCCCTTGGGATGTGCCTCAAAAGCATGTCCATGGGGCGGAGGGGAAGAGGTGGCTGGCCCTGATGGAGCAAGACCAGCCAAAAGGTGCTCCTCTAGGGCAGGGACCTGCTGAGAATAGTGCTAAGGGGCGTAGGAGAAAGAATGGTCCTATTGCAAAATGACTTCTCATCGCTGGTGCTGCTGCCCAGAGCAGGGCCAGCACAAAGCCTGGGCTTGGTGGCAAGTTCTCCCTTCTGTAGGATTTTTGGTATCACTTTGTTCTGAAATGCAAAAGGAAATAAACCCTGGCACTTCCCTCTCTGGTTTGGGTTGGTGTTGGACCATGCCAGGAGAGAGCATCTCCATCCCTCCTGCTTTCTCTCCATCGCTCATCTTCTGTCCTTTCCTGCAGGGTTCTGCTGGCTTGCAGGGGCCCCATGGGCACACAGGACCTCCTGGATCCATAGTAAGGACACAGTAATGTCCCTTCTGCATGAACTCTGTATTTTCTTAGGTGGGAAGTCAATAGGGCTGGTGCCACTGGTGGGGGAAATGAGACTTTCCCACCTTGGGAATGAGCAGGAGATCAGGGCATCCAGAGGACCTGGTCAATGTCAAAACATTAAAAAGCC
Source organism: Pezoporus wallicus (assembly GCF_028554395.1). Lineage (NCBI taxonomy): Eukaryota > Metazoa > Chordata > Aves > Psittaciformes > Psittacidae > Pezoporus > Pezoporus wallicus. Next base: position 1,011,127 of record NW_026637703.1, read on the forward strand.
TCAATGGCAGAAATAGCTGAGGCAGAGCAGGATCATTTCCCAAGGGATTCTGACTTTCCAAAGGACTTTGCATCTTCTCAGGGTCTCCATGGGGATGGCAGCCCCTGGAAACCCTTTACACATGGGTGGTCCTGGGAGGGGATCAAAGCTAGCTCCATCCCAGGTGGAAATGGTGGTACAGGTTCAGGCAGGACAGTCCCTTGTCCTTGGAGACCCAGAGCAGCTCCTGCAGCTGGAAGAGCTTCTCCCTTAGAGCCTGCTCTCGGCTGGGCTTCGCAATGATCCCAAGGGTGGAATTGCCACCTTCCCTAGCAGCAGCCCCACCAGAGAGCCAGCCATGGGGTGCTGCTGTGCAGGAGCCGCCAGGACCTGCCATGGTGGCAGAGTCTGGTCCCACCACCCCAGTCTGGACCAAGTGATGCCCACCCCTGAGCACAGAGGCAGCGGTGATGGCTTGGTGGGTCTGGTCTCATCTCAGCACCTCCATGACAGCTCCTTCCCAAATGTTTCCAAAGGGCGCTCTGGGAAAACCTGGACCTGATGGAGACCTGGGTTCCCTGGGCCCAAAGGTGAGAGCTGGGGCTGGTTGGAGCGGTGGTGGTGATGAACAGACCTGAGAGGCTCTTGGCTGCCGTGGGGACACATGGGGGGACCTTGGCAGTTCAGACACGAACACCAAGGGTGAGGAGATGCCTGTGGGCATCCCGGGAGCAGAGGTTTGTTGATGCCTCCTCTTGCCTGGCAGGGATTGCCTGGGAAGCCTGGCTCCGAGGGGCCACAAGGACCTGTTGGCACCTACGTAAGTGACAGCCGCAGGCAGCGGCAGGGCTCGGGGTGGCTCCCAAGGCTCCTGCAGTGCTGGGGTTGCTTTTCCCTGGGCTCAGCCTCAGCATCCTCCTCCTCCCAACCCCTCAACACCACGCTCTCCCCAGGGCTACCCAGGACCTGCTGGTGACCGTGGGAGGCCAGGGCGCAGGGGGGACAAGGTAGGGCTGGGAGACCCAGCACCAGCACAGCAGTGAGGGGATGCGCTGGGGTGGGAGTTCAGACTTTGGAAACAGGGAGCAAAGGAAATCTCTCGTCTCCTCACAGGGAGAAAGGGGAGCCCAAGGCCCACCGGGATTCCCAGGAAAAGCTGGCCCTAAGGTGAATGCTGATGCTGCCACCCCCGTTAACTCCATCCCGCTGGAGAAGCGCTGAGCAAAGTCACCTTTGCTGGGCTGAGGATGGGAAATGAGAAATCTTTGCCATAGGCATCAATGGGTTGCACACTGGGGAGAGGGGAGCAGTCAGGGATGCGTGTGGGGCTCTGATGGCACTTTCCTCCCCAGGCCCTGCCAGGTCCCCCTGGTCCACGAGGTCCTCCTGGCTCTCAGGTAGGGCTTCCTGTGCTTCCCAAACCTGTCTTGCTCCTCTTCCTCTGCCTGCAGGTGGGCAACACTCTGCAATACACACCATGTGCTACCTATAGCATCGGCAGCATGGATCCTAGAACCCTCTGCAGGACCCTGGTCCTGCTTCTTGCTGGCTGGGTTTGTCCTGATGCTGCACAGACACCATTGAGGTGGCCCAGGCACACATGGATGGTGCAAGGACACCCAGCTCAGGGTCCCCTGTGTCCCTTTGCCATGACCATGCTGCTGAGCACCCTTCTTGTTTCAGGGCAGAATGGGAGACCCAGGTCCTCGAGGACTTCCAGGGCTGCCTGTAAGTAGGAAAGCTGTAGCTGCAGAGATGCTCTGCAGGCTGAAGTTGGGTGGGATGTAAGATGTGTCCCCTTTGAAGGCAGCTTCATCCCTGGGCTGGTTGTGGGGCAGAGAATGACCCTGCATTGGGTAGCTGGGTGGTGACAACCAGGGATGGGGACAGAAGTGCCCTCCTGCACCCGCAGTGATGAGGCACCAGTACCCACCACATGTAGATGGTACCATGACCCAATTCCTTTGGGCATGGGGCTCCCATTGGCACTGCCCTCCCTGCACCCTGTGCTGTGTTTTGAGGGCTTAAGTGGTCTTTCGGCCTTGCAGGGCATTCCTGGTACACGGGGGCTGGACGGCATTCCCGGGAAGCCTGGCTCAGCAGGAGAAACAGGGGCTCCTGGAGCTGCTGGTGCTGCTGGTCCGTTTGGGTACCCGGTGAGTGCAGATGCGGCTCCTTCCATCATTCCCAATACAACCTCCTGCCTCAGCTGGTAGGATGGGGTGCAGGAATTGTGCTGGAGCTCCCTGAAGCTCCTGCAGGAAGCAAAGGGAAGAGGAAGGGAAGCTGGTTCATGGCTTCTCTGCCCGTGGTGTGCTGGGGCATCCCAGATCCATGCTTGGGAGATGCAGGGGCCTCCCGAGATAAGGCAAAGCCTCACTGCTGATATGGGTTGTTTGTCTGCAGGGCCGGGAAGGTCCAAATGGACCTGAAGGGCCTTCAGGGATGAGAGGAGAGAAGGTAAGGATGGGGTGGTGGTTTGGCTCCTCAGGATCTGCCCAGGCAGGCAGAGCCTTGGGTTCCCTCTGGTTGCTCAAGTGCAGAATCCTCCCCAGGGCTATAGGGGAACTGCTCCCACTTTGGCCACTGGCTTTTCCCATCAGGATGGGGTTACATGTGTGGTGCAAGGTGCGAGAAGAGCCTTGCCAGCCCTCCTGCAGACACTGGGTGTCCAGGACAGCAAGGTCTGTGAGGGACCTGTCCTAATGTCCGTGTCCTCTGGCAGGGTGACATGGGACATCCTGGGGATGCTGGTGTCAGCGGGCTGGATGGAGAGCAGGTACATCACTGAGGAGCCACGTCCTCCCCTCAGCTGGGGCTGCTCCAACCTATCTCTCCCTGTGCACCTTCTCCAAGGATGGGGAAGGGAGGGAGGAGGTTTCTGATCCTCATTGAAACCAGAAGGTTAAAGCTGAGCCAAGGGCTCAGTGAACAACCCATGGCAGGGCCAGGCTCTGTGTTTCCTCCTCCAGGGACCACCAGGACCACCGGGAGCAGAGGGGCAGCCAGGGCCCAAAGGCAAGCGGGTCAGTCCCTGCTGGGAGCTGGGGTGATACTGGTGGCACTGGGCTCGCCTGGCCCTGCTGCTGCAGGGGTGGGCAAGGACCAAGTGGGGTGGCTTGAAACCCACTCCCAGCACGCTCATAGGTTTATGTTGCTGGGCATGGTTTGGGTACCTGACGCGAGGCAATCTGGGGTGGTGGGAAATGATGACAGGCAGAGGCAGAATCATCCCCGTTGTCTTCATCCTGCCCAGGGAGAGGCAGGAACCGGTGGAGCTCCAGGCATCAGAGGGGACCCTGGGGAGCCAGGGGAAGATGGGCCCGAGGGGCTACCGGGGAGACCTGGAGAGCCAGGCAAGGAGGTATGTGAGTGCTGAGTGCCACCAGCTTCGGAGAGCTGCAGCTCTGCCCCAGACAGGCTGAGGTGCCCCATTAAAGGAGGGAGCTGATGCTTTGGGGTCCCTTTGCTGGATGAGGTGTTGCTCGGCTGCTGTGTCCTCACTTGCTCTTTGGGCTAGTGTAGGTCGTGGCTATAGGTGACTGCCTGGTGCAGGTAAAGCTGTGAGGCCATCAGCACCAAGATCCCAACCAGGGGAGGGTGGAGAAGGCCCTAAAAGTCAGAGCTCAGCTTTTAACCCCCTGGGATGGAGTTGGGAAGCAGGTGCTGGATCTGATGCTGTATTTCCCCTCCGGGCAGGGTGATGCTGGTGATGCTGGAAACACGGGTGAGCCAGGACCACAGGGGCAGAAGGTGAGTGCCTCTACCTCTGTACCTCCTTGAAGCAGCTCAGGAACACCCACAGCCTGCTCAGCCTCCACCACTCCATTTGCCATGGTGGGGGCTGAAGCAGGACAGGGGTGTCCCCATGGCTGAGGACCCCTGGAGATGCAGGGCTCAGAGCTGGCATCACCTGAGCACCCTAGAGAACATGTCTGTGGCACCCAGTGGGAGGGTGAAACAGCATCTCCAAGCAGAAGCTCATGTTATTGCTATTCCTTTCTCTTCTTTGTGGTGGCACCTCTGTCTTCACCCCTGAGCAGGGTGATGCTGGCCACAGGGGCCTTCCTGGAGCACCAGGACCAGGAGCTGCTACAGGGGAACGTGGAGGACAAGGCCATAAAGGAGAGAAGGGACATGAAGGTTTGCTGGCAAGTACATAGAGAGGGGCTGCCTCAGCCCAGCTCCCAGTGCACCCCCAGCCTGGCACCCACAGCATAGAAAGTGCTGGGAACTGGCAAAGCTTCATAATTCAGGTGTTCTGTGTCCCATGGGCAGGACTCCAATGTTGGGTCTTGTTGGCACATGAGGATAGTCTGGACTTGGGCCTGTTGGGGCAAACCCAGAAGAGGCCATGGAGATGCTGCGAGGGCTGGAGCAGCTCTGCTCTGGAGCCAGGCTGAGAGAGCTGGGCTGGGGCAGCCTGGACAAGAGAAGGCTCCTGAAGGGGAGACCTGAGAGCAGCTCCAGTGCCTGAAGGGGCTGCAGGAAAGCTGGAGAGGGGCTTGGGACAAGGGATGTAGGGACAGGCCAAGGGGAATGGCTTTAACCTGCCCGAGGGGAGACTGAGATGAGCTCTTAGGCAGAAGCTCTTCCCTGTGAGGGTGCTGAGGCGCTGGCACAGGGTGCCCAGAGAAGCTGTGGCTGCCCCATCCCTGGCAGTGTTCAAGGCCAGGTTGGACACAGGGGCTTGGAGCAAGCTGCTCTAGTGGAAGGTGTCCCTGCCTGTGGCAGGGGTTGGAGCTGGGTGAGCTCTAAGGTCCCTTCCAACACAAACAGCCCCATGATGCTGTCTGCGCCTTGCTGGGCAGTCTGGGTCAATGCTGAGCACATCTCCCTCTGTGTCCCAGGGCCAGGCTGGTGTCAGTGGAGATGTGGGACCTGCAGGAGCCAGAGGACGGTTTGTGAGTCACATCATGTCCCTCCTAACCTTCCGGCCAAGCACAGACCTGGCAGGGGACACGTGTGTGACTGGGAGCCCTGGGCAGGATTGACTCCATGCTGCTCCTTTGCTTGTGCCCTGAACAGGGTGGGATCGGTCTTCGAGGTGCTCCTGGACTCGATGGTCCCAAAGGAGTGAAGGTACCGTGGGGTGATGGCTCCAACCCTTATCTCTGGGTGAAGTACCCTTTCCCACCCTTTGCCCAAGGTCTGGTTGTGGGGCAGGAGCTGGGTCAGACCTGGGCAGGCTGGTGACCTATGGGACCTGCTATGGGGCCCTCCCTACATGAGATCCAAAGCCAACAAGGCAAGGAAGGGGTTTGCTGGGGACAGAGCTGTTCCTCCTTCTTCCCCAGGGAGATCCAGGACCACAGGGCATGCCTGGACCTGCTGGTGCTGCTGGACCAGAGGTACTGATACCTGGGCCCTTGTAGAGCTGGGAGCTGCCAAAGGCTTCCCTCGTGCTTCATCTCTTCCAATACAAACCAAAGCCAAAGGATTTATTGCCCCTTAGCTGGCCGGGCCAGGGGTCAGAAGCGAGGAGGGGTTTTAATGCCTCACATCTTGGCACTGACTCCCAGGAGATGCTTAGATGCTCCCAAAATCATCCCTGCCATCAAAGCACGTTCACTGCTCAGGTGCTGCCCAGGCGTGTGCCTTGGCCAGTTGAACATGGTACAAGGGTTAAAACACCCGAGCAGGAAGCACCACGGGGTGGTGTCAGGCTTATTCTAAATCCCCACCATCACCATAGGGACCTGCTGGAGATGATGGACCCAAGGGAGATGCCGGCAAACCTGGTCCAGTGGTAAGTACTGGCCCTGACCATGCAAAACCTCCCTGGGAAAGAGGTTTGGTGGCACCCTGAGCCACAGAGCCTGGGGCTGGGGCTGTGCCTCACCCAGCGGCTGGCCACAGAGGCAGCTCTGCTGCAGGTCCTGCTTTGCAATGGGTTTGAAACTGAGTCATCGTTCCCCAGAGCCAAAGCTCCATAAAGGCACTTTAATAGAGCTGTTAAACACTGCAGAAGTGCCACACCATTGTGCAGTTAATGCCTGGCTCTCAGAGCCTGCCTGAGGCAGGTCCAGGGTGTTTGGCTTCCTCCTCATCTGCCTTCCCAAAGCAGTTCTGCAGGTCTCTGTAAGGGAGCTGCCTTTGGATACGTTTCATGGCTGTAGCCCTGCCATGCACAGAGCCCCAGCTGTATTAGTGATGCCTGCACTCTGCTGCAGGATAAATCCCATTTGCATCCTTGTTTCCCCATGCTGCAGTGCTGCTCTGCCCAGGCAGGATAAGTCCTTGACATCCCTGGCAGTGTTCAAGGCCAGGTTGGACACAGGGGCTTGGAGCAAGCTGCTCTAGTGGAAGGTGTCCCTGCCCGTGGCAGGGGTTGGAGCTGGAGGAGCTTTAAGGTCCCTTCCAGCACAAACCCTTCCATGGTTTTGTGGTTAATTTGCATGATTACTTTGCTGGGATAAGTTGGCACATGGAATAAGCCCCAGGAATACGGGGGGTTATTGTTGGGTAAAGCCCCTCAAGGTGCAGCTCCTCTGCCCCAGCTCTAGGCAGGTTTGGGCTAGGGTGCAGTGGGTGCATGGTCTGTATGTGTACTGCAGGGCGCAGCGGGTGCCATGGGGCTGGTGGGTGCCCCCGGGCTGCGGGGATACACCGGGCACCAAGGAGCCAGAGGATCGGTGGGTGCCAAGGGCCAGCCAGGCCAGCAGGTAACAGCAACCGCATCTCTGCCATGGGGACATCCCTGGCATGTGGGGGGAACAACCCCACTGCAGACCCTGGCGCAAGGCAGAGGCTTGTACTTGCCCTCCTGCCTTACAAATAGCCCAGAGCTGATGCCAGCCTCCTGTTCTGTCCCCACATGAATTCAGGGTCCTCTGGGGCCACCGGGTGAAGCTGGAGCCACAGGGCTGAGCGGCACCGAGGTAAGAGCTGCCCCAGCGGATAACCCTGGAGTTTATTTGTCAGCATTGGGTTGATTCCTGGTTTCCTTCCTAGGGCCTGGCAGGTGCAAAAGGGGAGCCAGGCGAGCCAGGAGTACCAGGACCAATGGTGAGGAGCAGGATGGAGCTGGGCTCCTGGCACAGGTGGTGGGATGCTGGGATATCCCTGCAGCAGCAATGGGTGCTGCCCATGTCCCCCATGGGCAGCATCTCCTGCTCCCTCTGAAATATCCGTGCTCTGCTTCTCAGCTTAGAGCATCCTCCTGTGCACACTGGGACAGGTGGGGCATCCCTGCTGCAGCATCCTTACAGAGGGGTTTCCTTCTCATTTGGGTTTTTAGGGGTCTCCAGGGCAAGCCGGTCCTGAAGGGTGGAAAGGCCGCAAAGGAGAAAAGGTACCTCCAAAATCCTCCTCTGCAGATGGCACTGATGGGGACCAGCCACCAGGTATGGGGTTGGCCAAGCCTGAGCAGGTCAACCCCATTGTGGTCCATGGAAACCAGCATGAATCACCCCAAGGAGACCTGGTTTTCCCTACTGTAAAGGCAACTGCTTATCCATGCCTGGCAAACGCAGGGCCCTTGGACACCCTTGGGCTGCCTTGGCTGGCTCTGGGGTGAGGGGCTGGCAGGTCTCCCCAGTTCAGCCCTATAGGTTTGCCTCCATCCTGGCTTAGGTGCCCTTGGGGGGGACACAGGGGACTTCCCTTCAGTGGCCAGCTCTGCACCATGGCCTTGGTGTCCATCCCCAGGGTCCCATAGCAGCCCCTCTTCCCTGGTCCAGGATGTGGCCAGGCTGCTGGTGACCCACATCTTTTCTTCCCCCAGGGTGATGTGGGGCGTGAAGGACAACAAGGAGTCCCGGGAGAAGCTGGCAAACAGGTAAATGACACCGCTGTCCCCATGGTGATGGGAGGCTGATGCTTGGAGGCCTTGCAGAGGGGTCCCGGTTTGCTGGGCGCTCAGCATCCCTGGAAGGGGAGCAAGGGGGATGCGGGGGAACTGGCTTAGTGCCTTTAACAGGCTTGACTTGCCCTTGAGGCTTTCTTCTGTTATTCACAGGGCAAGCGAGGCAAGGCGGGCCTCCAGCCCCCGAGGGGACCCCGGGGACACAAGGTAGGTTGGCATCATGTGGCTGGAGGGCCCCGTGTCCCCTGCCAGCCCAAGGGAGGTCTCCCGCACCCCCATGGGCTGCTCTCCCTGCAGGAGGCACCAGAGCATCGCTCCTGCCCTGCTCTCACACCAGCCAGGGCCTCTCACCTTTGCATTTCAGGGCTATCCAGGTGACAAGGGGCTGGAAGGACCCCAGGGACCCCAAGGAACCCATGTGAGTATCAAGTTGGGAGGTTTTGGGGTGCCACCGCCCCCCCCCCCCCCAGGCATCACGGTGCAACCCAGCTCTATGGACAACCAAAGGAGAGACTTAAAATGAGCCAAGTTTTGAGGTGTTCCATCCATGTATCCATCATTCATCCACCTTCCCTTGCCTTCTCCTTCCCAGTTTCACCCCAGCTACACACTGTCTGTGTGCAGTCAGGCAAATTGCATCATTGCCAATCAGTTCCTCTGGAGACCAAACACTTTCCTTCCAGTGCATCACAGAATCCCAGCCTGGTTTGGGTTGGAAGGGACCTTAAAGCTCATCCAGTTCCATCCCCTGCCATGCGCAGGGACACCTTGCTCCAACCCCTGTGTCTAACCTGGCCTCACGAGTCTCTAAACCTCAAGCTTTTAAAGCTGCCTCCAAGTTCCTAAAACTGCCCGAAATTCCCAGAATCCTGGTGGCATCCTCACCCATGGCAAGGTTGCTCCTTGCCAACGGGAGCAGCTCAGCACAGGGTGATGCAGAACCACTCTGTTTCTCCCTTAGGGCATCCCAGGGCTGAAGGGCATGAAAGGAGACCCTGGACTGAAAGGACCCAAGGTAGGTGACATGTACCAGGCTCTTGAGCACTGGGGTCAGCATTTAACCTGCTGGATGCCATCACTTCATCCCCTCTTCTTGAACCCTGATCACTGCAGCATCTTTGGGGCTTGCCCACCAGGTCCCTGGGTGCTGGGACCTTTAGACTCTCCAAAGCATCTTCCATCCTCCTGGAGCTGCAAGCAGCAGCAGGCAGTTCAATCCCTGCTCTCAGGCTGCTGACACAGCAGAAGCACGTACCTCCTCTGTGCTATTACTGATGCACTGATGGATATAACCTTGGGCAGAGAGGCCAAGCTCATCCTTATGGCCCCATCCATCAGCTGCCAGGGATAGGCAGTCCCTGGGGGCCCATAGCTCCTCACAGCCATCAGGAGAATGAAACCCTGGTAATAAATACAGCTTTAAGTGCATTGAGAGCTCCTCACCCACTCCAGGGCAATCAGCAAGGACAGAGCTGGGCAGGTTTGGGTAACTGAGGCTTTTCCTGAGTGCTATTTCAGTCTGGGGTAAAAGCCTTTCAGACCCGCAGCTGAGCAGAAGAGGGAGATGCTCCATCACCTCCCTCCTTCCCCCCTATGGGCACAGTGAATTCTACCAAATACAAAGGATGGGCTTGGGTTTTTCTTCATAAATTGCCCATTTTTAGCTTCTTGTTGGAGGCCAGAAATGCTGGGCCTTGGGAAATGTCCCCCTCCTGCCAGGGTCATGCAGCAAGCAAAGCCTCCATTGCCTAGGCAATGAAGGACCACTGATTTGATGAGTAGATGATGATGATGATGATGATGAACTAGAGCAAGGTTTTGATGCCCACCCTTGGGGCAAAGCCCCCACCCTGCCTGGTGTCCCTGGAGGGGTTTCCACCCTCTTTGCCACCAGAGCTCTCCCTGTCTCTCCCAGGGTGAGAAGGGCAGCACGGGGGAGCAGGGCCAGCAAGGGGACGATGGCTTCAAGGTACGTGAAGGGGTTTGCTCTTTTCCTCCCTCCCCTTGGTCCCTTGTCACCCTGCGTGACACCTTTGTCACCTAGGGCAAGCTGGGACCCCAGGGCATCCCTGGAAGGCCAGGACCCAAGGGACAGCAGGTAAGGGCAGGATGGAAGGAGACCTCCAGGAGATGAGTATTTGGGGTGAATTCCTCATCTTTCCATGCCAAATCTGCCTGGGGAAGAGGCTGTGTTGTAGGAGAACATTGTGCTGGGGGATGCCCTGACCTCCTCTGGTGCCTTCTCAGGGTGACACTGGCCCCCCCGGCACACAGGGACACCCTGGCACCCCCGGGACACCGGTGAGTCCTTCACCCTCCCATCAGGTTTGGGGATATCTCCCCAAAAGGGATCTCATCCCGCTGGGATGGGGCTTCAGTCCCACCTGCCTCCCACTTCCCTGGGCCTTGTCCTTCTCTTCCAGGGCTTGTCTGGACCCAAAGTGAGTACAGGGGAGCGCTTGGAGCTGGGCTCAGCCCTGCCATAGGCACCCTCCCCTCCTGCCCTGTCCCTGAGGTGTGGGGTGGTCCCATGGGGCACCCCAGGGTGCAGCTCCACACAGCAGCATCTCACCCTTTGCTTCTCTGCCCTCTTCCACCTCCTCCTTTGGCAGGGCCTGAAAGGCTTCCCAGGGCTGCCGGGACCCAGGGGCGCACCAGGGCTGCCAGTAAGTGGGGTCCCCAATGTCCCTTGTGCCAGAACACGGGTCCCTTGCTCCCGCAGTGCTATGGGTGCCATGGCATGGGGATGGCACCATCGGAGCAGCTGTGAGTGTGGCGGTGGGCTCAGGGGCAGCAGCCACTGTCACCAGCGTTGTCATTGTCACACAGGGCCCCCCTGGCCCCCCTGGCCCCAGAGGACCCGTACTGATGCTGTCCAGAGAGGAGCTATGGGTGAGTGCATGGGGACAAGGGGATCCCATCCCCATGTGGTGCCACCAAAGCTTCCCATCCCTGCTCTGATGGGTGCCATGAGGGAGGGAAGGGGCTGACAGTGATGGTGTCCCATGTCCCACTGCTTCTAAGTCCTGTGTGCATAAGGACCCTTGTACAAAGAGCAAGCAGATATGGCTAAGCCCTCTCCCACCACACTTTTTCTCTGCATGTCCCAGCTCCTCCCTGAGCTCCTGATGATGCTCCTCACCCAAACCAGAGCGAGGGGCTAACATCAGCTTGGTTATGTCCCTTTTCCTTTAGCACCTAATTTATCCCTCCAACCACCTGAACTACACTGCGGTCTGGGCTCTGCTGGACACCCTGAGCCAGGAGCTGCAAGCCCTTGTGGAGCATCCCAATGGCACCAAAGCCAACCCGGCGGCCACCTGCAAGGAGCTGCTGCTGGCTCACCCTCACCTCCCTGATGGTACCGGGGTGCACACGGGGGGGAACCCAGCCCCAGGCAGTGTTACACCAGCATTAACAGGGGATTAGGATGTAGGGGATGAGCTCAATTGGGTTCCATCCCTGGAGGAATGGGGGAGCAGCCAGGCTGCATCCCAAGAGGATGGAGGTTGCAGCCAGGGATACACCACAAGCTGAGGTGGGATGGCACCGTGTGGCATCCTCCCCATGCCAAAACCCTGGTGCCAGGAGCTCCCCTCTGCCTCCCTCCAGGGCAATACCACATCGACCCCAACCAGGGCAGCCCCCAGGATGCGCTGGTGGCCTTCTGCAACTTCACAGCGGGGGGTGAGACCTGCATAGCCCCCGTCCACAACCAGGTATGGGGCGGCTTCAGCCCAGTGTTACCTCTTGGGGCCAGTAAAGACAGGTTGCTGGGGTTGGAGAAGGGACGGTGTGGCCAGTCCCTTGCTGTGGTGGCTGCTGCTGTCACAGGGAGCTGTGGGAGCAGGTCCTGGTCATGGTGTGTGACCAGACTGCAGGGGCAGCTTTGGTATCGCTGGCTTCTTGTCCTGCTGGGACAGTGTGACCTGGTGCCCACTGCCCCCAGGTCCCCATCAAGGCTTGGCTGAGCACTTACACTTCTGAGAACACCTTCGAGTGGTTCAGCACCCTGCCTGGGGGCTTCCTGGTGAGTACCCAGCCCGATGTGATGCAAAACCCATCTCACGGGGCTGGGGGTCTCCAACTGTGCAATGCCCAGGCACAGGGGTCGTGCCATCTGTGCAAAGAAAACCCAAACCAGTGCTTCAGCAGACAGCTGAATCCCAGCTTTCAACTGAAGGGAGCACAGGTTCCTCCATTAGATCCATGCAGCTCCCACTACCCGGTTACTCTCTCATTGCCCGTAGCTGGAGTACACAGGGGCCAGCGCAGTGCAGCTCCGGTTCCTGCGCCTGCACAGCCGCCTGGTCACACAGAAGGTCTCCTACTCCTGCAGACCGGCCCCGGAGCAGGGCCAGCCCCAGCTCCAGAAAGAAATCCGCTTCCTGGCCGATTCCCGGGAGCAGAGCTATGCAGCCAGCCTGCAGGGCTGCGTGGTGAGCCCTCCTGCAGGCAGATCCAGAAGGAGCTCCCTCCCCCAGCATTTGCCCCTTGGCTCATGTTTGCACACCAGGGGTTGGGGTAGACCTGGTGGGGGAGGCTTCCCATGGTGGGATGGGGATGGGGAGCATCCACTTCCTGCAGCGGGATGGGGATGGAGATGGAGAGCGTCCTCTTCCTAGGACCAAGGAGCTGTGTTGATCTTAGGGAGCTGGCTGGGGTATGGCAGGGAATGGGGTGTCTCAGGGTGACAGGGGGGAGGCCACCTCCCTGGAGAAGCCAGAGATAGAGACCTGGCCATTGGGTGCATCAAGGAGCACTCAGACCAGCGGGGGGGGCACAGTGGGTGCTCCATGAGGGTCCCTCAGGCCACCAGACCAGGGTTTTGGTGCCGCTCAGCTGCCCCTGTGCTCATTTCAGCTGGACAACGACTCATCCATCACCGACACCATCTTCCACTTCGCCAGCGAGGAGCTGTCCCTGCTGCCGCTGCGGGACCTGGCCGTGTTCCACAACGGAGACACCTCGCACCAGTTCGGTTTCACAGTGGGACCAGTTTGCTTCAGCTGAAACCGGTGACACCCAAACCGAGCCGGTGCCCTCCCCACCCAGGAACTGTCCTGCTGGGGCCATGCTGGTGGCTGGGAGTGACAACGGGCTCCCCGGAGATACCTGTTTGTAGCTGCGTTACGGCACAGACTACGCTTCCCTTCTGGAGTAGAAGAATGCTGTTTACAAAAGTCATTTCTCTATAAATTATATATATTATATATACGAGAAGGTGCTGATTGATGAGTGATGGGGGAGGCTTGTGAAACAAACCATCAGGAACTTTGCTAAAGAGAAAACCCAGCAACAGCACTGCCAGCTTGGGAAGGAAAGGGCTTTGCTTTGCCTTAGAACACATCCACGGATCAGGCTGAGGAGGGACCCTGGCAGCCCAGGCAAGCAGGTCCATGCACTGCTGCCTGCTCTCTGCTCCTGTTCCCAGCCTTTTCAGCCATCAGGTACTAAAAAGAGGTGGAAAAGGCAAAACCCCCAAGTCCTGGCTCTGTTTGGACTCTGCAGCTCCTGTGAAGGGCAGCAAGGCTGCCACAAGGCTCTGGTCAGGCAAGGGCAGGGGCTGGAGCTGTTTGGCTCCGTGCTGCAGCCCTGGTATCACTTTATATTTGCTGTTCCCAGCAGTGTTTCTCTTGCCTATCACCCCACTATCGCTGGGCTGCTTGGCCCCAGGCAGGCAGAGGTTTATGTGTGGCACCCAAGCCCGGGTGCTGGTACACAGCCCAGAAACCCCGGGTCTCAGCTGGCTTTGTGCTGCACTGCCGTTTCCTCAGCACCCTTCAGGTCTGGGGCTAAGGCAGAGCTTGCTCACTGCCCTGTAGCGCGGGTGTCCAGGCTGCCCTGCTGCGTGCCAGTGAGGCTGGGGACCGATGCTGGTGCCAGCAGAGCAGTGGCAGCCAGGTACCCTGTACCAGGGGATGGGAGAGCAGCAGCTGAAGCATTCTGGGGGGCACAGTTGCCTATAGAGTGGTTCAAGCAATGCCAAATCCATAGAATCCCAGCCTGGTTCGTGTTGGAAGGGCCCTTAAAGCTCCTCCAGCTCCAACCCCTGCCACGGGCAGGGACACCTTCCACTGGAGCAGCTTGCTCCAAGCCCCTGTGTCCAACCTGGCCTTGAACACTGCCAGGGATGGGGCAGCCACAGCTTCTCTGGGCACCCTGTGCCAGCGCCTCAGCACCCTCACAGGGAAGAGCTTCTGCCTAAGAGCTCATCTCAGTCTCCCCTCGGGCAGGTTAAAGCCATTCCCCTTGGCCTGTCCCTACATCCCTTGTCCCAAGCCCCTCTCCAGCTTTCCTGCAGCCCCTTTAGGCACTGGAGCTGCTCTCAGGTCTCCCCTTCAGGAGCCTTCCCCTCTCCCTGCTGACCCAGCCCAGCCCCGTCACACGCTCCCGCCCCCCCGCACTACATCTCCCGGGAAGCCCCGCGCCGCGCGTCAGGAGCCCGCGACGGGAACGGGAACGGGCCGGGAACGGGAACGGGCCGAACCGAACCGAGCCGAGCTGAGCCGAGGTGAACCGAACCGAGCCGAGCCGAGCTGAGCCGCTCCGGGCCGGGCCCCGCGCTGCCGCCATGCAGGTGAGAGGGGACGGGACGGGACGGGACGGGGCGTGTGTCCGCGGCCTCCCGGTGCGGCCCTGGCTCCCCATGGAGCGCCCGGGACCCCCGCTCCGCTGCGGGCGGGTGCTGGGCAGTGCCCCGGCAGAACGCCGAGCTTCGCCCCGGTTCCCCTTCGCCCCAAGCCTAAACGGGGCTGGAGCGGAGCCCGCCGACAGCGGGGGCCCATCGGGCTGCGCGCAGCTCTGTCTGTCTGTAGCCGGTCGGTGTGATCCTCGCAGCCCCGTGCTGCTGCATGCCCACCCTGAAGGCTCCCCCATCTCCGCTCTGCCATCTGCCCCTCACCCGTCTCCCTCTCCCTCCATGTCCGTGACCCATCTCCCATGGAGGGGCTGTCACTGCGCTGGTCTCACACCGGGCGCTCACAGCACGAGCTCAGAGAGCCGCCAGCACCAGGTGGGTTCACTTCACACCCAGAGCTCAGGTGTGATCCCGCAATCCCAGCATCACCTGTGATGGAAGGGACCTCTGGAGATGATCCAGTGCAACCCCCTGCCAGGGCAGGGCCACCCAGAGCAGGGCACATGGGAACATGTCCATGGTGGGTTTGGGATGGCTCCAGAGAGGGACACTCCACAGCCCCCTGGGCAGCCTGTGCCAGGGCTCTGATACCCTCAATGGGAACAAGTTCTTGCTCATGTTGAGGTGACACTTGTTGTGTGTTAGTTTATGGCCATTGCTCCTCGTCCTGTCACTGGGCACCACTGGAAAGAGTCTGGCACCATCCTGCTGGCACCCACCTCTGAGATACTGATCTGCATGGATGGGATCCCCTCTCTGGCTGCTCTTCTCCAGACTAACCAGGCCCAGCTCCCACATCTCTCCTCATCAGAGATGCTCCAGACCCCTGAGCATCCTTGTGGCCTTCACTGGGCCCTCTCCAGCAGCTCCTTGTCTGTCTTGTTCTGAGGAGCCCAGCACTGGATGCAGTTCTCCAGATGTGGCCTCACCAGGGTCAGCAGAGGGGGAGGAATCACCTCCCTCGATCTGCTGCCACGCTGCTCCCCATGCACCCCAGGATGCTGTTGTCCCTCCTGGATGCACGGGCTGGCTCACGGTCAACTTAACTGATCATCCACCAGCAGTTCCAGGTCTCTCTCAGCTGAACTGCTCTCCAGCAGCTCACCCCCAGCCTGTACCAGTACTTGGGCCCTTGCTGAACGTCACTGGGTGATGTTTAAGGCTACTGCCCCCCCCCCCCCACCAGTTTCCTGCCACCAGCCCCCTGCAAGGTCCCAAGGGTGGCCATGGAGCTCTTGGAGCATCCTCCCCAGGACACCGTGTCCCCAGTGTGAGGCTGCAGCTTGGGCACCCTGTGGCAGTGTTCTGCTTTCCATGCTGCTCTGCAAGGCAGGGGTCAATGAGCTGCAGTTCCTACAGGCTCATCCCACTGTGCAGGGCCGGGTATCCCAGTTGGACTGGAGCAGCAGGTTGGGATGTGCCAGACAGCCTGGGTTTGTGTTTTCATAGAATCCCAGCCTGGTTTGTGTTGGAAAGGAACTTAAAGCTCCTCCAGCTCCAACCCCTGCCACGGGCAGGGACACCTTCCACTAGAGCAGCTTGCTCCAAGCCCCTGTGTCCAACCTGGCCTTGGACACTGCCAGGGATGGGGCAGCCACAGCTTCTCTGGGCACCCTGTGCCAGCGCCTCAGCACCCTCACAGGGAAGAGCTTCTGCCTCAGAGCTCATCTCAGTCTCCCCTCTGGCAGGTTAAAGCCATTCCCCTTGGCCTGTCCCTACAGGCCCTTGGCCAAAGCCCTTCTCCAGGTCTCTTGCAGCATCTCACTGGGCAAGAGGCGTTTTGGCCTCACGGCCACACTGGGTACCTCAAGACCTTGCTTCACCCCAGGCTGGGACACCTGGGGCAGCAGAAGGGATCTTCTGCTCATCACTTGTGTTCCCTTGTCACTGAAGTAGTTACCTGCTCCTTACAAGGTGCTTCCCACTTGTGGCTGAAACCTGTAGAGGAGAAATAGCTTTATTTAAATCTAATTATCATGAATCTGTTGCCAAAGGAAGCTTAAAGCTGTGAGCCAATTATGTATGGTAATGTGCAAGGGTGAGGAGTGGCTAAAGGGTGTAATTAGAGCCTGTTGTAGTGTGGACGCCCAGTTGTTGGATGGTATTTCTGGCCAAGGCCAGTCCTGTTGGCTGCATCTGCTGGTGTCAGTAACGGGGTAACAGCAGAGGGGAGGGCACGAGCCCCACAGACACTCCCTGGAGAGGTTCACCAAAGGGAGGAGAAAAACCCCACAAAAGTCCTGGGTTTTGATGGTGAAACCAAGCAAGGCTTGGCAGCACGGTGCCAGCTCTGTGGGAGGGTTCTTTATGCAACAGCAATACTCGCTCCTCCTGTTTCAGTGTGATAAGGAAAGTGGGTTGATGCCTTTGTAGATCCCAGCTTGTACCGATGCTGCTCTGCCATGGAGGCATCCCTGGACCAGCCCATGGTCAGGCGGTTGCGCTTGTGGCTCTGGGTGCTTCAACAGAGAAACCCCTGGGAGGCAAAGGGGAGCAGAGGGTGGCTGTGATCAGGCTGTGGATGGTGTCCACCAGCCTCTGTCTGCCTCCCACAGACCTTCCCTTCTCAAATCTGAGCTAATGAAGCCTTGGCTCATCTCTCGCAATCATAGAATGGGACATGGAGCTGTTGGAGTGAGGCCATGGAGATGCTGCGAGGGCTGGAGCAGCTCTGCTCTGGAGCCAGGCTGAAAGAGCTGGGCTGGGTCGAGAAGAGAAGGCTCCTGAAGGGGAGACCTGAGAGCAGCTCCAGTGCCTGAAGGGGCTGCAGGAAAGCTGGAGAGGGGCTTGGGACAAGGGCCTGTAGGGACAGGCCAAGGGGAATGGCTTTAACCTGCCAGAGGGGAGACTGAGATGAGCTCTTAGGCAGAAGCTCTTCCCTGTGAGGGTGCTGAGGCGCTGGCACAGGGTGCCCAGAGAAGCTGTGGCTGCCCCATGCCTGGCAGTGCTCACTGGGTTTTTCTCACCAGTCCAGACGCACACAGGACCTGTGCAGGAAGTCAAGGGCACAGTTAAGCCTGCCCAGCATGACTCTCATTTTTCAGTTCAAGTTCCTCTTCCCGTTCCAGAAACTGGAAAAAACGATTGCAGCATTGGGTAAATCCCCAGCTGGGCTCAGCCCTGGGGGATGGGATGGGGATGTTGCATGGACCTGCTGAAGACGCAGGTCCCCTAAGCCCTGTGCCCATCACCCCAAGCCAGTTCTTTGGCCTCTCTTCCAGATGTCCTTCTACTTCTCGGATACGGCAGTGCTGCTCTTTGACTTCTGGAGTGTCCACACCCCCGCAGGTAGGCTGCCAGCCCCGAGACACTGTCCATCTGTCCATCCATCTATGCATCCATCTATACATCCATCCATCCGTACATGCATCCATCCATCTATCCATCCATCTGTCCATCCATCCATCTGTCCATCCATCTATCTGTCCATCCATCCATCCATCTGTCCATCTATCCATCCGTCCATCCATCTGTCCGTCTGTCCATCTATCCATCTGTCCATCCATCCATCCATCCATCCATGTATCCGTCCGTCTATCCATCCGTCCATCCATTCATCCATGCATCCATCCATGTATCCATCCATCCATGCGTCCATCCGTCCGTCCATCCATCTGTCCATCCGTCCATCCATCCATGCATCCATCCATCCATCCGTCCGTCCACCCATCTGTCCTTCCATGCATGCATCCATCCATCCATCTATCCATCCATCCATCCATGCATCCATCCATGTATCCATGCATCCATCCATCCATGCATCCATCTGTCCATCCATCTGTCCATCCACGCATCCATCCACGCATCCATGCACCACTGCCTGTGCTCTCCGCCTGGAAGAACGGATGTGGAGCACAGAACTGAGGAGCAGCTTTGCACTCCTGTCAGGAGCGGTGAAGAGCAGGACCCCAGCATTAACCCTGGGGCACTTACTGTGTGCAGGGCTCAGGGCAGAGCTCAGGGCACTGCAGGCTCCATCCTCCCAACCCAAGAGCAGCAGACAGGGAAGTGTTGGAATCACCCCCCCCAGCCCTACCAGCCCCCACAGGTCAGTGTTGGATCAGCTTCCATTTCTGGTTTTCCTTTTATTATCCCAGAATCACATTTTAGCCCCCAGTTTTTTTAGTGGAGTCGATGCAAAGATGCTGATTCTTTTCAGAGCAATCCCCCTCCAAAAAAATACTCCCTAGGAATTTAGAGGGAGGAATTGGGCTAAATACACCATTTTCCAGTGCTTCACCAACCTGCTGCCCAATTCCAGTCCTGGGAGCCCATTCCCTCTACTTTATCCCATGGATATCGCAGAGTGCTTTGTGTTGGAAGGGACCTTAAAGCTCCTCCAGCTCCAACCCCTGCCATGGGCAGGGACACCTTCCACTAGAGCAGCTTGCTCCAAGCCCCTGTGTCCAACCTGGCCTTGAACACTGCCAGGGATGGGGCAATGTCCAAGCTCTATTCCCAAGCACTTTGTACTGGTTGCCACCACCTCTCCCCCCACACCAGTGCGTGCCCATGGGTGTTTCCCTGCAGGGATGGTGCTCTCGGTGCTGGTGATCCTGCTGCTCTCCATGCTCTATGAAGCCATCAAGATGGGCAAGGCCGTGCTGCTGCGGCGGGCGCTGCGGGAGCTGCCCCCCAGCCTCAGCCAGGACCCGCTGCTGGAGCCGGAGGAGGGGGCCCCCAGCCCCACGCAGGGCAGGTACCACAGGGACCCCTCGCACCCTTGTGGGGGGGGAGATCAGGGATGGGGATGTGGCCCCCTGGGAGGGAGGGAGGCTGGAAAGAGCCAGCCCTGGAGTGCTGAGCTCGCAGGGAGGGGTGGGACAGCTGCAGGAGGTGGCCCCAGGGGAATCCTGCCCTGTGCGAGTCCTTTGGGAGATATCCAGGGTGGTTTTAGCTTAGTAAAGGATCACATTCCCCCAGGAGCTATCGTGCAGGAGGGTCCCTGTGCTTTGGGAATGGGCTCAGGCACCCCAGCAAGGCTGACCCAGGCTTTCCCTTCCCACCCTTGGAGCCAAGCCCTGAGTTTTTCCTCTTGTATTTAATCCCAAACCATGCCTGAGGATGCTCTTACTGCCAGTATCCTTTGGAGCAGGATTTCCCCCTGCGCTGCTGTTTGCCGCCCCCATCCCGTACCCCACTTCCCAAACCCATCTCTGGATGCTCCGGGATACCAGCAGGGTAAGGGGGAAGCTTCCAGCTGCCCCAGCCCTTTGCTTATGGGGTTTCTCAAACCATGTAGACGAGGCCATCCATGCCATGGGTTAGTGGTGGCCTTGAACAGCTGGACTTGGTGATCCTAAAGGTCTTTTCCAACCTGGTTGATTCTATTATTACAGAGGGTTGGAACTGGATGATCTTAAGGTTCTTTCCAACACAAACCACTGTGATTCTATGGTTCTTCCACAGGTGGTTTCAGTACCATGTTGGTCAGACGCTGTTCCATGTGGTGCAGGTGGTGCTGGGCTACATGGTGATGCTGGCGGTGATGTCCTACAACGCTTGGATCTTCCTTGGGGCCATCGCAGGCTCCACACTGGGCTATTTCGTGGTGTACCCCCTGCTCGGTCGGGGTTAGTCGCTTCCCATGGGATGCTCCACACTTCCTGCTCTTTGTCTGGAATTGCTGCTGTCACTTTACCGGGTCTCTCCTCCTGTGCTGTGCAGGACGCAGCAGCCAGGGACTGGCTCAACTCAGGGTGGGTATTGCTGGGGAAGGGGAGCCCCATGGCCACCGTCCATTGGTGGCTGCCCCCAGCTCTCAGGGAGCTTTGGCTGGGTGATGATGAAGGGGGGGGGGTGCTGAGTGTTTCCTCCCCCCACCACTGCAAGGTTCATCCTGGCTGCAATGGGAATGGTGCAGTGATGGGGATGGGGATATAGGGGACCGGTACCCCTGTGCCCTCCTGCCCAGCGCTGCCCTGCACCAAGCCCCTCTTCACACAGTGCCTTCTAGGGAGAACAGGGGGTCCTGATGGGTCCCCCCTCCCAGTGCTTCAGGGATGGGGTGGGAGCAGCCCCCAAGTTGTGGCCATGCTGAGGGGAAGCTGCTGTTTTGGGGCCTCTTGCTGCTGCTTCGGGACACCCCTTTTAATAAAACCATCTCAGTGGTTCAGCTCCTGGCTTGTGTTGGATGTGTCACCCCCCCAGTCACAGTGGGGGACCCCCAATCACAGTGGGGACCCCCAGTCACAGGGGCACTCTCCCATCCCTACCCCTCCAGCACAGCCCCAGGGCTGGGTTCAGCAATGAGCACAGTCTCCTCTGGCTTTAAATAAAGCTTTTCCATTTTATTAATTATTATAAGCATATTTTTAAACATTTGTATAACTTTCTTAATAAAATATCCTGGAAGAGACAGGTTTTAAGTTCCCCAAGCAAGGCACTTTGGGGGGGTTCAGGCTGGCCACCCCCCTTCAGAGGCAGAAACAGCAGCACCTAAAATACAGGCAGGTGTCAGGGTGCTGGTCCCTACTCCATGCACACACACACACACACGAGTTCTGCCAACCCCACCAGCACCTCTGCATGGGGCTGTGCCTGTCCCTGGCCCCACAGCGGATGCCAGCTCTGCCCCACCAGCACTGCGCTGGCCAGAGCTCTAGAGCTGGAGCCATCATCTGTGCACAGGACTGGGAAGCAAGAGCTGGGATCCCTCCTCTGCCTGGATCCAGGCAGCCCAGTCCCATTGGAGACATGGGGTGAGCATCACCTTCACTGCTGAGCTTTTAATCTGAACTTAGCTGCTAGAAGGGCCTGGGGTGAGTGAGGGCGGCCAGGGATGGGTGCTGGGTGCTGTTATCTCAGTTTGGATGCAGTTACCCCAGCCTGGGTGCTGTTATCCCAGTTCGGATGCAGTTACCCCAGCCTGGGTGCTGTTACCCCAGTTTGGATGCAGTTACCCCAGCCTGGGTGCTGTTACCCCAGTTTGGATGCAGTTACTCCAGCCTGGGTGCTGTTATCCCAGTTTGGATGCAGTTGCCCCAGCCTGGGTGCTGTTACCCCACGCCTGCCCCAGTTCTCACCCCATCAGGAGCAGTGCAAGCCACCCAGTGCTGCTGTATCCCTGTCATCACATTTTCCATCATCCCATTGGCATCCCTAGGCCATGGGTGCACTGCTGGTGGGCATTCCCAGGAAGCCCTCAACTGGGACCAGTGGCCGATCCCTGGGGCAGCTGGGAGCATCCCGTGCACCCATCCACAGCAGGGCTAGTGCCAGCCTCCCCCCGGGTGCCCCAGTGCTCGGGGGGCAGATAAAGCATCTCCTCGTTAGAAAAGAAGAAACTAAGGCAGAAGAAGGACAGAGCAGAGTGCAGGGGGGACCCCGGGCTGGGGCCTCCCCAGTCTGACCCAATAGGACCACTTGGCTGTAGCCAGCCCCGCACAGCAGCGGGGTCTCCCCCCCCGTAGGCAATAAGGTCTTGGTGTTTCCCATCCCCTCCCTTTCCCACAGCACTGCCCTCCATCCCCGGCAGCACAGCGGGTCCTGTTCCCCCTATCCCAACCCCCAGCATCACCAGGGCCAGTCCATGGTGGGGGGGCCAGGCTAGAACTCTGTCTGCACCCCCTCACCGCTCTCTGTCGTGCCTGGGGGCTGTGGGGGGGTAACAGCCACCTCCTCGCCTGTCTCCTTGTCACTGGGCTGATGGCAAACTGAGCCGGTGGACGGTGATGGGGTCTTGGCTTCGGGTGCAGGTGATGCTGGTGTACCATGGGGCAGCTTGCCCTCTGGTGGGACATCGGCTCTGGGTTTGGGTGATGCCGGCATGGTGTGCTGCACCCTGGCTCCTGATGGGGTATCAGCTCCAGGCACGGGTGATGCTGGTGCAGCCGGTTGCACACTGGCTCCTGGTGTGCTATCACCTCCAGGCACGGGTGATGCTGGTGCAGGCAGTTGCACTTCAGCCCCTGATGGAAGCTCGGCTCCAGGGACCGCTGATGCCGCTGCAGCATCCCCAGCCCCTGACACAACATCAGCCGCAGGCGCAGGCGATGCCGCTGTGGCGTGGTGCACCCTGTCCCCATCGCTGGCTGCACCCTGGGAGGGGACATCCCCTGGGACAGACGCTGCCACCGCCACCTCCTCGGTGGCACCACTCTCCCGCTTGGCGTCAGTCCCGTTCCTCAGCCGCTCCTCCACCTCACCGGCACCCCCGCGGCTCTGCTTGGCCAGCGCCTCCCGGATCTCCTCCACCCCATCCGGCGGTGGCTCCTCCGGCTCCGGGGGCTGCGGGGACCCGGGCTGCAGCAGCGCCTCGGCGCCCACGGCGTAGGGCAGGAGCCCGTCGTCATCCTGGATCACCGACACCACTTGCTTGGCCCTGCGGCGCCGGTCGCCCTGCGGCTCGGCCTCGGGCTGGGAGCTGGGCTCGTCCCCCCACTCCATGGGGATGCTCTCGCCCAGGAGGTGCAGGTTGGGGTCGCTGTTGTGCATCACGACGCTGTCGCGGTACAGGTTGTGCTTGCGCTGCACGGCCGCCTCCTTCACAGCTGCGGGCACCGAGAGAGGGGTCAGAGGGGCTGTGGGCATGGGGCAGAGCCCACCAAATCCAGGCATCTACCCCATTGCTGCCCTTTGGCGGTATGGAGCCAGTTCAGCGTCGCACCACTCAGCTCTGACAGTGGGAAGGATGGGGGGGAAGATGCTGCCAGCATCCTGCATGGGGTCATCCATCCTCATGCAGCCTCCCCCAGCACCCTGCTGAGGAGCACCTTCCCTTCTGCATTCCCAGTATTCTGCATGGGGTTATCTTGCCCAGAGAAGCTGTGGCTGCCCCATCCCTGGCAGTGTTCAAGGCCAGGTTGGACACAGGGCTTGGAGCAAGCTGCTCTAGTGGAAGGGGTCTCTGCCCGTGGCAGGGGCTGAAACCTGATGAGCTCTAAGGTCCCTTCCAACCCACATGATTCTATGATCTCCCTCCGCTGGTACCCAGCACCCATCATGGACCCTGCAGGTGATGCTGAGCCCAGGCTTGGCTTGCACTGACTACACCCAGCACCCACCCCGAGTGCTGGAGCTCCCTGGCACTGCAGGGCTCTACCTTGCATGATGTCTTTCATCACCGACTGTAGCACGACCTCCTCGTAAGTGTTCTCCACCAGGATGAAGCTGGCAAAGTCCTCGAAGATCAGCTCCTGAAACTTGGCTAATTCCTGCCATGGGGAAAGAGGCTGCTCAGCCAGGGGGGCAGTAGGGAGGGATGCTCCAGCCCCCTCACCCCAGACTTCACCCTCTTACCCCCTTGCAGGTCGGCGCCAGCTTTTTCAGCAGGAAGGGGATGGTGATCTGCAGCAGGGCCTCCCTGAAGAACTTCTTCCGCACGGTGCTGCTGTCATAGTCGTATTTCTGAGGGGTGAAAGAGTCAATGGGTCAGTGAGATCCTTCTTATAGGATCCCAGCCTGGTTTGTGCTGGGGGGGACCTTAAAGCTCCTCCAGCTCCAGCCCCTGCCACGGGCAGGGACACCTTCCACTAGAGCAGCTTGCTCCAAGCCCCTGTGTCCAACCTGGCCTTGAACACTGCCAGGGATGGGGCAGCCACAGCTTCTCTGGGCACCCTGTGCCAGCGCCTCAGCACCCTCCCAGGGAAGAGCTTCTGCCTAAGAGCTCATCTCAGTCTCCCCTCTGGCAGGTTAAAGCCATTCCCCTTGGCCTGTCCCTACATCCCTTGTCCCAAGCCCCTCTCCAGCTTTCCTGCAGCCCCTTCAGGCACTGGAGCTGCTCTCAGGTCTCCCCTTCAGGAGCCTTCTCTTCTCCAGGCTGCCCCAGCCCAGCTCTCTCAGCCTGGCTCCAGAGCAGAGCTGCTCCAGCCCTCGCAGCATCTCCATGGCCTCCTCTGGCCTCGCTCCAACAACTCCACGTCCCTCTTGTGCTGCTGCCCCAGAGCTGGATCAGGAGCGCAGGGGGGTCTCCCCAGAAGGCAGCAGAGGGGCAGGATCCCCTCCCTTGGCCCAAGGCCATTGAACGCCACCAAAGCCCGGATCCGCACCCCTCACCTTGAGCACCCTCTCCAGGATGCGCTGGATGGACTTGCAGAGGTCGTCCTTGCCCTGCAGCTTCCCCAGCTCCTGGTGGAGCAGCGTCTCGAACGTGTGCACAGCATCATCCATTTGCTGTCAGCAGGGGCAGATGGTCAGCACCCGGGGACCCAAAGGGACCATCCCGCCGCCCTGATGGGTTGCACTCCCTTCCCCTACACCCCGCTCCAGGTCTGGCTGGGTTAGAACCCAGAATTGGGCTACTGGGTTTGCTGGTGCCACTGGGCTTGGTGGGCTCAGTCTGGGTGCTGAGCTAGAAGGATGCCCCATGCTGCTGCCATGCACTGCCCCACTGCTTGGGCTCCAGACCTAAGGGAATGGCCAGATCCATCACGCAGCCTTAGGTGGGTACCAATGACATGAAGGCCCTTGAGACAGGGCAGCCAGGGTGGACCAGCCTGGGCTCTGCTCTGCCTCTGCGCAGGGGGACACAGGGGGACCTCGCTCCCCATCCCACCTGTCTCATGTGGATCTGGGCCCTCTGCTTGAAGACGGACGTGCTGGTGACATCGAAGCGCTGCTGGAGACCCTCCAGTTTCAGCTGCTCCATCTTCTCATAGCACGACTGCATCTTGACCGGGTGGAAGGCCAGGTGGGAAAGCTTCTCCATGTACTGGGGAGCAAAGCCAGGCTCAGCAGGGCAGGACACGCACAGGGGCTTCATCCCCACGTGCTTCCCGTGGTCCCCTAGTGCTGCCTACGCTGAGGATGCAGCAGGACTGGCCCTGCCACCCCCAAGCCCTCCGGCCTGCAGGGTCTCACCTCCACCAGCTTCTCCAGGCCGCCTTCATTGATGATGTTCATGTTCATGTCCGTCACCTCCTTGAAGAACACCTCCCGCACCTCGGCAAAGCCCTGGCTCGTGGGGGTCATCAGGGCCTCCAGGATGGAGGGGATGTAGGGCTGGACGTGGTTACGGACGCACACCTCCGCTTTGGGGAGGACAAACGCTGGGCAGAAAGCAGGGGTGAGCACGGTGAGGCTCCTTCCAGCCCTTCAGATCAGCTCCTAAACCCACCCCAAAGAGGGGGACGTGCCCCTCTCCGCAAGGCCCTACAGGAGAAGGCTTCCATCCTTGCAGGACAACACAGGGTGTTAATGCAGAGGGCCCTCAGTCTGCACTGAACCAGCTCCTACCCACTGCCCACCTTGTCCCCCACCTCTCAGGACAATGACAAAGAGGATGCGCACCCCGGCACCTTCTGGCATCTCCCAAGGGTTCCAGGCCATGCTGCACCCCAGGAGCACCACACCTTGGTGAAACAGCGGCAGTGCCACACCAGGGACACAGCTACATCCATGTCCACATCCTTGTCTCCATGCCCACATCCTTGTCTCCCCGCAGGGCTGTACCTCGGATCTTGCTGGCCAAGTGCTCCTTGGAGGTGATGATCTGGTCCATGTCCGTGCGGATAGTGCTCTCCATCTGGGGCCGCTCCTGCTCGCACTTGGCCATCGCTGCATCGTACTGGGCATTGGTCTGCTCATAGACCATCCTATAGACAGCATCCGAGATCTGGAGAGAGCGAGATGGGGAGGTCAGCAGCCCCACCCCATGCTCTCTATTGCCCATCACCTCCAGCAGGAGATGCCTGCAGGACCTGCCAAGCCTTCACCGTGCCCTGACCAGACCCCTTGTCACAGGCTGACAGGAGATTTTGGCAGCAGGGACCCCCCAGCTGGGGGAGATGAAGCTCCCATGGAGCAGAGATGGTTCAAAGTGGTACCCAAGGGGCAGAGAGCTGAGCATCTGCCTCTGTGAACCTTCAGGCAGATCGGGGGAAATAGGGGGGGGGGGGGGGCTGCAGGGATGGGGGGGCTGGAGGGATGAGGATGTTGCAGCGATAGGGGGTCTGCAAAGATGGGGGGGTGCAGGGTTGGGGGGCTGCAGGAGTGGGGGTGATGGAGGGATGAGGATGCTGTGGGGATAGGGGGGCTGCAGGGATGGAGAGCTGCAGAGATTGGAGTGATGCAGGGATGGGTGGGCTGCAGGGATGGGCGTCTGTAGGAATGGGGGAGATGCAGGGATGGGGGGGCTGCAGGGATGAGGATGCTGCAGGGATGGGGCCTGTTGGTCCAGGCAGGAGAGCCCATGACTCCATTTGAAGGCTGTTCGCTCCATGGGGTCTCGGGAGCCCATCCCATGGTGGGGTTGAAGCTGCTCATTGAGGCTTCACACTCACTTCACAGGCACACGCAGTGATTCCGGGGCTGGCAGAAGGCAGGGCCACCCCCCTACCACTCCCCCCCCATCCCCCTGGGGCTTCCCAGCTTTGCAGCTCCAACCACAGCTCCTGGAAAAGCAGCGTTTGGTCGGTTTTGGGCTGCTCCAGAGGCACATTCCAGGCCTGGTGGTAATTACCCATCAGCTCTTAGGGATTTAACAGGCGCTTCGAAAGAGCCCTTGGTCTTTCACAAGGGTTCAGCCTGGATTTAGCTTGTGCTGCTCTAAAAATGGCTCACTAAATATAGCCAGGATGGGCTCTGCTCCAGGGCTGGGCTTCCTCCTGCCTGCTTCCGCACCCCAGGGACAGGCAGTGCAGGCAGGGCTGCTGTGGGGACAGTAAGGAGACAGCATGGAGAGTAAGGATGGAGGGGAATAAAGGATGGAGGGGGATAAAGGATGGAGGGGAATAAAGGATGGAGGGGGATAAAGGATGGAGGGGGATAAAAGATGGAGGGGAATAAAGAATGGAGGGGAATAAAGGATGCAGGGGAATAAAGGATGGAGGGGAATAAAGGGTGGAAGGGGGATAAAGATAGGAAGGGAATAAAGGATGAAGGGGAATAAAGAATGGAGGGGGATAAAGATTGGAAAGGAATAAAAGATGGAAGGGAATAAAGAATGGAGGGGGATAAAGGTTGGAAGGGAATAAAGGATGGAAAGGAATAAAGAATGGAGGGGGATAAAGGTTGTAAAGGAATAAGGGATGGAAGGGAATAAAGAATGGAGGGGGATAAAGGTTGGAAAGGAATAAAGGATGGAAGGGAATAAAGAATGGAGGGGTATAAAGGTTGGAAGGGAATAAAGGATGGACAGGAATAAAGAATGGAGGGGTATAAAGGTTGGAAGGGCATAAAGGATGGAAAGGAATAAAGGAGGGGGATAAAGGTTGGAAGGGAATAAAGGATGGAAAGGAATAAAGAATGGAGGAAGAATACAGGATGGAGTGGGATAAGGAATGGAGGAGAATAAAGGATGGAGGGGAATAAGGATGGGGGGAATAAGGACACGTGTGAATAGGGATGGAGGAGATTGAGGATGGCGGAGAATGAGGATGGAGCAGAATAAGGAGGTGGAGAACAAGGATGGTGGAGAGTAAAGACGGTTTCTTAGGGGGCAGAGAGGGATGCAGGTCAGCTGATGCCCCCCCGGCAGCCCCATACCTGGATCCACGTCCGCTGGCGCTCCTGCGCTTTGCCCTTCAGGCGGGGCCCGATGGCGTTCCTGAGCTCGGGAAGCAGCTCCTCCATCACCAGGTTGCTCAGGACCTGCGGGGGCAGGAGGCTGTGGGGGCCCTGCTCATCCCACATCCCTGCCTTGGGGCCGTGGGGGGAGCAGGGGCCCTCACCTGGGTCTCGTTGCCACACAGCATGTCCCACGTGCCGTACTGCTCCTTCGACTGGCGGTACATGCGAACTGCATCCGTGAAGGCTGGAGCCTCCACTTTGGAGTCCTCGGAGATGCCTGGACACGAGGGATGAAGGGGATGGGGATGGGGATGAGTGAGCAGCTGCTGCAGCACCCAACCGTTTTGAGGGGTCCCTTGTGTCCCCCATACCTTCAGACCCACACCAGGACTGGGAGACCCCATCCCAAGCCTCTGACCGGGCTGGGGGCAGCAGTGGCTAGGGGGGTCCCAATCTGCACATTGAGGGCAGGGAGGGACCAGGAGCAAGGGCTGGGCTGGATGAGGGGGCTCAGTGACCCCCAGTGCTCTATGGGGCCCCCATCAGCAGGATGGGGCAGCCAGGGGGGGCTGGAGGAAGGAGGGGACCATGCAGGATGTGGGGAGGAAGAGGAAAGCACGTGCTGGGAGTGAGTCACCCCTCAGGGTGCTGGGAGCCCCTGGGGAGGAGGAGGAGATGGGGCAATGGATGGGCAGGAGCCCAGTGGCGCATGGCCCGAGAGCATGGGATGACGGTGGAGGGTCAGAGCACGTCCCTGGACCACTCAGCAAGCTGTGGAGATGGAGCCAGGGCTGGTTTGTCCTCCCCAGCCCAGGGCAGGGAGCGGATCTCTTCCAGTCACACAGATTTTCCTAAGATGATTACATTGAACCCAAGCCTAAGCAGCTTTTCCTAAGGGGCAGAGGGGAAAAAACACGGAGAAAGTCAGGTCTGAGCCTTTCTCAGTGCTTGGTGGGCCTGGAGCTTCTCCATCCATGGCTCAGCATCACCTCCTGGGCGGGACAGCCCGGTGTGGGCTTCACGCTATGCTGTGGGCTTAACACCATGGTAAGGGCTTCCTGCCATAGCAGAGCTCTATGGCCAAACCTCATCCTCCAAACCTGGGGCTTTGTCCCATAGCACAGGAGAATCCCCTCTTGCTGGGGAAACTAAAGAAGGGGTGTGAGTCTGGAGCCACTTCTTGCCCAAATCACAGCTACAACAGGGATAACAGCCAGCGCGGTGGGCAAAAGGCATCACACGGGACAAGGGGCATCCCTGGAGCAGCCAAGGGCACCCAGGCTCCAGGGAAACCAGGCTGGACAAAAGGGAGGGGAAAATCCCCACCCTCATCGCACCCAGAGGCAGAACCAGAGCCTCTAATAGGGAAAAGGCTAAGTGGATTGCTTGACAACAAAAGAGCTTTCATGGAATTGGAAACGGCATCTGCAAGAGCAGAGAGGGGCGGAAATGGGGCTCAGGAGGGAGGAACCATCCCAAAGAGAAATCCAGGCTGCGGAGATGCAAGAATCCACAAGCACCGAGCATCCCTGGGACCCCTGGGACCCCGTGGGGTGTTCCCATCACATGCTGAGGAGGAGGAGAGGCTCCCAGTGCCTAAAGGGGCTGCAGGAAAGCTGGAGAGGGGCTTGGGACAAGGGCCTGTAGGGACAGGCCAAGGGGAATGGCTTTAACCTGCCAGAGGGGAGACTGAGATGAGCTCTTAGGCAGAAGCTCTTCCCTGTGAGGGTGCTGAGGCGCTGGCACAGGGTGCCCAGAGAAGCTGTGGCTGCCCCATCCCTGGCAGTGTTCAAGGCCAGGTTGGACACAGGGGCTTGGAGCAAGCTGCTCTAGTGGAAGGTGTCCCTGCCCGTGGCAGGGGTTGGAGCTGGAGGAGCTTTAAGCTCCCTTCAACCTAAACCACCCCATGGTTCTATGATCCCTCCCTCTCCCCACCGCCACTTACAGAGACCGTGAGATGCTCAATGATACTCAAATCATCCCCTTTGGCCCCAGACCCAAACCAACCTCCATGGGGGTTGGTTGGAGCAGGAGGATGCTTTCCCCCCTCCCCATAGCCCCACGTTGCCCCCCCCCAGCATCCCTCACCATTGTTGCAGTGCCGTACGCAGTCCTGGAACACTGCCCTCCACTTCTCCTGCTCCTTGCCTGTCATCACACAGAAGTAATAGTGCCGGGCATAGGGGTGCCAGAGGATGAGGGGGAAATCCGTGGGGCACTTAAAGATGGGGGTCTGTCCCAGTTTGGGTGTCACACCTGCCAAAGAGGGGAGGATGCTGTGAGGAGCAGAGCGGGTTGGGGATGTAGGGCTGGGGGTGCAGCAGAGACACAAAACATCCCTCAGCTCCCTCCCAGTGCCTTGGCTGTGAGTTCTACTAAAACCATGGTCAAAGGATGCTCAAATTCTCCCAAACAGGAAATCAGAAGTGAAAATTAACAAAAAGGTAAGAAAATCATTATTTCTAGTGGTCCCCAGGGATGCTACACCCCAAAATCAGTCTTTATAGAAGATCTAAAGAGATGCTACACCCTAAATAACCACCCCTCCTTGAAGCTCCATAGGGATGCTACAGCCCAAAACCACCCTTTCCAGAAGGTCCCTAAGGATGCTGCACTCCAAACCCACCCTTCCAAAGGTCCCCAGGGATACTACATCCCAAAACCACCCTTCCAAAGGCCCCTGGGGATGCTACACCTCAAAACCACCCCTTCCAGAAGGTCCCCAGGGATGCTATAGCCCAAAACCACCCCTTCCAGAAGGTCCCCAGGGATGCTATAGCCCAAAACCACTCCTTCCAGAAGGTCCTCAGGGATGCTACATCCCCAACCCACCCTTCCAAAGGTCCCCAGGGATGCTATAGCCCAGAACCACCCCTTCCAGAAGGTCCTCAGGGGTGCTATAGCCCAAAACCACCCCTTCCAGAAGGTCCCCAGGGATGCTATAGCCCAAAACTACCGCTTCCATAAGGTCCCCAGGGATGCTATAGCCCAAAACTACCGCTTCCATAAGGTCCCCAGGGATGCTACATCCCAAACCCACCCTTCCAAAGGTCCCCGGGGATGCTACACCTCAAAACCACCCCTTCCAGAAGGTCCTCAGGGATGCTATAGCCCAAAACTACTGCTTCCAGGAGGTCCCCAGGGATGCTACATCCCAAACCCACCCTTCCAAAGGTCCCCAGGGATGCTATAGCCCAAACCCACCCCTTCCAGAAGGTCCCCAGGGATGCTATAGCCCAGAACCACCCCTTCCAGAAGGTCCCCAGGGATGCTATAGCCCAAAACTACTGCTTCCATAAAGTCCTCAGGGATGCTACATCCCAAACCCATCCCTTCCCTTCCCAAAGGTCCTCAAGGGGCACCCAGCAGCACTGGGGACCCCGAGCATCCCTGCTCACCCCTAGGCACCAGCAGCACTCACCAGGCAGGCTGCTGTTCACCAGCTCCAGGTACTGGTCCACCGAGGTGAGGATCTTGTAGCCAGCGCTGTTGATCAGCAGACGGGGCGGCAGGTCCCGCTCATAGGCCTGAGCAGAGAAACACGGTGATGGATGATGGGGGGTGATGATGGGGTGTCCCCCTTCGGGGCTGGGCCCACCAGCGGTGGGGGATGCCCCTCACCAGTTTGTTCTCATAGAGGACCAAGCCGTAGTTGTGTGGGACCACGCAGAAGCGGTTCCTCCACTTCTTGTTCTCCTCGATGTAGTGGAAGAGGTTGCCCGAGTAAATGACGTGGTCCTCGAGGGGCACCTGCAGGGAGGAGAACACGGGGGGGGGTGGCACAGGGGGTGCAGGGAGAGGGGCAGCTCCATCCCATAGGCACAGCCTGGTGCAGGGAGCTTGGCAAAGTCTTTGGGGGTCAGGGTTTCTGTGCTGAGGGTGCCCAAGGTCACCTCTGGGTTATGCCCGATAGCACTGCAAGTTCTGGTGCCTGATCATGGAACCCAGCCTGGTTTGTGTTGGGAGTTTGCCTCTTCCCTGTCCCACATGGAGACCACGGTGGGGCACAGCTTGCTTCCTGCCACCTGCAGCTGGCCTCTGACCTGCACCCCGGTGGGACCTTCTCTTTGATGGCCAGTACCAAGCAGTCCCACTCGTGCCCAGAGAAGCTGTGGCTGCCCCATCCCTGGCAGTGTTCAAGGCCAGGTTGGACACAGGGGCTTGGAGCAAGCTGCTCTAGTGGAAGGTGTCCCTGCCCGTGGCAGGGGTTGGAACTGGAGGAGCTTTAAGGTCCCTTCCAACACAAACCATTCCATGATTCCATGAAGCCACCTCATAGAGCCCAGCACCAGACGATGCTTAAACTCTCTGGGCTTCCCAGAGGATCAGCATCAGGAGCAAGCTGTCTCTCCAGCCCCTCTGGCTCACACAGCAGCAGCATTTACTCCATTCCAAACACAGGCTGAGCAAGCCCAGAATTCCTGGCAGGAATTATGATCCCAGGAACATAAATGAGAGCCAAGAGCTCGGGAGAGCGCAGCGGCGCCTCTGCTGCCTCGGCCACCCACCATCCACTACGGTGGCCATCAGGAGGGACCAGCCAGGGCTTGGGTCCCACCGTGCTCAGGACCTTTTCCTCCTCCCTGCTGTGTCCATCTCCTGGTTCGCAGGAGCCCCATTGCCTTCCCTCAGCCCCACAACCTCACACGTTGGGCAATGGGAGCTGTGGGAGCAGCCCAGCTCAGCAAACAGGATGAGGCACTCGCTGCTCCTCTGAGCTTCCAAAGGCCTTGGAAGGGGGAGAAGAAAGCACAAAGTCCGGCAGGGCTGGGGACAGCAGGAGGGATGAGAACCGGACCCTAAGGCTGTGAGCAGGGATGGGGACAGGAAGGGGGGGTGCCAGCTCCAGGAGGGCATCAGCATCTCCCCACGGTGGCTCATCCAAGGAGAAGCAGCTTTAGAAGCACTGCCCAAGGCACATGGAGCCCTCTAGGGGGGCTCTAGGCTGGATGCCAGTGGAGTGCTGAGCTCTGACATGGGAACACAACCATGAAACAGGGGAAGCTCAGGTTGGACCTAAGGCAGAAGCTCTTCCCTGTGAGGGTGCTGAGGCGCTGGCACAGGGTGCCCAGAGAAGCTGTGGCTGCCCCATCCCTGGCAGTGTTCAAGGCCAGGTTGGACACAGGGGCTTGGAGCAAGCTGCTCTAGTGGAAGGTGTCCCTGCCCGTGGCAGGGGTTGGAGCTGGAGGAGCTTTAAGGTCCCTTCCAACCCAAACCAGGCTGGGATTCAGGGATTCCATGGCCACCAGTGCTCGGGGAGCTCCAGCACAATTGTCCCTCCTGCACCTCCTCCTTGCCCCAGGCAGTCACCAAGGTGTCACCACCCAACCCTGGCATGCGTCTGGGACAGGCAGGTATGTGCCAAACAGCTGGGCTGGGCTGGGAGTGCCCTGTGCAGGGACTGGGAACGATGGGGACTGGGACCGGGGTGGGGATGTGCAGGAAGGGCTGATTGAAGAGAGCCTGGTCCTGGCACTGCTCCTCCGTGAGGCCCAGAGCACTTAAGCATCATCTGGTGCCGGGCTCTATGGGGTGGTTTCATAGAACCATGGAATGGTTTGTGCTGGAAGGGACCTTAAAGCTCCTCCAGCTCCACCCCCTGCCAGGGGCAGGGACACCTTCCACTGGAGCAGCTTGCTCCAAGCCCTATCCGTGTTTGAAAGCCCCTCCTTTCCAGCCCTGCACAAACACAGAAGCCTATTCCCATGTGCAACCACATCTCCTGCTTCCACAGCACCCCCAGGGCAGCAGCTCCACTGACCTGACCATGGAGGGACCCCAACCCCTTTCTGCTGATGAGCAGCCTCATCTGGTACATCTGCCTTTGGAGGTGGGAAGGGAGGGCAGGATCCATCCCTGGGTGCTGCAGCCACGGCACCAAGGAGAGATGATGCTTGGAGACCTTTCCCAAGGCAGGAGGCACGAGGTTCCCGGAAGCTCAGAACAAGCTCCTCTTCCCTATGGGGTCAGGGATGCCTGCAAGGGATTCCTGCCCTCCACAGGCATTTGGAGCATTCTTCACACCCAACAACAGCCCAGCACACCCTGCTTAGGGCATCGCTGGGCACAGTGGGGTCCAGGAGCTGCCAGCCTCCATAGGGGCTGCAGCCAAGAACCAGCCTTACCCGGGTGCGCTCATTGCATGGATTGGGAAGAAAAACCACCCTGGGGAGCCCCATGTGCTGCACGGGCGGTGCACGATGCCACGGGGATGGGCTAGACCAGCGGCACGGGGAAAGGGGGTGTTCCCAGGCGCAGTGGGAACGGGGATGGAGCTCCCGTCAGCTCTTACCTTACGGTGCAGCAGCTGAGCCTGTGGCCCCCCGTTGCCTTCGATCTCATAGCGGACGCTGTTGAAGAGCGCGACCCCGAACTGCTCCTTGTAGCACCGGCAGAACTCACCCAGCACCTTCCCCGTCCTCTCTGCAGTGGGACAGCGCGGCTGCGTTAGCAGGGGTGGATATGGGGGCTCCTCTGCACACACACACACACACACCCAGGACACCATCCCCATGCACACAGGCACCATGTGGGGCCAGCAGCATCGCTCTGTGTTGGCCTTTTCACGCTGATGTCAGGGATTCTGCTCCCCGGCAGGGAATTCCCGACATGGAGCTGATGCCGGTGATGGCTTCCCGTGCCTCGGCCACTGAGACTGGGGGCAACGCTTTTCCAGCCCCAAGCATCGTTCATCCCCACCCGACCCCACTGTGCCCCATAAGCACAGGGAGGGAAGTGCTGATGCTCCAGCAAGGAGATGAGAAGAGGAAAGGACCCACGAGCCCCCCTTCCCCCCCCCATGTCACCCCCATGTGTGAGGCAGAGACCCCCACATCACCCCATGGTGCTGGAGAGCATCCCCTTCCTCGGCATCCCCATGGATGCCCGGGGCAGGAGGGACACTGCAATCACCCCCCAGCCCCCAAGGCTCCTTCTGGGCCATCAGTCACAGGGGAAAGTGGGGCTGCATCCCCCCAGCCTTTGCCAGCACCCCTGCCCCACATACACTGTTCCCCATAAAGAAACCCCCGTCCCATGGAATACCCTCCCCATGTACACCCTCCCCCACGGAGCAACCCCTGTCCCATGCAGCACCCTGCCCCATACAGACCCTGATCCATGGAGCACCCTCCTGATGTAGACCGTGCCCCGTGGGCAACCCCTGCCCCACACAGCACCCACCCCTCTCCCCACACCAGCTCCAGGAAGCTCCTGCACCAAACCAACCCCTCCCCAAGGCATCGCAGCTTCCCCAGGGCTGCCGTTGGCCTCCCCTTTGAATCCTGCTCTCAACTTCGCCCTGGAGCCTGTGAAAGGAAGGAATCCAAGTCTCCTCCAGCCCTTCCCGACGGCTGGAGCCGGTGCCAAGGCACTGGGGAGGAGCGACGCAGCGCTGGGGGCACGAACCCAGACTAAACACCCCCCACGCTGGCCCTGGCACCGCTCACCGGAGCCGAGATCCCCGCAGCAGGCAGGGAAGGAGCCGTTTGCCGCAGGGGATGCCGCACATCCCGTAGGACCAGAGCAGAACACCGCTGGGATAAAGCCGTCCCAGGGGGGATGCGCCGCGACGGAGGCAACCATCCAGCATCACGCTGGCAACCCCTTCCCAGCCAAACAACCCTTCCTCATGGCAAAGAGCGAGGCGCCTGCACATCCCAGCAGGGAAATTCCTCACCCCGGACTTGGCGTTTTCCCCTGGAAAAGAGCCTGTGCTGCAGCTCAGCCTGAGCCTGGCTGCGGCTCCGGGCAGCGACGCAGACAGCTCGCGTTGGGAAGGCCATTCCGAGGGTTCCTTTCCCTTCGGATCATGGGAAAAAGGAGCTCCTTTGTCACTCACTGTCCCTGGGTAGCCAGGGCCCGACTGGGAGCGTTGAAGCCGACGGGAAGCAGGAGCCGATGACCTGCAGGCACTGAAGCAGATCTGCAGCCAAACACTTGCAGTGGCCAAACCTTGCCCAGCTCTACGGGGACAGAGGGACCACGGGGGGCACATCCCACGGACGGTGGCTCCAGCACTGCCCTGGGCACCCGTTTCCAGTGCCTGAGCACCCCCTGGGGAAGGCTTTGCCTGGTGGTTGGGATGCCCAGAGCCTTGCCCCTGCCCTCCCTGTGCAAAGCTTGCCCCTGAGCCCTTTATCTCTGCCTGCAGCCACGCACGGCTTAGTCCTGGGCATGGCTGTGGGAAGGGGGAATGGGAGGCTGAGGAAGTGTAAGGGTGCTGGGGCTCCCGCTGGGACAGGCGCTGGCACCTGCCTGGGACCACAAAGCTGGTGATGGGCTGGGATGTGCCAAGGGACACAGCTCCTGCCCCTCCTGGACCTGCAGCCAAAGCTGCTCAGACAGGGATGGGAGGTGAAGGAGCCAGTGCCCAGGGTGCTGCAGGTTGGGGGGGTCAGGGCACCCATTGGCATCATCAGCAGGGGGTTCCCATCCTCTGCCCTCTGTGCCTGGCTGGAGCACAGGTGTGATGGGGAACGGCTGAGGGACCTGGGGGGTTCAGTGTGGAGAAGAGAAGGCTCAGGGGGGACCTGATCGCTGCCTACAAGTGCCTGACAGGAGGATGGAGCCAGGAGGGGCTGGGCTCTGCTCCCAAGGAACAAGGGATGGGACAAGAGGGAACGGCCTCAAGCTGCCCCAGGGCAGGTTTAGATGGAGCTGAGGAACAATTCCTGCCCCAGAGGGTGCTCAGGCATTGGAACAGGCTGCCCAGGGCAGGGCTGCAGTCACCGTCCCTGCAAGTGTTCACAGCCCATGGAGACGAGGCCTCAGTGCCATGGGTTAGTGGTGGCCTGGGCAGTGCTGGGAACGGGTGGATTTGATGCTCTTAAAGGTC
The DNA here is from genome assembly GCF_028554395.1 of Pezoporus wallicus. Taxonomy (NCBI): domain Eukaryota; kingdom Metazoa; phylum Chordata; class Aves; order Psittaciformes; family Psittacidae; genus Pezoporus; species Pezoporus wallicus. Next base: position 1,047,838 of record NW_026637703.1, read on the forward strand.
TTCTCCAACCTGTTTGAGTCTATGGTTCTATGATCCTATGCCACATCAGCTCCACATCCCCAGCCATGCTCCATCCCTCCCCGTCACATCTCCAGGGACCCGCGCAGCCTCCCCATCACCCACCAGCACCCCAAGGGCACAGCAGAGCAGCACCCCAGGGACACCCTGGCAGGGTGACCCAACAGGCAGCACAGATCTGTCTTTGTCCCTATGACACCCGAGGACAGAGGAGCCCAAGGGTTGTCTGGATGGAGCCATCCAGGTCCTGCTCCTGCCCACCTCCCCAACCGGTCGTGCCAGCGCAGCCGTCATGGAGCCCAAAGCATCATCACCAAGCCCAAAGCATCTCCAGCACAACAGTCCCAGTGGGAAGGCAGCAGTCCTCAAGCAGCCAGGGTTGCAGCCCAAAGGCACGTGCAGCCCTCACCTATGGAGAGGTCACAGCCTGGGCAGAGCAGCCCTGGTCCAGCATCCGTCCCTTTGAACCAGGGCAGGAGGTGGATTTCACCCTCAGAAGCCACAGGAAGCTGCCCAAGCTGGTCCAGCAGCCTGGCCTTGGGAGCATCTCCAGCACCATCAGCAGCCACACACATGCACATCTCCAGGCAGAAGCCAGCTCTTATCCTGGCCTCCCATACGAGCAGGGCCAGCCCCAACTCCAGCATCAGAGCAAAGCCAAGGGGAAAACACAGCCCATGAGCTCCATGTCCAGCCCAGAGCCCTTATCACCTGCAGAGCAGCATGGGCAGCCTGATCATATCCTTCCCTCCAGCTACTGGGATGTGCTGCCTGCAGCTCTTCACAGAACCACCCTGGCGCTTGCAGAGCTCTGGAGCACCAGTGCTCAACACCTCATTCCCCTCAAAACCATGTGAAAATGAGAGCGATGTTTTAAATAGCCCAGGCCAAGGCCAGCAGCATCAGCAGCTCTGGCAGTGGGAGGTCAGAGCCTCGGCTGGTCCTGCTGCAGCGTGCCTGGCCCATACCCAACAGCAGCGTTTGTTTTGCCTTTGCTCAGCATCCTCCAGATGCATCCATGACCCATCCGCACCTTCACAGCACATCCCACCCAGGACAGAGCCCAGCAGGGGCATGGCTCAACCCTGATGTCTCCTGGGGTTTGGGGACCAGCTCAGCCTCCCCCAGCATTGGAATGCATTGCACAGCGCTGGGCAAAGCTGCTCCTCAGATGAGCATCACCCCTGTGCCCTTCCAGAGATACCCGAGGAGCTGAGGATGGAAACAGCCTTCCTACCTCCTCATGTGGCAGGATCTTTGGTGAGCAGCAAAGGGTTAAAGCGTAAGAGGAAAAGGGCAGGGAGGATGGACCCAAACCAGCCTTCACCCCCCTGCACCATGCAGGAAGGTGCTGGCAGCCTCTGGGGATGCAGAGCTGTCCCCTGCTCCCCACCCTGTGCTGGCAAGGGACAGGGATAGGACAGGGAGCAGGACGTGAATCCACACACAGCCATGCACAAACATGAACACCTATACACACCCCCCATGCACACACAGGTACATACCCCACATGCACACCCATGCACACACCCCCAGGAGAGCCTGGAGCCCAGGGCTGACACATCCCAGCAGGAACATCCGTGTGCACCCTCCCTGCAGCCCACATCCCGCTTTCCACCCTCAGAGCCCATCCCTCACTCCTGGGACACCTTCCAGACCCCCATCATCCTGCCATTTAAACGTATAGGGCAGAGGGAGCCTTTGACATCCCAAATTCCCCAGGACCCCCCCCAGTCTCTGTGGCCGGGATGGGTGGGAGCATGACCAACCCTTGTGGGATGCCGCAGGGATGCCTCACCGGAGGCAGGGAATTTTCCTCCTGCTCCAGCACATAAAGAAGGATAAAGCCAAGGACACAAAGGCCCATTGAGGCAGAGCCCGGGGCTGTGGAGCCCTGGCCCCCGCATGCGTGATGGATGCTTGCTGGCTCATTGCCCATGGGACAGCCTGAGTCAGCCCCGGCTCCCCGCCACCGTGTCCCACGTCCCCTCATTGCCACCTCAGCAATGGGGTGGTGCAAAGGGATGTGTCTGCAGAGCAGTGGAGGAGCAGACACACAGGAGGACCAGGAAATCACATCCCCTTGCTGGGGGTCATTGAACCAACCGGGGTGGAAAAGACCTTTAAGAGCATCAAATCCAACGTTACAGGGTTGGATTTGATGCTCTTAAACACTTGCAGGGACGGTGACTGCAGCCCTGCCCTGGGCAGCCTGTTCCAATGCCTGAGCACCCTCTGGGGAAGGAATTGTTCCTCAGCTCCATCTAAACCTGCCCCATGCTGCTGGTGACAACGGGCATCCCGCCGGCAGGGCACGGCCAAGGCTGCTGGGGCAGGACCTGAAGTTAATCACTGATGCAGCCAGTGAAGGATGAGAGAGCACAAGCAGGTTGCTGGGGCAGCAGCACAACCGGTGGCACCCACAGGGACACCCAGGGGTGGCACACGGTGACCCCAGCCCAGCCAGCTCACCCCTCGGCTGTGATTTGCACATGGGTGAAGGGGCCCTTTCCCTGCTCCTGGGTGCAAGGGGTGCTGTCACCAGGACATCCCTGGCTGTCACCACCCAGCCAGCGGTCCCCATACCCAGCATGTGAGAGGGGTAGGAGGGTCCCAGGATCCTGTCTGCATGCCAGGGAGCACGGGAAGCACCCGGAAAGTCATCCAAGCATGCACGCTGATCCCCCCGTCCTGCCCCTCACATCCCATTCGGCTGCTCCCGTTCTTCCTGGTAGCCCAGGAGGACAATGAAGATGGCTCGTCCAGCAAGGAAAACCCACCACAAGGACAAGCCCATCACAAGGGGGTTGATGTCAGTGGCTGGATGAAGGGTGGCCATCCTGCACCCGGGGCTTTGCCCGCTGCCTCTGGGGATCCTGAATCCTGGCATAGGGCAGACGATGTGTCTGGGCATCCCCCACTGTGGGTACACAGCACGCTGGGAATGGGGTGCGCACCGAGCGTGCCAGGGGTGGGGTGCTGAGACCTCAAAACAGCAAATTTGGGAATGTGAATCCGAGTTCATTCCCACCCAGAAACACAAACTCCTTCCTATGGGCCTGGCTCAGCCCAGCCGAGCATCCCCTCCCATGTAGAGCAGGAGAGATGGAAACAGGGAGAAGCAACAGGGATGACAGCGAGGATGGGGACAGTTTCCCCTCTTCCCTTCACACAAACCCACCCACACCAGGCTGTTATCTGAACTGAGCTTATCCTGGAGCACACCGGGAGCAGCTCTCCCTGTGCTCTCCTCCAGCTCAGCACCGCGGGATCACCTCCTGCCTCCAGCACGCTCCAAACCCCAGCTACAGCTGGAAGCACAAATGGGAATGGGGCGGCATCCTGCTCCCCCCCCCACATCCCATCCCATCCCGAGCAGCCGCTGCCCTCTGACTCACACCACTGCGGGAAGGGTGGGTGGGCAGGACGGGGGCTGAGCAGGAAGGGATGAGGCAGCAGAGCCAGGGAGGAGAAACCAGATGGGCCCAGGCCTGAACCGGTTCATCCTCTCCCTGCCCCTGCATCACAAGGCTCTGCCCCCACATGAGTCAGAAGCAGCCGCGGTGCCAGCGCCGGGCTGGGGCACCCGCTGGGGACACGGCTCTTTGCTGGTGCCTGCACCAGCCCCCTGCAGCATCCTGCATCCCGGCTGCATCCCGGCTGCGTTCGTGGCGATGCTCGTCCCAGGGGCGTCCATCCCCATGCCGGCAGCACCCTCCTGGTCCCCCCACACCTCACCCAGTTGTGGTGGTTGCACAACGCTGCTCCCAGCCCAGTGCAAACAAACCTGCCCCAGCACGGCTGCGGCAGGATCTAAGGCATGAAATCCATGGGGCCAAAGTGAAGCAGCACCTGCAGCAGCACCTCCTCAGCACAGGAACAGGCAAAAAACCCCACTCTTCGGTGCCCTTTACTTGCTTCTCCTGCTGCCCAACCCCACCAGAGTCAGCGCCCTGCGTCACCCCCATTCCCGTCACCCCCATTCCCGTGGCTTGGCAGCACTTCCAGCCCCATGGATGAGGGATTTGTGTTTTCCTGCAGCTGGTGTCCCGCTGCTCCCCGGGAACAAGGCTGCGTGCGAGGAATGTGCACGTGAGTCACAAACGGCATCTGGGGCCTTGACACGTCTCCGGAGGAGCTGGCTGGGGCTGGATGGAGCCCAGCATGAGATGTGTGCGCTGAACCTCCCAGCCCAAACGGGAGGGAGCCAGGCAGAGGATCCCCCTCCTGTCCTCCCATTCCTGCCTGATCCCTCATGCCTCTCCCTCCGACTGGTGCTTCTGTGGTGATGCTCCAAAGCCATGGGGCCCACAAAGGCACCACAGCTGGGCTAAACCCACCCCAGAGTCAAGCCCACCACAGGATGTGATGGCACCCGCAGGACAGTCAGGATACGTCCCACAGGCAGGGAGGTGGCTGTGGGTAGAGGAAGCATTCCCATGGAGCAGCTTGGCTCAAGCTGGATACCCCCAAACCCTGGCTGGACCTGGCTGCAGACATCACCACGCATGGCCCCCATCCCCAGGGTCCCACCAGTGCATGGCCAGGCTGGAGAGGAGCTGCAAACCCAAGGCAAAGTGGCCAGAGCAGGGGGAAAGAAGACTGAGGAGCTTAGGCAGAAGCTCTTCCCTGGGAGGGTGCTGAGGCGCTGGCACAGGGTGCCCAGAGAAGCTGTGGCTGCCCCATCCCTGGCAGTGTTCAAGGCCAGGTTGGACACAGGGGCTTGGAGCAAGCTGCTCTAGTGGAAGGTGTCCCTGCCCGTGGCAGGGGTTGGAGCTGGAGGAGCTTTAAGGTCCCTTCAACACAAACCAGGCTCTATTCTATGATGGAACTTGGGCATCTCTGGGTCCCACAGGCTCCCGGTACCAGGGGGTGGATACATCTCTGGGATGCTCCAGCAAATGCTCCTGTGCTTGGCAGGGGCAAGCAGCAGCCCCTTGTGCCCAGCCCCAGAGACAGGAGCTGGACCTGGCACCCTCCAAGCTGCTCAGTGCCAGTGGGAAACCCAATCCCATACCACGGGAGGAGACCAAACAAAGCCCTTTATGTGTCCGGACAAAAAACCCAACCAAACCCAAGAGGTGTTTGAACAAAACAGCCCTGAGCCTGCCCTGAGCTCTGCACAGCCCCTGCTGCTGTGCCCGGCGGACATAGGGTCCACATGCCCCACAGTGCTTGTCCCACACTGTGCCCTCATGATGCTCCCTGCTCCCCACTGAGGGTCATGCCCTGAAGCACAGGTCCATGGGGCTGGCAGCATCACCAGCATCTCCCATCAGAGCAGCTTCCAGTGTCTGAAGGGGGCTACAAGGGTGCTGGAGAGGGACTCTGCATCAGGGACTGGAGTGATAGGACAAGGGGTGATAGGTTCAGACTGAAATAGGGGAAGTTCAGGTTAGAGATAAGAAGTTCCTGTGCCAGTGGCAGGGGGTTGGAACTGGAAGAGGCTTTAAGGGCCTTTCCAACACAAACCATTCCATGATTCTATGATTCCTTGCTATGGGAGTTTGGGCAGCAGCCAGCAGAGCAACGTGGCTCCTAGGCAAGGCAGGGATGTTCCCAAGGCTGGGATGTTCACAGGGCTGGGCTCTGTCCGCAGGTGATGCCCTGCATGCACTGGGATCAGAGTAAGGGACTCAGGATGATTCCCATGGCAGCTCCACCATCACTTTGGTGCCTGGGAGCTGGCAGCCCTGCTCTCCTGCCCCACACAGCAGCACTGAGGTCACCCCAGCATTGGGGCACGTCCCGTCGGGCAGAGAAACCCCCAAAGGGGCATCACACCAGGCCCCAGGTTGTCCCATCCATCCCTGCTGCATGGGGACATCCCATCCTGGGGACTCCCGTCGCAGAGGGGGTCTGAGCCCCACAGGGCAGCAGGGCATGGAGAAGGGCACCGTGCTCTACCAGCCAGAGCTGGGACCTGCACTGAACACTGCTGCCCTTTCCCTTTGAAAGGGGGGAAAAGGTGGAGTTTTACTCTTTCCTCCCCATCCGGTCCAGGAGCTGCAGGAAGCGCACTTGGAATGAGCAGCTCTGCTCTGCCCCTTCTTCCCCTCCTGCCTCCGAGCTCTCCAGGACCAGAGCTGGGTCCTGCAGGGGCAAAGGGGGTGCTCAGCTTTGAGTGGAGACCCGGAGCCCGCCTGCCTTCACACCTCACCTGCCAGCTGCGTGGATGAGCATCCCTGCATCCCTGCTGACATGCACAGAGCGCAGCGGTGGTGGTGGAGGCAGGAGACCCCCTGCGAGCAGACAGCGTGCTGCTTCCCCACGTCCCTGCTCCTCGGGAGCAAGGGCAGGGCAGGATGTGAACTAGAGCCTGCAGTGCTCCAGGAGGGCTGGAAATGGGATGGGGGGGGTCTGACACGGCTCCTTCCCACAGCCTGGCACCAGGCTCCTGCACACATGGTCTGTCCATAGCACCCAGCACTCCCTGGGTCCCCATGGACCAGAGCTGTGGGTACACTCAACTGGGGGTGTTTTAGTGCTTGTTTCAGTGATTGTCCCCATGTCCATGTGTCACCTCTGCTCTCCCCAGCATGGCAGTGCCATGGGTGGGAGCTTGTTGCAACCTGCTGTGGGGCTGGGGCAGACGGACAGGAGCCCGATGGTCCCCAGAAGGGTGGAACAGAGCTGAGCTCTACGATGAGCTCAGCCCTAAGAGCTCATCTCAGTCTCCCCTCGGGCAGGTTAAAGCCATTCCCCTTGGCCTGTCCCTACAGGCCCTTGTCCCAAGCCCCTCTCCAGGTTTCCTGCAGCCCCTTCAGGCACTGGAGCTGGGTCATGGGAAGCTTCTCTGACCAACAGCCCCAAGTGCTTCTGCCCAGGCTGCTCCATCCCCTCTCTCCTATCCCCCTTTGCTGGGGAGGGAGGAACTCCCAGGATGGAGGTCAGGCTGAGCACAGCGAGGGCTCCCTCCTCCTGCCCCTATGGGAAGGCCACCAGCACACGAGGACCATGTCCCCTGCCCCAACACGTTGGTCTGGCGAGCCCCATGTCCTGACATGAGAGCTGCAGGTAAAGCCCTGGCGTGTCACAACCAGCCCTTGCCCTGGCAGGGAGCCCTGACGTGCCAGGGAGATGGTTACTCCATGAGGAAAGGAGACACACGCGTGGTTAGGAGACACCACACACATCCCAGCACCCATCGGAGCTCCCTGCTCTGGTCCCCCTGCGGCAGGGTGAGGGTTTCAGCCTCACACCAGCCCCAGTGCCCATCACCGGCAGCCACCACATCCAGGAGCAGACGAGTGGCCAGGCTAGGAAATGAGAGTCACGCTCAAGGAAGCCACAGCAAACCTCTTCCCACTGCTGGGAACCTGTTCCCACAGCCTCTGGCATTTGCTGGCACCACCAGACCTGACCCCGCAGCCCATCCCGTTGGCACACAGCTTCCTGGGAGGAGAAGGATGCTCCTCATTGGCATGAGATGGAGAAGTGGTGTGGAGAGCTCAGAGCAGCTTCCAGGGTCTGAAGGGGGCTACAAGGATGTGGAGAGGGACTCTTCATCAGGGACTGTAGTGATAGAACAAGGGGTGATGGGTTCAAACAGGAGAAGCTGAGGTTGGATGTAAGGCAGAAGCTCTTTCCTGTGAGGGTGCTGAGGCGCTGGCACAGGGTGCCCAGAGAAGCTGTGGCTGCCCCATCCCTGGCAGTGTTCAAGGCCAGGTTGGACACAGGGGCTTGGAGCAAGCTGCTCTAGTGGAAGGTGTCCCTGCCTGTGGCAGGGGTTGGAGCTGGATCAGTTTTAAGGTCCCATCCCAAACCAGGCTGGGATGCTGTCAGGGATACGCAGCCACTGATGCCTGGCAGGCACTGCAGGGAGAAGGCTGTGGGATTGAGGTTCAGTGTCACCAATGCCACCACTGTGTGGGCTGGCATCTGCTCAGGTCCCACCCCACGTTCACAGCTGCTTTAGTCAGTAATTAAGGAGCTGGCAACTCCCTGGGAATGCCAGAGCAAGGTGTGAGCTCCCAGGGACCCTCCCTGCGCTGCCACCCACCTCCCCATCCCACCCGGCACATCCTGCAGCAGCCCTGCGCTCTCCCAGGACCAGGGGCAGAGCCACCCAGCTCCTGCCTGCCGTGCTCCACCTCACCCCCTAGAGAAGGGGTCCATGGGGCTCGGACACACGAGGGAAGAGCTTCACTCAGCCCCTTGCTGATGGCACCCATTGCCCTGGACAGGAGGGGTCTGCGCAAACCCAAAGGCACCCGGTGACATCTCAGCTTCCTCACCCCATCCCTGCCAGCCTCGTGTCCCCAGGGATCTTGCCTGTGCTGGGCATCATTGAGAAAGGAGAGTCCAGGCCCTGAGCTGGGCGCAACTCCTAACCCACGTTTGGGAGGAAGAGGAGGAGGAGAAGGGCAGCCCGAGGGTGTTAGCAAAGAGCTGGGTGAGTCAGGCCAGGACAATGTCTCAAGCAGGGCAGCAGGAGGAAGCACGTAGGGGTCACAGAGACTCGGGAGAAAAGGGTGCAGGAGCTGCAGCAGCACTGCCTTAAAACCACCCCAGTGTAGATCCCACCCCTGGGCTGCCCCAACAGCCACAGTGCAGGGATACTGGGACAGTGCAGGGAGTCAGGGACGTGCAGCAGAGCAACAGCAGTGGGGGAAAAAAAATATGGAACCACGGAATGGTTTGGGTTGGAAGGGACCTTAAAGCTCCTCCATCTCCAACCCCTTCCACGGGCAGGGACCCCTTCCACTAGAGCAGCTTGCTCCAAGCCCCTGTGTCCAACCTGGCCTTGAGCACTGCCAGGGATGGGGCAGCCACAGCTTCTCTGGGCACCCTGGGCCAGGGCCTCAGCACCCTCACGGGGAAGGCAGGTCTCCCTCCTGCCTTAGCCCACCTGCAGCGCTCATCCCACAGCTCCCAGTGGGTTCTGAATGAGGCTCTCCCCATGTCCCCACTGCCCAGGGCTTGCTGCTGGTGGAAGGGGCTGCAATCACAGGGAGCATTGCCAAGCCCTGAGTCCCCATCCCTGCTGCAATCAGGGGCCACAGCAGCCTGGAAGCTCCTCCAAGCTCCCGATAAGACAACCAGGAGAAGCTGCTTGGAGAGGGGATGGATCCATCCCCAGCAGCCGCAGGAGCAGCAGGAAGAGAACAGGCCGAGCCAGGCAGGAAAGCCTGGAGTTCTCCCTGCTCATTGCTTTGCATTCTGACAGCAAGTCCTGCCTTGCCTGGTGGGTTCTGGCTCCTCCCAGCTCTGGGGCTTTCACCCAGCAAGGAGCCTCTGTGCTCAATGAACCCAGTGCCTCCAGTATCTCCCAGAGAGGTTTCCCAGTGCAGGAGGGTCTCCCCTACCCACCTGGAACCTCAGGAGCTGCAGCACGGCACAGGACATGCACCAGCCCCATCTCCATCATCCAATTTGCCTGGAATCCTGTTTTCCCCATGAGAACTCATCTGCACCCCCCCAGTGCAACCGCTCAGTCCCTGCCAGGCTGCAACCATCCACCTTGACCTTCAAACACGTCATTTCTGGCCCAGCGGACACAGATTCCTGCATAGTTATTCCTTGTTATTCTTTGGGATTCAGATCACGGGGCTTGGGCAGGGAGCGATCTATGCACAGTTAAAGGAAGTTTCGGGATGTGCTTTGGACCCGATGCAGTGAGCAGCAGGGCTGAGCCGGCGCTGGAGCAACCCCATTGAGCTTCAACTGTGCAACACACGAACCCCATAGCGAGTTCCAAACCCTCCTCCGGAGCTCACAAACCTGCTGGCACCCTGTTGAGCCACATACCACGGCAGCATTCCTGCCAACCAGCCCGCACGGCATGGCCCATGGGCCCCATCGCACACCGGCTCCGTGCACCGGTGCCACCACAGCCACCCCACGCTGCTCCATCAACACCAGCCCCTGGGGATAAAGGACTCCAGAGCCGCTCCCATGGCTTTATGGTCGAGATAAAGATAGGACAGAGCCACCTCCAAACCCTCGGCACACCCCAGCCATTGAGCTCGCTGCACAAGGTCCAGCACAAAGCCACCGGCCAAGGTGCGGCTTCCCTGTGGGGCTGCCTATGGGGTTTTCAGCCCGGGGAGCTGGAACTGGAGCCGGAGCGTGGCAGGGAAGGGCTGGGAGGTCAGGTCCTGCCTGCTCGGGAGCCCTGGGGAGCACAGCACAAGTGACGCAGAGCGGCTTGGCAGGGGTGGCCCCACTTACAGGGGTCAATGAGACACCCCGGGCACCCTCCCCGCCCCAATCCCACTGCACAGAAGCCGTAATTCCACGTTCGGCCATTCCCAGGCTGCACGGAGCACACATCCTGTGCCGGGGGCAGAGACGCCCGGGCCCTCAATGAGCACATTGTCACCCTTCCCCGTCCCACAGCGTTTGGTGGGGGCCGCGCCGAGCCCTGCCTATGCACAGGGGTACCCCAAGGGTGCAGCCGAGCCCTTCCCTCCACCCCAAACCCCCCTTGCGAAGTGCTTCCCTAGGGATTCCCCAGCACTGCTAAGGGGGAGAAAGTTCATCTGCCGGCCCAGCCCCAGCGAATCCCACGCTGACAGTGGTTTCCCGGCACAGGACCCGGCTTGCCAGCACCAATCCGGACCCCGGCTCCTCGCCTTCCCTCCCCGCAGCCCGGGGAAGCTCAAGCGCAGGAACACCGGAGCCAACACAAACACCCTCGGCACAACCCAGCCCTTCAGCTGGGAAGCAGACAGGCACTTCGGGTTATCCCCCCCACCCCCGCCCCGCTCCGGGATGTGTCCAGCCATGGGATAGGCGAAAACACAGGGAAAATGCAACGTGGTGGGAAGAGGAACTAAAAGAAAGGGAGGCGAGAAAAATAAGGAAGTTTGAAGTGTGGGAAAGAGGGGAGGAGGAGGCGGGAGGCTCGCGGGAACACGGGGAAAAGGGGGGGATTGAAGAGAGGGATGGGGAGAGCCCGAATGGGATGAGAGGAGCGGGGTCGGGAGCTCACCGGCGATGTGCTGGCGGCGACCCTCGTCCAGGTGCGTGGAGACCACATCTCCCATGGCGAGCGGAGCCGGGCCGGGGCGGGCGAGGAGGAGGAGGAGGAGGAGGAAGGCAGCGCCCAGGGCGGTCCAGGCAGCGCGGCGCCCCACCGACCCGCTGCCACTCCCCCTGCACCGCCCCTTGCAAAGCGTCAGCGAGAGTGTTCCAGGATCCCAGCCTGGTTTGTGTTGGAAGGGACCTTAAAGCTCCTCCAGCTCCAACCCCTGCCACGGGCAGGGACACCTTCCACTATAGCAGCTTGCTCCAAGCCCCTGTGTCCAACCTGGCCTTGAACACTGCCAGGGATGGGGCAGCCACAGCTTCTCTGGGCACCCTGTGCCAGGAAAAACACTGGAATACAAAAATTGCAATAAATAGCTTTGGAACAATTTTCTCTTTGAAATGACTTCCAGGGTGTGGAGAGGGCTCATGTGCGGTGGCATCCTCGGGGCGAAACCCAGCCCAGCTCCGGCAGCACCCGGCTGCAGCCAGGACCAAGCCCCCTGGCTCCTATGGGTGCCGGGGCTGACACAGGTGACATCTGGGTGCTGTCCTGATGCCCTTCAGTCTCCTTTTTGCCTTTAGCAGAGCCCAGCTTGCCCTGGCAGCACCCAGATCCCTCCCTGCTCAGGCGGATGCTTGGTCCCAAGGCAGCACCCTGGCACGGTGATGGGGGGGGGGGAAAAGACCCCCAGCACCCACCGGGGTGCGCTGGGCAGTGGGTGAGCACATCTCAGCGGCAGGGAGAGGCGTGAGCAGCCCCCATCCCCTCCCCATCTCAGCAGCCGACCACTAAAGAACTTCCTACTATCTCCTCTCAATCTCCCCTCTTCCAGCTTCAAGCCATTCCCTTGTCCTATCAGCACATGCCCCTGTAAAAGCTCCTCTCCCTGCCCCGCCTTGTAATTATCTGCTCTAATTAGCTCATTGGGGCACGGAGTTGTACCCCCCACCCCATCACCACCACCTTCCATGCCCGCTCCTGATGCCGTGTGCCCGCACCGCAGGGCCCCGCGCCAGCTCCTACGGCTGCCGGCGCCAGGCAAACGAGCTCCGGCTGCTTGGCACCGGCCCCCTCCGCGCCTCACATATTGCTCCATGGGCCGATTGCAACACCGGCTCCTCCCTCTGCTACCTGCGCTCACACCCAGCCATGGGAAGGCTGAGGGTGGCGTTGGGAGCGGGATGGGGCAGAGCGGGATGCAGGTGAAGGGCCCCTCTCCCTCGTCGTGCGGGAGAATGGGATGGGGAAACTCAAGTTGCCTTAAACCAGTCCCCACAGAGACCGAACCACGTATTTCGGACCCCTGTTTGGCATCATTCTTCCGTAGTGGGGGGAGCCAGGAGCAGGCTGGCATCACTGGGGAGCAGGAGGGCACGCTCCAAGTGGGGTACCAGGACCAGTAACGCTTCATCAGTACAGCACATGCTGGATCCACGGGCTGAGCTCCCAGGCCCAGCGAGGGAAGCAGCCGAGGAGCTGGAGGAAGCGCTGGAAAAACTCCTCCTTCCTCTCCTGTTGCTGCAGCTCCTCTCCCGAGAGCAACAAGCGGAAACAGCCCGCACAGGATCCCCCGGCGCTGCCTGGGCATGATCCGGCCGGAGGAGAGGCCTCGCCTGCATCATTCCCAGCCTCTGGGCACAGCGCAGAGCCCGGTGTGACCGAGGGAGGAAGAGGAGGAGGAGGAGGAAGGGGGAAGACGTGGTGGTGTGGCCAGAAAGTTCAGGCTGCTCCCAGCTGCAGGGTGGCTCCGGGTTGTTGCTGCCGAGATGGATCCATCCCTTGGGATCACAGGTCCATGGCTGCTTCCAGAGCATCAGCCTTGGCTGGTGGCTCACCCGTGGCCAGGTTGCTTGGCTCTGGGGCTGTGCAGGGAATCTTTTCCTGGGCTGGGCTGTTTACCCGGCAGTGGGAAGGAGGAGTGGAGGTGGCCAGCCTGGAGCGAGGCATCCTGTTTATCCTGCCTGAAATAGCTCTTGGCCAGCCACAGGCGGCCCCGATGGGGAGGGGATGGAGGCTGCTCACACCTCTCCCTGCAGCTCCGATGTGCCCAGCACATTGAGGGGGACACCGGGGGTCCTTCCCCCCTGCAGCCGTGGCAGGGTGCTGCCAGTCTGGGACCAAGCATCCTCCCGAGCAGGGAGGGTTCTGGGTGCTGCCATGGCAGGCTGGGCTCTGCTAAAGGCAAAATAGGAAGCTAAAGGACATCAGGACAGCACCCAGATGTCACCTGTGTCAGCCCCAGCACCCATGGGAGTGAGGAGATTGAGTGTGGGCTGTGACCAGAGGCTGGGCTCACCCCTGAGGTTGCCACTGCACATCAGCCCACCCCATCCGAACACAGGTTCTCTACCCCTGTGAGTCACTTCAAAGGGTAAATGGCTTCAGTGCTGAAGTATTTATTCCAGTGTTTCTATCCCAGCATTTCCACTGGCACAGGGTGCCCAGAGAAGCTGTGGCTGCCCCATCCCTGGCAGTGTTCAAGGCCAGGTTGGACCCAGGGGCTTGGAGCAAGCTGCTCTAGTGGAAGGTGTCCCTGCCCGTGGCAGGGGTTGGAGCTGAGTGAGCTTTAAGGTCCCTTCCAACACAAACCAGGCTGGGATTCTGTGATTCACCTTTTTCTCCGTGCAGTGCCCATCAGAAGCCTTTTCCCTGAGCACTGGGCTTGTTTGCAGGTTGTTTCCCTGGCCAAAACACTGCTGAGATCAAGAGATTCCCCTGGGAATTCGAGCTACAGCAAAATCTCCTTGAAAATAGAAAATCTTTCCACCAGAGGCTTTTGAACACTGATCGCAGAGGAGTCTGGCTCTGAATTCATTCAGAAGTCAGCCTTAGTGGGGTGAGGGCATTTTATAGGTGGGAGGACATGCATCCACCTCTCTCAAATGAAGAAAACAGGGAATAGCCACCCATGGTACCAACTTCATGATCAGAAACCAAGCATCATTTCTTTAATAGAAGCACTGTCTCGAGTATGCTTCAGGCACTGCACACACAGCCCTGCTAACCAGACCAAGTACATGGCATAAGCCTTAGCTTTGCAAAGCCAATCCTAAACAACCCCTGTCAGCACAGGAGCACTGCATGCTGAGCATGGGGCAGCCACAGCTTCTCTGGGTACTCTCAACACCCTCACAGGGAAGAGCTTCTGCCTAAGAGCTCATCTCAGTCTCCCCTCTGGCAGGTTAAAGCCATTCCCCTTGGCCTGTCCCTACATCCCTTGTCCCAAGCCCCTCTCCAGCTTTCCTGCAGCCCCTTCAGGCACTGGAGCTGCTCTCAGGTCTCCCCTTCAGGAGCCTTCTCTTCTCCAGGCTGCCCCAGCCCAGCTCTCTCAGCCTGGCTCCAGAGCAGAGCTGCTCCAGCCCTTGCAGCATTTCCGTGGCCTCCTCTGGACTCAAGCCCATGGCAGGGGTTGGATCGGGGTGATCTTTAAGGTCCCTTCCAACCTCAACCATTCCAGGATTCAATGAGCTGGTGCACAAGTCCACCATGATGAGCAGAGTACTTCAAACCTCTCCTTCACCATCCTGGGGACCCAGCACATCTCCTGGTCTCTCTTGATGCCCCAATCCATGTATGAGGGAGCATTTAAGCATAAGAAGCTGATTCCTTGGTGTATTTCCATGCTTATAGCAGTAAACCAAACCTGCCACTTCAGCTGGTCCCTCTGGATTTGGTACCCACGCATCACCCCAGCCATCAGCATCGCAGAGTAAATCTGACCTCTCAGCAGCAACGCTGCAGAGCACCCAGAATATGGTGCTCTCTATCACCTACCACATGCTGAATTCCTGCAAGCACTAAACACGTTGCAGGAGAAAGCTTTCAGCCTGGTGTTTATTTCCCTTTCTCTGTCATAAGGAGCAATCAGTGGAGTTTTCCTTTCACTCTCATTGACCCTGGGACAAGGATCTGTTTCCACCTCCCTGCATCACCAGGAAACCTGATCGTTTTGGGGGTGCTTTAGGGAGGGAGATGCAGTTTTCAGGGTGTCCTTTGCAGACAGAGCTGCTTGCATCCCTGCAGTGACCCTGGCAGCCAGGGTCGGGTCCCATCCATGGGGAATGGGCACATTCAAACACAGCCGGGGTCACCTCAAGGCCTCAAAGGTGCATAAAACCCATCCTTGTTCAGGGAGCTGCTGTGGTGCGGGGTCAGAGAGGGCAAAGAGGGAAAAGCTCCTGGCAAGCGGGTGTGAACGTGTCCTGCTCGTGCCCTGGGAGCTGCTGGCCTCCATGGAACCGGTATGGGTGCCATTAACAGCTGTGTAATTGCAGCAGTAAACCCGCCTTGTGCTGATAAAGCAGCGGCAGCTCTGCCTGTCCCTTTGGATCAGCAGTGCTGCGTGTGGGGATGTGCCCCATGGGCTGTTGCACCCCCAGTCCCGCTGACTCCAGCGGGATTTGCTGTGCCAGAGCAGCGATCCCACACAACAGGGCGATTAGGGAATGCTGGCTCAGACCCGCTGCAGCCCGTTGGTCCTGCATCAGAGCCAGAGCCCATGAAGCACATCCAGCCCCAGCCACGCAACGGGATGGAGGGAGCAGCTCAAATCCCTGCCTTGCCTGGGGGGGGGGGGGGGCACCTGGGGACCCTGCAAAGCCAGTGCCAGGGGCTGTGGGGCAGCACAGGGTCGGGGTGAGCACTTGGGGGGCACAGCCCTTCATGGGTCAGCACCCACCTGCCGGACCGCAGCCGCTGCGCTAACCCGGGCACGGGTGGAGCAGGTGGGTGCTGTGGATCAGCATTTCCCTCTCCTGGATCAGCATTCCCCTTTCCTGGATCAGCATTTCCCTCTCCTGGATCAGCATTTCCCTCTGCTGGTGGCGACTGGGATAACTGGGAGCCTGCAGGCAGGGAGACTGCGGAGGGTGCGACAGCATTGACTGCGCCGGCACAGCATGGGCACGGGTATGGGCCGTGGAAATGGGAGCCAGCATGGCATGGGCATGGACACCGGCATGGCATGGACACTGGAATGGGGTGTGGGCATGGGCATGGGCACCGGCATAAACACCAGCATGAGCCCTGGCATAGGCATGAAGTGTGGGAATGGGAAGCAGCATGGACACCGGCATGGCATGGGTCTGGGGGCAGGCTCTGGAATGCCATAGGGCGTGGGAATGGGAGCCAGCATGGCATGGACAGTGGCATGGGGTCTGGGGATAGGCACCAGCATATCATGGGCATGGGCATGGGGCATGGGAATGGGAGCCAGCATGGCATGGGCATGGACACCGGAATGAGGTGTGGGGACGGGCACTGAAATAGGCATGAAGCACGGGAATGGGAAGCAGCATGGACACCGGCATGGCATGGGTCTGGGGACAGTTACCAGCATGGCATGGAATGTGGGAATGGGCACAAGCATGGACACCAGCATGGGGTCTGGGGACAGGCACTGACATGGGCAGGGTGTGCAGGAATGGGCACCAGCATGGCATGGGCATGGCAAAGAGCCTGTCTGCCTTGGGCAGCGGCACCAGCATGGGCAGGAGGTGTGGGAACAGGCACAGACACAGGCATGGGCACAGGCACCAGCATGGGGTGCTGGCACCAGGATCATGGGATGTTTGAATGGACACCGGCAAGGGGCACGTCTGTGGGAATGGGAATGGGAATGGCATGTACATGGGAATATGGCATGGGAATGGGGAATGGCATGCTTGCAGGATGCTGTGGGAATGATGGTCTCACCCTTTTGGCCTCTGGGGGTTATTCCTGGCATGGATCAGGCCAGGATGCAGCCCTGGCTCTGCCTCTTACTGTGCAGTGTGGGCTTCTGACCTGTGGGTCCTGACCCACTTCCAGACCCAGGGCAGGGATGGGGCATCGCATCACACAAGGCCTGGTGCTGGGTCACTGCAGCCACTGCTGGGGCATTTGCACTGGGGAAAGGAAATGAAGCCTATGTCTGAGCAATGGGAACAGCTGGGAAAACCCAAAGAACAACGCCTGGGCCCTGCTCGCCCCCAGAGCAATCATCACCCTCACTGCCTCCAGCAGGAGCACTTGGGGATTGTTAACTCCGCTCATGGGGATGAAAGTAATGGGTGGCCCTGCAGCCACCTTCCCTTGGGACACATTCTGAGGCCCGGATGCCTTAGGAGAGGATCAGCAAGGAGGGGTCAGGATGTGGCCCCAGGGCTAAAGTGTCTCCTCCATCATCCCCTCAGTGCCACAAACATCCTCAAACTTGTCTGTCAGGAAACTGGCTCCCTCCAACCTCTTGCCCCTGAGACCCACCCTTGTCTCCCATCCCAGCTCCATCCATCGCTTAGGCAGGGTTAAACCCCACACCATCAGTGCTGCTCCCTGCAGAGCTCCCACCCGCCAGACCCCACTTCACATCACTTGGACCAACCCAGTACAGGATAGAGCGAGGGGAGCAGCAACCACATCCCCGCCATGTGCCCAGGCCAAGCATCTCTGAGGAAGGGACCCCCATCACGGGACCCCCAGCAGACGGCCCCTGTTCCCTACACGTGCTGTATCCTTGCCCCACACAAGCGATGCTCGTCCTCACAGGAAGACTGATGGGGCGCTGGGAAAGCCAAATAAATACCTCGCTCTTAAATAGCTGCTGTATTTATAGCCTGCGCTTGGCACCGAGTCCAGGGCTCTGACAAACTCCACTCCAGCTGAGCTGAAAGGAAGCATTGGAGAGAACAGGTTTTACAGCAAAGGATCCAGACGCGCGTCTGCACAGCGCAGGGCTGCTGGGAATGCGCGTGGCTGGGATGGAGCACGGGACCTCATCCCAGTCCCGTCCCCACGGACCCGCCTTTGCTGTCCTGTGGCCCCGCATCCTGCTTCATTTCTAAGTGATGTGGTGAGCATATCCGTATGGGCATACATAGACACACATACATACATATATATATTAAAAATTAATATAAATTATGTATATGGATATAGATGTAGATATACAGGTATAGATACATAGGTATAGATATTTAAGTATAGATACATCTATATAGATATATAGATATAGGGTTCAGAGGATGCCATGGAGGTGCTGTGAGGGCTGGAGCAGCTCTGCTCTGGAGCCAGGCTGAGAGAGCTGGGCTGGGGCAGCCTGGAGAAGAGAAGGCTCCTGAAGGGGAGACCTGAGAGCAGCTCCAGTGCCTAAAGGGGCTGCAGGAAAGCTGGAGAGGGGCTTGGGACAAGGGATGTAGGGACAGGCCAAGGGGAATGGCTTTAACCTGCCAGAGGGGAGACTGAGATGAGCTCTTAGGCAGAAGCTCTTCCCTGTGAGGGTGCTGAGGCGCTGGCACAGGGTGCCCAGAGAAGCTGTGGCTGCCCCATCCCTGGCAGTGTTCAAGGCCAGGTTGGACACAGGGGCTTGGAGCAAGCTGCTCTAGTGAAAGGGGTCCCTGCCTGTGGCAGGGGTTGGAGCTGGAGGAGCTTTAAGGTCCCTTCAACCCAAACCACCCCGTGGCTCCATGGTGCACACACCCGGGCACGTCCCCTCATCTCCAGCCATGTGCTCCCATCCCCTCCTTCCCCAGTCCCCTGCTTTCCCCCACCCCGGTTCGCGTTGTTCGATTGGGGTTTGCTTCCCCCCCCCCCCCCCCCCCCCTTTTTTATTCATTTTGGGGGGTTTTGGGGTTTTTCTGCAGTGCTGAGGGGAGGGGACAAGGGGGGGGTGGGAAACGGAGGGTGGGGGAAGAGGGAAGCGAAAGGCGCTTGAATCTGCTCCCCCCCCCACCCCCCCCCAGCTCCTAAAGGCCGAGGGGCGATCGCATGATGGGGAAAAGCCGCTCGCCCCCCTCTTGGGGGGGGGTCTGAGCAGGGCCGGGGGGGGGGGGGCCGTTGC